>NC_050072.1:600000-900000 GCF_009764565.3 Dermochelys coriacea
CCTGCAGCAAGGCCTGTTTATGCAAATGTTACTGTAATTAGCAGATGGCAAGAGAACTGGACTCAGTCTGAGCAACTGAGCAGAGCCGGACAGAGCCATCATGGAGTAAGGGCTGGGCTGGAAAGCAGAGAAACTTCACTCTACAGCCTCTGTGCAGCTGCCTGCCACCCCCAAGCTGCTGCCTGCTCATCCCACAGGGAGAAAGAAGCAAGCTATGGCCGAAAAGCTAAAAACAGGAAGCAAGAGCTTCAACTTCAAACGAATAGTGAGTGCATACCCCAGGCAGTAGAGTGCTGCTCCCTGTAGTGGTCAGGGAGGAGCTAGCACAGGAGGCCAACCCCACACTGAGGCCAGAGGCCCCTTTGCTCAGTGTTCATGGAACTGTCAGAGAACGTTTCTGGGGAGGTCCAGAAGCAGAAGTGACAGGCAGGGAGGATGGTATCTGCTGAAGGCATTTGTCCCGCTGTGCTGGGTCAGTAAAATGAGCCAGTCCCAGCTGCCAGGCTGTTAAATTCGTTAGTGACACAGCCTGGCAGACAGGTAGTCTGGGAGCTGCAACAGCAGGGAAAAGGAGCTTGGGGGTCAGATGCAGGGTACCTTGCCTTCTCCCACAGCAGCTCCCATCCTCTCCGCCAGCAAGTCACTGAGTCAGCTGGTCTGTCTCGGCTGTCTACCAGGCTCGGGGCTTGCACAGCCACTGATTGATCATTACCCTGCAACACGTGTCTCCTGCGCTTTGCAACCCGCACGCTGGGCACACACGCCACCCATGCCCGGCCTCCCCACCCCCCCAGACTGGCCTCCCCCCCAGACTGGCCTCCCCCCCCCAACCCCCTGAGCCTGGCCTCCCCCCCAACCCCCTGAGCCTGGCCTCTCCCCCACCCCACCCCACCCCCAATGCCTGGCCTCTCCCCCACCTCCCCTGAGCCTGGCCTGGCCTGCCTCCCCCCCAACCCCCTGAGCCTGGCCTCTCCCCCACCCCACCCCCAATGCCTGGCCTCTCCCCCACCTCCCCTGAGCCTGGCCTGGCCTGGCCTGGCCTGGCCTCCCCATCCAGGCCTGGCCTCCCGCCCCCACACACACCGCCCCACCGCAGGCTCCCGCGCACCAGACCCCGGCCCCGGCCCCGGCCCCGGCCCCGGCCGCTCTCGCGCCGCCCCGAGCACTGACCCGCCCGGGCCTACCTGGGGCGCCAGGCGGGTCCCGCTGCGGCGCTGCTCCGGACGCGACTCGCTGGGAGGAAAAGACAGAGCGACGCCCCCCGCCCTCAGGGAGACGCTCTGTGCTGACTCTCTGTGGTAGCGCTGCGCGCTCGCACCGCCACGTCCCACCCCCAGCGCGAAGCCAGCCGGGCGCCATCTTGGTTGTGGGCAAGGCCCGGCCCCGCCGGAGTAGGGCCAGGCGGCGCCACGGACCCGCCCTCAGGCAGGCGGCGGACTCCGAGCGCCGGGCCCGAGCAGGGTCCAGCAGGCAGCAGCCGCCCCCCCTCGTTTTGTCCCAAGAGCCCGCAAGAGACCCCGCCCATCCCGCCCCGCCCCACTGATCTGACCCCGCCCACCCCGTCCCGCCCCGCCCACCTCATCCTGCCCCGCCCCACTGATCTGACCCCGCCCATCCCGCCCCGCCCACCTCATCCTGCCCCGCCCCACAGATCTGACCCCGCCCACCCCGCCCCGCCCCGCCCACCTCATCCTGCCCCGCCCCACTGATCTGACCCCGCCCATCCCGCCCCGCCCACCTCATCCTGCCCCGCCCCACTGATCTGACCCCGCCCACCTCATCCTGCCCCGCCCCACTGATCTGACCCCGCCCATCCCGCCCCGCCCACCTCATCCTGCCCCGCCCCACAGATCTGACCCCGCCCACCCCGCCCCGCCCCACCCACCTCATCCTGCCCCGCCCCACTGATCTGACCCCGCCCATCCCGCCCCGCCCACCTCATCCTGCCCCGCGCCACTGATCTGACCCCGCCCATCCCGCCCCGCCCACCTCATCCTGCCCTGCCCCACTGATCTGACAACGCCCACCTCATCCTGCCCCGCCCCACTGATCTGACCCCGCCCACCCCACCCCGCCCACCTCATCCTGCCCCGCCCCACTGATCTGACCCCGCCCACCTCATCCTGCCCCGCCCCACTGATCTGACCCCGCCCATCCCGCCCCGCCCACCTCATCCTGCCCCGCCCCACTGATCTGACCCCGCCCATCCCGCCCCGCCCACCTCATCCTGCCCCGCCCCACTGATCTGACAACGCCCACCTCATCCTGCCCCGCCCCACTGATCTGACCGCGCCCTCCCTGCCCCGCCCCGCCCCACTGATCTGACCCCACCCATCCCGTCCCGCCCACCACATCCTGCCCCGCCCCACTGATCTGACCCCGCCCACCCCGCCCCACCCCGCCCACCTCATCCTGACCCGCACCACTGATCTGACCCCGCCCACCCCGCCCCGCCCACCTCATCCCGCCCCGCCCCACTGATCTGAACCCGCCCACCCCGCCCCGCCCACCTCATCCTGCCCCGCCCCACTGACCCCTCCCCGCCCACCTCATCCTGCCCCGCCCCACCGATCTGACCCCGCCCTCCCTGCCCCGCCTGCCCCGCCCCGCCCCGCCCACCTCATCCTGCCCCGCCCCACTGATCGGACCCCGCCCTCCCCGCCCCACCCCGCCCACCTCATCCTGCCCCGCCCCACTCATTAGACCCCACCCTCCCCGCCCCAGCCCGCCCACCTCATCCTGCCCCGCCCCACCGATCTGACCCCGCCCTCCCCACCCCGCCCCGCCTGCCCCGCCCCGCCCACCTCATCCTGCCCCGCCCCACTGACCCCTCCCCGCCCACCTCATCCTGCCCCGCCCCACCGATCTGACCCCGCCCTCCCGCCCCGCCTGCCCCGCCCCGCCCTCCTCAACCTGCCCCGCCCCACTGACCCCTCCCCGCCCACCTCATCCTGCCCCGCCCCACCCCAGTGACCCTGCCCTTCCTCACCCTGCCCAACCTGCCCTGCCCCACTGACCCCGCCCTTCCCACCCCGCCCGCCCATCCTGCCCCGCCCCCCCAGTGACCCCACCCTTCCCCACCCCGCCCAACCTGCCCTGCCCCACTGACCCCGCCCTTCCCACCCCGCCCAGCTCATCCTGCCCCGCCCTCCCCACCCCTTCTGCCCCGCCCCGGCCAGCTCATCCTGCCCCGCCCCACCCCAGTGACCCTGCCCTTCCTCACCCCGCCCAACCTGCCCTGCCCCACTGACTCCGCCCTTCCTCACCCCGCCCAACTCATCCTGCCCCACCCCACTGACCCCACCCCACCCATCCTGCCCCGCCCCACCCCAGTGACCCCACCCTTCCCCACCCCGCCCAACCTGCCCTGCTCCACTGACCCCGCCCTTCCCACCCTGCCCAGCTCATCCTGCCCCGCCCTCCCCCGTCACTCACAGCCCTCGGCCCCGCCCTCCGGCGTCACTCACAGCCCTCGGCCCAGCCCTCCCCCGTCACTCACAGCCCTCGGCCCCGCCCTCCGGCGTCACTCACAGCCCTCGGCCCCGCCCTCCGGCGTCACTCACAGCCCTCGGCCCCGCCCTCCCCCGTCACTCACAGCCCTCGGCCCCGCCCTCCGGCGTCACTCACAGCCCTCGGCCCCGCCCTGCCCCGTCACTCACAGCCCTCGGCCCCGCCCTCCCCCGTCACTCACAGCCCTCGGCCCCGCCCTCCGGCGTCACTCACAGCCCTCGGCCCAGCCCTCCCCCGTCACTCACAGCCCTCGGCCCCGCCCTCCCCCGTCACTCACAGCCCTCAACCCCGCCCTCCCCGTCACTCACAGCCCTCGGCCCCGCCCTCCGGCGTCACTCACAGCCCTCGGCCCCGCCCTCCGGCGTCACTCACAGCCCTCGGCCCAGCCCTCCCCCGTCACTCACAGCCCTCGGCGCCGCCCTCCCCCGTCACTCACAGCCCTCGGCCCAGCCCTCCCCCGTCACTCACAGCCCTCGGCCCCGCCCTCCGGCGTCACTCACAGCCCTCGGCCCCGCCCTCCCCCGTCACTCACAGCCCTCGGCCCAGCCCTCCCCCGTCACTCACAGCCCTCGGCCCCGCCCTCCGGCGTCACTCACAGCCCTCGGCCCCGCCCTCCGGCGTCACTCACAGCCCTCGGCCCAGCCCTCCCCCGTCACTCACAGCCCTCGGCCCCGCCCTCCCCCGTCACTCACAGCCCTCGGCCCCGCCCTCCGGCGTCACTCACAGCCCTCGGCCCCGCCCTCCCCGTCACTCACAGCCCTCGGCCCCGCCCTGCCCCGTCACTCACAGCCCTCGGCCCCGCCCTCCCCCGTCACTCACAGCCCTCGGCCCCGCCCTCCGGCGTCACTCACAGCCCTCGGCCCCGCCCTGCCCCGTCACTCACAGCCCTCGGCCCCGCCCTCCCCCGTCACTCACAGCCCTCGGCCCCGCCCTCCGGCGTCACTCACAGCCCTCGGCCCAGCCCTCCCCCGTCACTCACAGCCCTCGGCCCCGCCCTGCCCCGTCACTCACAGCCCTCGGCCCCGCCCTGCCCCGTCACTCACAGCCCTCGGCCCCGCCCTCCCCCGTCACTCACAGCCCTCGGCCCCGCCCTCCGGCGTCACTCACAGCCCTCGGCCCCGCCCTGCCCCGTCACTCACAGCCCTCGGCCCCGCCCTCCCCCGTCACTCACAGCCCTCGGCCCAGCCCTCCCCCGTCACTCACAGCCCTCGGCCCCGCCCTCCGGCGTCACTCACAGCCCTCGGCCCCGCCCTCCGGCGTACTCACAGCCCTCGGCCCAGCCCTCCCCCGTCACTCACAGCCCTCGGCCCCGCCCTCCCCCGTCACTCACAGCCCTCGGCCCCGCCCTCCGGCGTCACTCACAGCCCTCGGCCCCGCCCTCCCCCGTCACTCACAGCCCTCGGCCCCGCCCTCCGGCGTCACTCACAGCCCTCGGCCCCGCCCTGCCCCGTCACTCACAGCCCTCGGCCCCGCCCTCCGGCGTCACTCACAGCCCTCGGCCCAGCCCTCCCCCGTCACTCACAGCCCTCGGCCCCGCCCTCCCCCGTCACTCACAGCCCTCAGCCCCGCCCTCCCCCGTCACTCACAGCACTCAGCCCCGCCCTCCGGCGTCACTCACAGCCCTCGGCCCCGCCCTCCCCCGTCACTCACAGCCCTCGGCCCCGCCCTCCGGCGTCACTCACAGCCCTCGGCCCCGCCCTCCGGCGTCACTCACAGCCCTCGGCCCCGCCCTCCCCTGTCACTCACAGCCCTCGGCCCCGCCCTCCCCCGTCACTCACAGCCCTCAGCCCCGCCCTCCGGCGTCACTCACAGCCCTCGGCCCCGCCCTCCGGCGTCACTCACAGCCCTCGGCCCCACCCTCCCCCGTCACTCACAGCCCTCGGCCCCGCCCTCCCCCGTCACTCACAGCCCTCAGCCCCGCCCTCCCCCGTCACTCACAGCACTCAGCCCCGCCCTCCGGCGTCACTCACAGCCCTCGGCCCCGCCCTCCCCCGTCACTCACAGCACTCAGCCCCGCCCTCCGGCGTCACTCACAGCCCTCGGCCCCGCCCTCCGGCGTCACTCACAGCCCTCGGCCCCGCCCTCCCCCGTCACTCACAGCCCTCAGCCCCGCCCTCCCCCGTCACTCACAGCCCTCGGCCCCGCCCTCCCCCGTCACTCACAGCCCTCGGCCCCGCCCTCCGGCGTCACTCACAGCCCTCGGCCCCGCCCTCCGGCGTCACTCACAGCCCTCGGCCCCGCCCTCCCCCGTCACTCACAGCCCTCAGCCCCGCCCTCCCCCGTCACTCACAGCCCTCGGCCCCGCCCTGCCCCGTCACTCACAGCCCTCAACCCCGCCCTCCCCCGTCACTCACAGCCCTCAGCCCCGCCCTCCCCCGTCACTCACAGCCCTCGGCCCCGCCCCCTCCAGCGTCCCCGTCACTCACAGCCCGGTGCCCCAACGCCCCGTCATTCAGGCGCCGGCTGGGGGCGGGCTCTTCAGTGCTGTCGGGGTGACATTATTTCCGGCCAATGGGGATCCGAGCCAGCCCCAAGCGCACCAATGAGCGGGCTTTCGGCGCAGGGGCCGCTGGGGGTTGTGGGCTCGGTGACGTCATTCTTGATGCGTTGGAAGCGGCTCGGCGCAGCGGACGGTGCCGAGTGAGGTATGGGGGGGGTCGCCTCGTGCGGGCGGGGGGTCGCCGGGGCCGGGGCGCGACCGCTGGGAGAGAACCCAGGAGTCCTGGCTCCCACCCACCCCGCTCTAACCACTAGCTCCTGCTTCCCTCCCAGAGCTGGGATAGAACCTAGGAGTGCTGGCTCCTGGCTCCCAGCGCCTCTGACTCTAACCACTAGGTAAAAAGAAAAGGAGTACTTGTGGCACCTTAGAGACTAACAAATTTATTAGAGCATAAGCTTTCGTGAGCTACAGCTCACTTCATCGGATGCATTTGGTGGAAAAAACAGAGGAGAGATTTATATACACACACACAGAGAACATGAAACAATGGGTTTATCATACACACTGTAAGGAGAGTGATCACTTAAGATGAGCCATCACCAGCAGCAGGGGGGGGAAAGGAGGAAAACCTTTCATGGTGACAAGCAGGTAGGCTAATTCCAGCAGTTAACAAGAATATCAGAGGAACAGTGGGGGGTGGGGTGGGAGGGAGAAATACCATGGGGAAATAGTTTTACTTTGTGTAATGACTCATCCATTCCCAGTCTCTATTCAAGCCTAAGTTAATTGTATCCAGTTTGCAAATTAATTCCAATTCAGCAGTCTCTCGTTGGAGTCTGTTTTTGAAGCTTTTTTGTTGAAGTATAGCCACTCTTAGGTCTGTGATCGAGTGACCAGAGAGATTGAAGTGTTCTCCAACTGGTTTTTGAATGTTATAATTCTTGACGTCTGATTTGTGTCCATTCATTCTTTTACGTAGAGACTGTCCAGTTTGGCCAATGTACATGGCAGAGGGGCATTGCTGGCACATGATGGCATATATCACATTGGTAGATGCGCAGGTGAACGAGCCTCTGATAGTGTGGCTGATGTGATTAGGCCCTATGATGGTATCCCCTGAATAGATATGTGGACAGAGTTGGCAACGGGCTTTGTTGCAAGGATAGGTTCCTGGGTTAGTGGTTCTGTTGTGTGGTGTGTGCTTGCTGGTGAGTATTTGCTTCAGATTGGGGGGCTGTCTGTAAGAAAGGACTGGTCTGTCTCCCAAGATCTGTGAGAGTGATGGGTCGTCCTTCAGGATAGGTTGTAGATCCTTGATGATGCGTTGGAGAGGTTTTAGTTGGGGGCTGAAGGTGATGGCTAGTGGCGTTCTGTTGTTTTCTTTGTTGGGCCTGTCCTGTAGTAGGTGACTTCTGGGTACTCTTCTGGCTCTGTCAATCTGTTTCTTCACTTCACCAGGTGGGTACTGTAGTTGTAGGAATGCATGATAGAGATCTTGTAGGTGTTTGTCTCTGTCTGAGGGGTTGGAGCAACTGCGGTTATATCGTAGCGCTTGGCTGTAGACAATGGATCGAGTGGTATGATCTGGATGAAAGCTAGAGGCATGTAGGTAGGAATAGCGGTCAGTAGGTTTCCAATATAGGGTGGTGTTTATGTGACCATCGCTTATTAGCACCGTAGTGTCCAGGAAGTGGATCTCTTGTGTGGACTGGTCCAGGCTGAGGTTGATGGTGGGATGGAAATTGTTGAAATCATGGTGGAATTCCTCAAGAGCTTCTTTTCCATGGGTCCAGATGATGAAGATGTCATCAATTTAGCGCAAGTAGAGTAGGGGCATTAGGGAACGAGAGCTGAGGAAGCGTTGTTCTAAGTCAGCCATAAAAATGTTGGCATACTGTGGGGCCATGCGGGTACCCATCGCAGTGCCGCTGATTTGAAGGTATACATTGTCCCCAAATGTGAAATAGTTATGGGTCAGGACAAAGTCACAAAGTTCTGCCACCAGGTTAGCCGTGACAGTATCGGGGATACTGTTCCTGACGGCTTGTAGTCCATCTTTGTGTGGAATGTTGGTGTAGAGGCTTCTACATCCACAGTGGCTAGGATGGTGTTTTTAGGAAGATCACCAATGGACTGTAGTTTCCTCAGGAAATCGGTGGTGTCTCGAAGATAGCTGGGAGTGCTGGTAACGAAGGGCCTGAGGAGGGAGTCTACATAGCCAGACAATCCTGCTGTCAGGGTGCCAATGCCTGAGATGATGGGGCGTCCAGGATTTCCAGGTTTATGGATCTTGGGTAGCAGATAGAATACCCCAGGTCGGGGCTCCAGGGGTGTGTCTGTGCGAATTTGTTCTTGTGCTTTTTCAGGGAGTTTCTTGAGCAAATGCTGTAGTTTCTTTTGGTAACTCTCAGTGGGATCAGAGGGTAATGGCTTGTAGAAAGTGGTGTTGGAGAGCTGCCTAGTAGCCTCTTGTTCATACTCTGACCTATTCATGATGACGACAGCACTAAACTAAAACCCCTCCAACGCATCATCAAGGATCTACAACCTATCCTGAAGGACGAGCCATCGCTCTCTCAGATCTTGGGAGACAGACCAGTCCTTGCTTACAGACAGCCCCCCAATCTGAAGCAAATACTCACCAGCAACCACACACCACACAACAGAACCACTAACCCAGGAACCTATCCTTGCAACAAAGCCCGTTGCCAACTCTGTCCACATATCTATTCAGGGGATACCATCATAGGGCCTAATCACATCAGCCACACTATCAGAGGCTCGTTCACCTGCGCATCTACCAATGTGATATATGCCATCATGTGCCAGCAATGCCCCTCTGCCATGTACATGGGCCAAACTGGACAGTCTCTACGTAAAAGAATGAATGGACACAAATCAGACGTCAAGAATTATAACATTCAAAAACCAGTTGGAGAACACTTCAATCTCTCTGGTCACTCGATCACAGACCTAAGAGTGGCTATACTTCAACAAAAAAGCTTCAAAAACAGACTCCAAGGAGAGAGTGCTGAATTGGAATTAATTTGCAAACTGGATACAATTAACTTAGGCTTGAATAGAGACTGGGAATGGATGAGTCATTACACAAAGTAAAACTATTTCCCCATGGTATTTCTCCCTCCCACCCCACCCCCCACTGTTCCTCTGATATTCTTGTTAACTGCTGGAATTAGCCTACCTGCTTGTCACCATGAAAGGTTTTCCTCCTTCCCCCCCCTGCTGTTGGTGATGGCTTATCTTAAGTGATCACTCTCCTTACAGTGTGTATGATAAACCCATTGTTTCATGTTCTCTGTGTGTGTGTATATAAATCTCTCCTCTGTTTTTTCCACCAAATGCATCCGATGAAGTGAGCTGTAGCTCACGAAAGCTTATGCTCTAATAAATTTGTTAGTCTCTAAGGTGCCACAAGTACTCCTTTTCTTTTTGCGAATACAGACTAACACGGCTGCTACTCTGTAACCGCTAGGCGTCACTCCCCACCCAGAGCTGGCGGAAGCACCCAATAGCCCTAACTTCCAGCCCCCCTGCTCTAACCAGGGGACCCCACCCGGAACTGGGGAAGGAACCAAGAAGTCCTGTCTCCCAGCCCCCCCCGCTCTAACCAGGGGACCCCACCCGGAACTGGGGAAGGAACCAAGAAGTCCTGTCTCCCAGCCCCCCCCCGCTCTAACCAGGGGACCCCACCCGGAACTGGGGAAGGAACCAAGAAGTCCTGTCTCCCAGCCCCCCCCCGCTCTAACCAGGGGACCCCACCCGGAACTGGGGAAGGAACCAAGAAGTCCTGTCTCCCAGGCCCCCCGCTCTAACCAGGGGACCCCACCCGGAACTGGGGAAGGAACCAAGAAGTCCTGTCTCCCAGCCCCCCCGCTCTAACCAGGGGACCCCACCCGGAACTGGGGAAGGAACCAAGAAGTCCTGTCTCCCAGGCCCCCCGCTCTAACCAGGGGACCCCACCCGGAACTGGGGAAGGAACCAAGAAGTCCTGTCTCCCAGGCCCCCCGCTCTAAAGCAGCTTAGCTGATGTTGCGGGATTTTGGCATGTTCCTGAGCTGTCGTTGCAAGGTGGCATGGCATGGTGAGGCAAAGGAATTGAAACCAGAGTTAGGCTGAATCTGTTTCTGACCCCCAGGGAAGAGGGTCCCCTGGGCCTGCAGGCTGTGTAGAGGGGTGGGATCACCCTGTGCAGTGCAGGGTGTAGCTGTCTGTTTAGGGCTCAGAATCGCAGAGGGAAGCAGTGCAGGGTGGCTGCAGAAAGCACACATGGTGCAAGTAATCAAGGATCGGTGTAGGCCGGTCTATTGCCAGGGGTGATCACTGGGGCAGTGGCTCATTGCCGTGGAATTGGCCACTGGATGCTCACAGAGAACTAGTCTGATTCTCCATCCCGTCCGTGGGCTGTCTGTCCGCGGCTCCCCAGAGCTCAGAACTGGCCAGGAGAGGGGTGTGTTTTGAGGCTGCATGATTGGTCCCTTGAGGGCCCAGACATAGGGACCCAAGGCAGTAAGGCGATGGGGGAGCCTAGCGCTGCCTCAGGCTCTGCCTCTAGGCACACTTCTGCAGCTATGCCTTCTGACTCAGCAGGGCAGAGCCGGCTCCCAGCCTTCCTGTTCCTCAGACAGGCTTGCAGGGGCAGAGAGTGTGGCAGCCACATGACCCCCATTCAGCGTTGTCTGACGTGCCCAATAGCTGATGTCTTGGCTGCTGGGTTTGCACGCGCGTGCGTGTGTGTGTGTGTATGTACACACGTATGTTGGGAGAGGTGTCGCTCTATGTGCAGAGCAGCTTTTATGACCCTTACTTCTGAATCACCTGCTGTAGCCCGCAGGGGCCTGGCTGCCTGTCTGGGGACCTGTTCAGTGTGCTCGCTGGAACAATGGGGCCCCTGCGTCCCCCCTTCCTCTCACCACCTTGCTTCCTGCTCCTTTGATGCAGCAGATGGAGTGATCCACCAGGGTTGACCCATGGACAACCTCCCATTTCCGAGCAGCTGCTGCTGTGCTGAGATTCAGGCTTCTGGGATCTGTCCTCCAGCTTGGTCACAAGTTGATGCACCTGTCATCCAGATCTGAGGCCTCCAAGGAGTGCCGGCCTAGCTGACATCAGGCCAGGGTGCAAAGAATCTTTTGGCTCTAGGGAAAGCTGCAGGAGCCAGTCTCGTATCGGGGCTGGGTGAGGCGACTCCCCTGGGCCCTGCCCAGCCAGCTGCGCCTTGTTGCAGCGCTCTAACACTGTGAGGTGCCTTGGCCGCATTGCCTGCTTTCATTGCCCTTCTTGTGAGCTGCTGGGCCCAGACAGTGCATGGCCAGCCAGGCACAGGTGCACCAGTAGTCTTGCTGCAAGAGTCTCCGGGGCCTGGCTTTGCATGTATTGTACCCTTCCCTGTAGAACTCCTGGCAGTTACAACCGTAGAGATGTGAGTGCCCAGGCAGAGGGGCAGGAGGGAGGTCCTGTCCCTCTCCTGGATGCGAGGTGGATCTCTCCCATGGCCCCTGGATGGCCCTGTCTGTCTTGCTCAGATGTCGTGCCCAGAAGAGGTGGTTGCCTCTGCAGATGACGAGCTGCTCAGCTTCCTCCTGGTGGATGATGCTCCCTGTGCAGAGTTCTCAGGGGACGAAGCCAACCTGCTGGGAGACTGGGGTCTGCTGGAGCCCGAGGTGAGACTGCTGTCTGGTGCAGAGCATAGAGAAGTGAGCTGGGCTGGGCTGTGGGAGGGGGCTTTCAGGCCTCCATCCTCTGCTTAGCAGCAACTTTTCTCTGCAGCTCCTGAATGACAAGGAGGTAGAAGACTTTCTCAGCTCCCTGCTGAGCCCCTTTGAAGAGGGGCAGAGCGCCTTGCAGGGTCACTTGCCTCTCGACAGTGATAGCGGCATCTCAGAGGACCAGAATCCCTTCCCCAGCCCCAGCAGCTGGGATGTGTCTCCGGCCAGGGACCTCGCTTGCAGCCCTTTGAGCTCTGACATTGTGCAGGTTGATCACAGCTACTCCCTCCATCAGGACGGGACGGTGCTGGAGAGCGTGAGAGCTGACACCACAGAAAGAGACATCTCCATTGACCTGGGTAAGGGGTAGGTCTTGGGAATCCCATTTCCGCAGTTTGAGCCCATGGCTACTGGCCGTGCTCGGCTTGGCAGGGAAGCAGCCTAGCACTTGGTGCTGTCTGCCAGGTGGAAAAAGAAGGCCGGAGGTTGGGAAGAGGGGTCTGGCTGGCCTGCTGGCTCAATCTTTCTCTGCCACAGGGGGTGTACAGTGGGTGGCGCCTGACTCTCGTTCCTCTCCCAGATATGTGGGGGGACTCGGGAAGTACAGAGGAGACGCTTGTCGAGGAGCAGAGTTTCAACTTCCCGGTTGCTGTGCCCATGGATGACTTCGTGCCTGGGACCCCCATGCAGGTACTGAGGCCCCAGGGGCAGGCCTCACTGCTAATGCTGGTGGGCCCCTTCCTTCCCTCCTCACTTGCACCTCCACTCCCTGTTCGGGTGCTGACTCCCTCCTACCCTGGGGGCTTCCCTCGCTAGTTCAGAAGAGGGGGTTCTCCGTGCTCAGCAGCAGGTTGGTTTGTGTTGTAGTTCGATTTCCCGGAACTGATCCTGACAGAAGAGGAGAAACAGCTTC
The DNA here is from genome assembly GCF_009764565.3 of Dermochelys coriacea. Lineage (NCBI taxonomy): Eukaryota > Metazoa > Chordata > Testudines > Dermochelyidae > Dermochelys > Dermochelys coriacea. Next base: position 612,590 of record NC_050072.1, read on the forward strand.
TGGAGAGAGAGGGTGTCTCCTTGCCATCCCACCTGCCCCTGACCAAGGTGAGTTCACTCCTCCCCCCCCCGCTCTAGTGCATGGCCCCTCCCCTCACTCATTCCTTCAAAGGGGGCCTAGGCCAGAGACTGATAGGAGCCATGAAGAGGGGGCCCCATTACCAAGGTGCAGGGCTGGTGTCTTGCTGAGAGGCTCGGCCTGCCGCTCCATGATTGGGGATGGTGCTGGATTCCTGCCTTGGACCCTGCTTGCGGGGCTCCATCTTCCATAGCAGCCACTGGCCAGACCCCAGCTAGGTGATCTGAGCCACTGCCCCTCTAGCTGCTAGAAGGAAGAAGGTGTCGCGGAGGTGTGGCCTGCTGCTGCCGCTCCCTGGCATGCTGGCCACTGTGGAGGGATGGCGGGGTCTGTGCTGCTGTGGAGAGTTTCCCAGCAGCAGGAAAGCAAGTGAAGTGAGTCTTGACAGTCCTCAGCTGCCCACGGGGACCTGAAGAGCATTGTTGTGCCTGTTTGCATTCTCCAGATGGCTGTGCTGCATGGGGCCGTGTTCTGCAGGGACACTGGCTCAGGCCTTCCCCTCCTGCCAAGGAGTTTGGCCTGGTCTCCTAAGGCCAGTGACTCTTTCAGGCCCTGTTTTCAAGACCTCTGGCTGGGCTGGGTTCTGGTGGGCCCGCCCGGTGTGAGCCGGAGGCCAGGCCCCGGCGTGCATGCCCGCCCGGTGTGAGCCGGAGGCCAGGCCCCGGCGTGCATGCCCGCCTGGTGTAGGGGCTGTGGGCTGACGGCAGTGGAAGTAGGTGTGGGTGCACATGCAGAGACTGGAACAGCAGAAGGTGCTGTCAGAGCTGGGGCTCCTCTGCCTTTTGTCTCCCTGCTGTGCTGATAGTGCCCCTGGATTTCCTGACGCACTGGAAGGCAGCAGGTGACTTTGCCCTCTGGGCCAAGGCCTGCAGCTGGGTTCCTAGTGACACCACAGGCAAAGCATGTGAGAAATACCTGGAGTAACCTCTGCCCTCCCTAGGCCCTTCCTGCCCCTGGCCCCATGGCAGATACCCGCCAGCTGCTCCTCCCTGTGCTCTGGAGGATCCTTGGCAGGGTGGGATCAGGGCTCTCGCCCCAGAGTGTGGAGGCCCAGGCATGGCCTGTAACCTGAGCTGGCTGTTTCAGGCTGAGGAGCGGCTCCTAAAGAGAGTCCGTCGAAAGATCCGGAACAAGCAGTCGGCCCTGGACAGTCGGCGCAGGAAGAAGGTCTATGTGGATGGCTTGGAGAGCAGGTACCGGGGCACAGCAGTGGGTTTGCATCCCCCCAGGATGTTAGGGAGTGATAGGCCCAGCAGAGGGTGTCGCTTCTCCCGTGGGTCTGGGGAGCGCTCACTGCCAGAGTACTGGGGTAGTGAAACCTCTGGCATAAGGACACCAAGCGCTTGCACTCCAAGCGCTGGAGGCAGCTGCCAGCCCCCGGGCCCAGAGGAGCAGAAGCTGATAGGCAGGGCCTGTTTGTACCACGCTCTGGCGGAGCTGCAAAGCTCCGCTCAAGGGCTGAGACCCACCGGCTAATGAGCCCTTCCCCCTCCCCTGGGAGCCGCGTTCTGCCAGACACTCCTGTTGAGCTGCCTTGGCACCAGGGCAATGCCTGCTGCGAGTAACCCCAGCAGCCCCATACCCTGGGAGCAGAGCTGGCTCGGCAACAGGGCAGTGCCTGCTGCGAGTGACCCCAGCAGCCCCATGCCCCGGGAGCAGAGCTGGCTCGGGGCTCCAAGCACTGGTGTGAGCGTGCGGAGGAGTGGGACCTGATTTTTACCACTCAGAGGTTTGTCCCAGGGTAACCCCAGCAACCCAGTCTGCTTGCTCTGCGACTGTACTGCTAATTGGTGGCTGCCCATGGCTCTGCCTCCTAGCTGTGTCAGAGCAGTTTGGTTGTCTGTGCCCCCAGCTTGTGGCTGTGCTAGGGACAGATGAGGTCACACCTGCCCCCCACCCTCAGGACATTCTGCACCAGGCACTGAGCCAGGACTCTCCTGAGCCAGCAACGCGGTTTCCCCTGGGGGTCAATCTGACTCTTTCCTCTCTCCCTGTCACTGCTTGGGAAGGGTTGTCACCTGCACGGCGCAGAACCACGAGCTGCAGAAGAAGGTGCAGCTGCTGCAGAAGGAGAACATGTGAGTTCCTGACACTCCAGACATGAAAACCTGGGGGCAAGAAGGTGGGAAAAGGGGCACTGTCTCCCTGTGCCCCTCCAGTCAGCACTGACATGCCAGGGGAGTGAAGTCTGTTCCCCAGGGTGGAGGGACACGGCGGTCTGTGCGGGGCTCGGTGGCAGGATGGGAAGCTTGGGATCAGGAGCTGCACTCACCTGCGTTTCACACTTTGCCTTAGGTCATTGCTCGAGCAGCTACGGAGGCTCCAGGCCCTGGTGAGACAGTCCTCGACCAAAACCACCACCGCCAGCACCTGTGTCATGGTGAGTGGCCCCGTAGCCGGGCATTGGCCCCAGCTTCTGCCCCCCGGATCTGTGCTGGCCATGTGGGTGGTGCTGAGGAGCCTCCTTGGCTGGAGTCATGCGCTGGTGCTGATGGCTCGGTTGTCTCTCTCCAGGTCCTGCTCCTATCCTTCTGCCTCATTCTCTCACCCAGTCTCTATCCGCTCGGAGCCAGAGTACAGCAGGAGGAGTTCCGAGGAGGTGAGTCACTGGCTGCATGGGGGTGAGCGGGAGGGGCAGGATTGTGCCCTACAGTGAACTCTTCCGGGGTGAATGTTCCTGGTGATGTGGCCCCAGCACAGACATGGTTTCGCAGTCGCAGGCTTATGCCTCGTGTGCGTGGGGCCTGTTTGTGGGTTGCTCTGCTGTCCTGTCCCACCACAAGCTGCTGGCAAAGCTGCTCTCCCCTGCCCTGCGCAGAGTAGGGCCAGGAGAGCCTGGGGTCAGCCCCCATCCTGGCGCACGACGTTCTTGGCGATGTCAGGCTGACTCTCCTCTCTCTTACAGTGCTGTCTCGTCAGATCCGGGAGTACCCGAGTGACACGGCCCACTTTCAGGCAACAGCTGCCCAGCAGGCAGAGAGGCCTGAAACACGGGGGGAGCGCACAATGGAGGGGCTGGCCCTGGAATCTGAGACGGCCCCGCTGCCAGGCAGCCTCAATCACTCCCGGGATGGACACCGCCCACCCAAGGCGGAGCATGGCTCTGCCATCAACAGTAACTCATCCTCCGACCCACCGCCAGGAGCCAGCTCTGAGCTGGGTCCCCCCCACCAGCAGCCAGAGCAGCTTCCTGGGAAGGGCCCCCTGCACTCTACTGAGCCATCAGCCTGGGGGACCAAGAAGCAGGAGTGGGTGGAGCGCACCACCAGCATAGTCATCCAGCAGCACCGTGCAGAGGAGATGTGAGCGCTGGGCACCTCGTGCTGCCTGGCTGTGAATTTGCCGGGGCCGTTTTGACTGATCCTTGTCTACGCAAATGCTTCTAAATGCCCCTGAGTGGGGTCTGTCTCCTGACCCACCAAACCTGACTGGGGGGCAGCTAGGCTCCGGGGTAGCAGGAAACAGTTCTAGCTGCAGCGTGGAGGGGGCCAAGTATGGGGAGTTGGTGCCATGCAGCCCCTTCCCTCTCCAGATCAAGCACCTGCATTACTTAGTTCCCTGCAGCTGGACGGAGTGGGAAACCACTTTGATTGGGCTGGGCCCCTGGGTCTGGGTGCCCTTAGCAAGTCCCGCAGCTCCAAGCGACCTGTCCCTTCCAGTAACACGATGATTCCCCATCCCTCAGCAGGGCACGCCAAGCCCCTATGCCCCGCAGGGGCTGCCAGCTGGGTGTGGTTCGGCCAGGGGACAGCACTAAATTTCTCTCATCGACCTCCCTCCTGCAGAGCCCCAGCCACTGTTCTTGGCGTGGCTGGGGGCGGCTGCAGGCAGAGGGTCCCTGCCCAGCGCTGTGTGCTGCCTCCCTGCTGGCCAAGGGGCTGCTGATCATGAGCCCCTTGAGGGGAGGGGGCTGCACTGCTGCAGGGGTGGAGGTTCAGAGAGCCCTGAGGGGCAGCCTCTGTAACGGCTGGTGGGGCCTGTGGCAGGGGGGAGGACTAGGTCAGCTGGGCTCCTCCATAAATTGACCTCTGGCCTGCAGCCCTGGGCAGGTGTTGCTGTAACGTGGCTGAGCCATGGGATGAGGACTGCCAGCTGAGCCAGCTCCAGCCCAGGAAAAGGAGAACAAGGGGGCCTGGTCCAGCAGGCTCCTAACTGCTACAGTAATGGCTCTGTTATAATAAAGTGGACCCGCTGCTGGGTTGTCCCCTGGGTGCAGTGTCTGTCTAACCCCACAGCTGCCTCCCAGCCACACACGGGGGCATGTCACTATGCTCCCAGGGCGAGACTTGACCCTTATTGACCTGGGGCCTGTTCCAGGCCTGCTCCCTCTCCAGGGCAGGGGTGCTGTGTTTCAGCCAAACCAAAGAACCAGCCTCCTGCAGGCAGCCTTTGCTCAGAAGCAGCTGAGCCTGTTCTCCTGAGGAACCTGCTTTGCCCCATGTGCATTTGGAACCTCGCTGTCTCCAGTCCCAGGAAGCCAGGCAGGGCCTGAGCCTGGTGCAGCCAGGGCCAGCCCCACCCTGTTTGGAGAGAGGGGCCTGGCCCTGCCCCCCGGGGGAGACAGGTGGTAAAGCAGAGGGGGAAAAGTGGGGCTCCCTGGAGCACCAGCCTCAAGGACTTTATCCAACAGAAGGTTCGGGTGATGATCACACTCGCGGTATCAGTGGGGGAAGAGGAACTTGATACGCCAGGGTCCTTCTCTCAAGCCGAGAAAGGTCCCACTCGAGCCAATGCTGGAGCAGGACCATTCACACTAGAACAAAGGTGTAACTGGTGACAGTGAGCGAGGAACCACGGCAGCAATTTCATACCAGGGTGGTGGCAGATTCTCCATCGCTGGAAATTCTTCAGCCAGCAGGGGGATGTTTTTCTAAGGGATCTGTTCAAACCAGGATAGATTCAGGGAAGTCCTGTGGTCAGAGCAGTGCTGCAGCTGCGTGAGTCACCTGCCCTGCCCCCTTTGTCCCTGGGTGTGCCCTGTGGGGAGGGCAGCTGCTCCTGCTCCCCCCAGGGCAGTGCCTGCTGCAGTAAGGCTTGTGTGCCCCAGGAGCTGACCTCTCCATGGCCAGCAGGGCTCAGCTTGGCCTGTGCTGAGCTGCAGACCCCTCATGAATGCTTGTCCCTAAATCGGCTCTGTCCTGGGGAGTCTGGTACAGGCATGGCCAAAGGGGACCCTAAGGGGGCACCTTCCTACACACACCAGGGGGTCCCTTTTAGGAGAACTCTCCATCCAGTGCGCTTCACCTAGATAAACCTGGGGTGGGGACTTGGGCCTAAATGCATCACACCACTTCCCTGGGCCTGTCCCTGCCCAGCAGATGCCCTGGCAGAGGGGTGCTACCTTTCTCCTCTTTGGCTCCTTTCCCCAGGACTTCTCCAAACTGCTGGGCAGGGGCTTGGTCAGTTTTTGGCCGGCAGGGAGCCCTGCTCTAGGGACCTGCACGTGATCCAGCAGCTGTAGGGCCCTCGCCCTGGCTTTTCATCGCCAGCAGTTTCCTCGCTGCCTGTAAGGCATCCCTGCAGCAGGGAGCAGCCTGGCATGTCCTAGCTTCACCCCTGGGGTGGGGCTTGGGACAGGCTTCGTGCACCTGGAGCCCCTGGCTTCCCTCCCCGCTGCCACAGTGCCTTGCTTCCTTCTGGCAGGGTGGGTCCACTCCAACCCATTCGGTTCTGGCCCTGCCTTCCCTAACCAAACACATCGTCTAGCCCAGACTTGTCCCTCCTGGGCTAGTGCCTCCCACCTGTGGTGAGGGTTCTGCATTACCTGCCTGGGGTCCTGCACACCAACACCGGCCTGGGGCCCCAAGGTCAGGGGTAGCCAGTGGCCCTAAGCTGTCCTGTGTCCCATGGCCTCTGGGCTGCTCATCTCTGGTCAGGCCCTTCCCAAGCAGCCCATCGCTGAGCCTTGGCTTGGGGGTCCTACCTGCTCCTGCCGTGCTGACCCATGCTTAGGCCAGGAGAGCAGCTAGCTTGCTGCTGTTCCTGCCAACCTGCCACGCACACCCAGCAGGCCTGGCTCTGCCCAGGGCACCCAGAGAAGCCCAGCTCGGGCAAGAGGCCCCTAAAGGACTTGACCAGCCCGTGGTGGGCTCAGCTACTTCAACACTGATGCAGTAATTGTGTGGGTGGGAGGCTCAGCCTGCTTATGCCACAGGAGCCAGAACCCCTTCCTACCCCACGGGGTCAGCCAGCCAGTCAGACGCTCCCAGCTATGGGAGTGGGGAGCAGTAGGTGTTTGCAGGGGGAGGGGGAGACTGGCTGGCACCCCCACAAACACACACAGCTCCACCAAAACAATACCCAGCCTTCTGTGTTTGCATCTAGCCCCCAAGGAAACCCACCGCCTACACAGCTGGCTCCCTGGTCTTTCCAGGGGTGTCGGAGGGGATGGGGAGAGTGTGGGAGCCCCAACCTGGGAGCAGGGTGGGGAGGAGTCATGTGGGGAGGGTACATGCCCCCCCTTGTGTCCTTCCGATGGGTACAGTACCCACAAGAAATTATTTCTACTTGCAGTACTGCCTGTTCTGATCCTATTCACAGCCCTGAAAGCTGACAGATGAAAGGTGTGAGATGTGGTCACAGCATGTACAGACTATGGACACCCATACTGAAAGCTACAAGTATGTAACCCAGTACAACTCCGAAACATTAAACAAGTTGCGTTAAAAAGGGAGGAATTCCAATTAGGAGTAAGCGTTAACAGAGAAACACAATCCTTGAAAAGTTTCAGAGTAGCAGCTGTGTTAGTCTGTATCCGCAAAAAGAAAAGGAGTACTTGTGGCACCTTAGAATAAATGTGTTAGTCTCTAAGGTGCCACAAGTCCTCCTTTTCTTTTTGCAAATCCTTGAAATGAATCAAACATAAAAACCTCCAGTAAAAGGAACGTGTTATACACCAGCGGCACCTTCTGGCTACCAACAGATGTAGCAGAGAAACTAAGATACGGACCCTGGACTTCAGGAAAGCGGACTTTGACTCCCTCAGGGAACAGATGGCCAGGATCCCCTGGGGGACTAACATGAAAGGGAAGGGAGTCCAGGAGAGCTGGCTGTATTTCAAGGAATCCCTGTTGAGGTTACAGGGACAAACCATCCCGATGAGTCGAAAGAATAGTAAATATGGCAGGCGACCAGCTTGGCTTAATGGTGAAATCCTAGCGGATCTTAAACATAAAAAAGAAGCTTACAAGAAGTGGAAGGTTGGACATATGACCAGGGAAGAGTATAAAAATATTGCTCGGGCATGTAGGAAGATATCAGGAGGGCCAAATCGCACCTGGAGCTGCAGCTAGCAAGAGATGTCAAGAGTAACAAGAAGGGTTTCTTCAGGTATGTTGGCAACAAGAAGAAAGCCAAGGAAAGTGTGGGCCCCTTACTGAATGAGGGAGGCAAGCTAGTGACAGAGGATGTGGAAAAAGCTAATGTACTCAATGCTTTTTTTGCCTCTGTTTTCACTAACAAGGTCAGCTCCCAGACTGCTGTGCTGGGCAACACAAATGGGGAAGAGATGGCCAGCCCTCTGTAGAGATAGAGGTGGTTAGGGACTATTTAGAAAAGCTGGACGTGCACAAGTCCATGGGGCCGGACGAATTGCATCCGAGAGTGCTGAAGGAATTGGCGGCTGTGATTGCAGAGCCCTTGGCCATTATCTTTGAAAACTCGTGGCGAACGGGGGAAGTCCCGGATGACTGGAAAAGGCTAATGTAGTGCCCATCTTTAAAAAAGGGAAGAAGGAGGATCCTGGGAACTACAGGCCGGTCAGCCTCACCTCAGTCCCTGGAAAAAATCATGGAGCAGGTCCTCAAAGAATCAATCCTGAAGCACTTAGAGGAGAGGAAAGTGATCAGGAACAGTCAGCATGGATTCACCAAGGGAAGGTCATGCCTGACTAATCTAATCGCCTTTATGATGAGATTACTGGTTCTGTGGATGAAGGGAAAGCAGTGGATGTATTGTTTCTTGACTTTAGCAAAGCTTTTGACACGGTCTCCCACAGCATTCTTGTCAGCAAGTTAAGGAAGTATGGGCTGGATGAATGCACTATAAGGTGGGTAGAAAGCTGGCTAGATTGTCGGGCTCAACGGGTAGTGATCAATGGCTCCATGTCTAGTTGGCAGCCGGTGTCAAGTGGAGTGCCCCAGGGGTCGGTCCTGGGGCCCGTTTGTTCAATATCTTCATAAATGATCTGGAAGATGGTGTGGATTGCACTCTCAGCAAATTTGCGGATGATACTAAACTGGGAGGAGTGGTAGATACGCTGGAGGGGAGGGATAGGATACAGAAGGACCTAGACAAATTGGAGGATTGGGCCAAAAGAAATCTAATGAGGTTCAATAAGGATAAGTGCAGGGTCCTGCACTTAGGATGGAAGAATCCAATGCACCGCTACAGACTAGGGACCGAATGGCTCGGCAGCAGTTCTGCGGAAAAGGACCTAGGGGTGACAGTGGACGAGAAGCTGGATATGAGTCAGCAGTGTGCCCTTGTTGCCAAGAAGGCCAATGGCATTTTGGGATGTATAAGTAGGGGCATAGCGAGCAGATCGAGGGACGTGATCGTTCCCCTCTATTCGACACTGGTGAGGCCTCATCTGGAGTACTGTGTCCAGTTTTGGGCCCCACACTACAGGAAGGATGTGGATAAATTGGAAAGAGTACAACGAAGGGCAACGAAAATGATTAGGGGTCTAGAGCACATGACTTATGAGGAGAGGCTGAGGGAGCTGGGATTGTTTAGTCTGCAGAAGAGAAGAATGAGGGGGGATTTGATAGCTGCTTTCAACTACCTGAAAGGGGGTTTCAAAGAGGATGGCTCTAGACTGTTCTCAATGGTAGCAGATGACAGAACGAGGAGTAATGGTCTCAAGTTGCAATGGGGGAGGTTTAGATTGGATATTAGGAAAACTTTTTCACTAAGAGGGTGGTGAAACACTGGAATGCGTTACCTAGGGAGGTGGTAGAATCTCCTTCCTTAGAGGTTTTTAAGGTCAGGCTTGACAAAGCCCTGGCTGGGATGATTTAACTGGGACTTGGTCCTGCTTTGAGCAGGGGGTTGGACTAGATGACCTTCTGGGGTCCCTTCCAACCCTGATATTCTATGATTCTATGATTCTAAGACCAGAAATCCAAGCGCCCCTTTGACAAATGTCCAATAAGCAATTAGAAGGTTGCAGCTTCCACCAGGCCCTGACGTACATAATAGGAGGTCACCCTGGTGGACCCCCCAAGGAAGCTGATGCTTGGGCCAGGCTGCGGGCCATCTCTGCCGTCTCCCAGGGTCCCCTGGGCTGAGGAGCAGGGAGAGTTCATTTCTGAGATTATCCTTCTCTTTGTGAGCTTTAACAGATGTAACTGACTGTTCTTCTGCGAGTGCCTGCTCACGTCGATTCCAGTCTAGGTGCGTGCGTGCCCGTGTGCGTGGCCATCGGTGACTTTTGCCTTAGCGGTACCCGTAGGGCCGGCTGTGGCGCCCCCTAGAGTGCGCGCTCATGCCGCGGTATATCAGACGCTGCCGGCCCACGCGCTCTCAGTCCTTCTTACCGCCTGTGGTGGTCAGTCAGGGCACCTCTCTTGCTTGTCAAGAGCTAGCCATTTCTTCCACTGGGACTTTGTGCCATCAAGCCTTCCTTCGATTGTAGTTAGCGTTAAGTGCATAATTAGCGGATAGTTAAGGTCCCAGCAGGGAATTCACCCCAAGCGGGGCGAGCTCCCTGGACACTGGGTTTAGCCATCGCTGCCCTTCCTTCTCTCACTCGCCAGCCCAACCCAGACCCGCTAAACACCCAGGAGGCTAAAAGCGATCGTTTTGAGGGTGCGCTTGAGAGTGACGCCCCAATCAGCTGGCCAGATCCTGCCCGTCCTTTGCTCTACTGCCTTTCTCCCTACCGCTCGGCCTGGTCTCAGGTTACCTCAGACCATTGGGTCCTGGACATAGTACCTCAGGGCTATACCCTGCAGTTTGTGGATACCCCTCCTTCCCACTCCCCTGCTTTCCCATCCCTCTTCAGGGACCCCTCTCACGAGCAACTCCTGGTTCCGGAGGTCGACAAGCTCCTACAGCTGGGGTCTGTGGAGGCAGTTCCTTGGGACATGGAAGGAAGAGGATTCTATTCCCTCTGCTTCCTAATCCCAGAGGCCAAGGGGGGCCTCAGACCCATCCTGGACCTGCGTGGCCTCAATAAGTCTCTCTAGAAGTTGAAGTTTTGCATGATCTCCATTATCCCCTCCCTGGATCTGGGGACTGGTACACACTCTCGACTTAAAGGACACGTATTTCCATATCTCCATATTTCCAGGACACAGACGGTTCCTGCGTTTCATAGTGGCCAGGCACCACTTCCAGTTCACAGCGCTACCCTTTGGCCTGTCCTCAGCCCCCAGGGTGTTCATGAAATGCATGGCACCAGTAGTGGCTTACCTTAGACGTCAGGAGGTCCAGATCTCTCCGTACCTTGACGATTGGCTCGTCAAGGGCAGGTCTCCAGGACAGGTGCGGAGAAGCCTCGATCTGGTACGCTCCACCTGCGGTGACCTGGACCTCCTAATAAACACAGAAAAGTCCTCGTTAACGCCAGTCCAGAGCATAGAGTTTATTGGAGTAGTTCTTGATTCCACGCGAACCAGGGCCTTCCTTCTGGAAACATGCTTCCAGGCCATGGTGGATCTTATTGCCCATGTGAGGAAACATCCGATCACCACAGCCCACACTTGCCTGTGCTGATGGGCCACATGGCAGCATGCACGTACATGGTCAGGCCCGCTTGGCTTCATCTGTGACCCCTGCAAATGTGGCTAGCAATGGTCTATGTTCCCAGCAGGCACCCCCTAGACCGAGCGGTCACGGTGCTGGACCGCATCTTCTCATCCTTGAACTGGTGGCTAGACCCCAAGTCAGTGCTAAGGGAAGATCCCTTTGTGCCCCCATCACCGTCGCTCAGCCTGGTCTCACCCAGCCCATCAGATCTTGGCTGGGAAGCCCACCTGGGCAACCTCTGCACCCAAGCTTGCTGGATGCAGCGTGACTTAGCTCTTCGTATCAACATCAGGGAGCTCACAGCGGTGCACCTGGCCTGTCAGGCATTTTTGTCCCACCTGGGCCCGAACCTGTTTTCCTACATAATATCTCTATTTCCTCACATATAGAGGCCTTATACTGGTTCAAGGGATCTGTCACGGTGTCCCAGGGCGATGCTCTGGAACTGCTCCCTACGAAGCCAGGCAGGACTCTGGGGAAGTCTCCTCTCTGGGAGCAGCCTGTCTGCAGGACACACAGCTCACCCGGCTTCCCCCTTCCTGGGTCTGACCTCGGAGCATTCAGCATCCTCTGCCCTCCGTGCGCTTCCCACAGCGAGTCTGCCCAGGCAGGGTCCTGGGGAAACCAGAGGGTCCTGCCCCCCAACTCCGCAGTCAGACGCGACTCTAAGCCAGCCAGGAAAACAGAAGGTTTATTAGGAGGACAGGAACATGGTCTAACAAAGAGCTTGTAGGTGCAGAGAACAGGACCCCTCAGTTGGGTCCATTTTGGAGGGGCAGTGAGCCAGACAATCCCATCTGCACTTCACTCCATGTCCCCAGCCAGCCCCAAACTGAAACTCTCTCCAGCCCCCTCCTCCTCTGGGCTTTGTCCCTTTCTTGGGCCAGGAGGGCACCGGATTCCTTTGTTCTCCAACCCTTTAGCTCTCACCTTGCAGGGGGAAAGGCCCAGGCCATCAGTTGCCAGGAAACAGGGTGTAGGCCCTTCTCTGTGTCCAGACCCCTGCACACACCTGCCTCTAGGGCTCTGCAACAATCATACCCCCTTATCCCACCATCTAGAGAGTTAAGAACTGCATAGGGGAAACTGAGGCATTCCCACACTATTCAGAGGAAACATTAAGAATAGTCCCGCTTCGTCACATCTCTCCCCCCTTTGAGACCAAACTGAGCGGGATCACTTTAGCCGGTGACCTGGAGAAGTTCGAAGCCACCAGCATTCCCATGGGTGCCCCAGCATCTCTCCCATTCCTTGGTGGGAGTTACACCAGGCCCTTCCAGTTTCACGCCCTCCCTTAGGTTGGGGGTGGTTGATAGCACTCGCATGCCACATGTGAGAAGGTTTATGTGGCCCGAGCCCTTTTGCAACCCCAAAACCCCCAGGGGTCAAACTGGGATCGGGTCTTCTCCCAGCTCTCCAGTCTGGAGGCCTGCAATTCGGGCTCTCTTGGTTAAGAGCTCCCATCTTGACCTGGGCCACATACTGTTCACTTACAGAACTAGCATGGAGACATCCCTTTCTCTACAACCTTGTCTCCCCAACAAGCTGGCCAAACATAGTCACTTGGTTATAGGACTGTTCAACTTTCTTAACAGCTTTCACTTCATCTGAGACCTTCTCAAAGCTATCCACACTGGATCTTTCAACCGGAAAGTCAGTAGCTTCATTCACAACAGAAAATTTCTGGCTGTTAGGAACTGAAACTTTCTTGATTAAATCACTTTCACACCCTTCAGTTGCAGTAAACTGCTTGCAAAGACTCCATGAGGATTCCTTTCCCTAGGGGCTTTTCTATGCAACAATTCACCCTTCACAGAAATTCTGCCCTTACCCTCTTCACTGAGGGCTTGCTCTAGAGAAACACTTTCCTGAGCAACAACAGATTCTTTGTGAGTCTCACTTACATCCAGAATCACCTCTGGCCCATCAGGCAGATTCCTACACAATCCCCCTTCAGGCAACCTTACAGACTTCCTAGATAAAAGGTTAGAAGCCTTCTCCTTCCCTTTGCCAGACACAAGTTCAGGAATCTTTTCCTTCTTGCTACAGGTTTCCACACCCTCAGTAGGTAACACAATCAAATCACCTTTCTGCTCTCCTTGTGCCCTGGCTAGGATCTACCCTGATTAGACAGTTGCTACAGCCTTTCCCAACCACACACTAGCAACAGGCAAAATACAAGCACCAGAATTGTCTGGGCTCTGGGATTTTACATAGACACTAACTGGATGCGACCTAGTTACAGGGCCAGTCTCCCGAGCAGACACAAACTTAGGGCCATTCCCTTCCTGGGCTTTGGCTGAATCCAGAACCAGCTCTGAGACAACTGCACTATTCTCCACCAGCACAGGCTGAAAGGCCCCTTCTGTCTGCTCCACAGACAAAGAAGAGCCGGAGACACTTTCTCCTTTCCCAGACACACAGCTCGGGATCATTCCCCTGGTCCCAGCACACACCCTGTGAACAGCCAACTGCTTGGAGACCGGGGTAGCTCCCTCCATAGGCAAGTCAATACCCCTGACAGACACAGGCACCTTTCCTTCCCTGTCCCAATTCTCCACCCAGCTAACAGTTAAGGTCCAGGGACACTCGTCTTCCACTCTCCTCACCTTCCCACCCTGCTGACTAGACAAAGCCATCAGCTCACAAGGCTGCCTAGGCTCATCCAAACTTTCCTTACCAAGCACCTTGCCACTCCCCACAGATGCCCTGCACTGCCTGTGTCTCCCCCCCTCAGCTGGGGTCTCAGCTCCCTGTGCTCAGCGCTGCCCTTACTGTCCCCGTGGGGGTAGGCAGCGAGCTCGCTGCTTTCCTCACTGCATCAGAGCCAGCATGAGACCCCTCTCCGGTGTGCAAGGGGGCAGGGAGCATCTCTCTGTCCCACCCAGCCCCAGGGGTCTGATTACAGGCAGGCAGGTAGACTGAGCCTAGCAGCTCCTCCCTGCTGCCAGCCAGGTCATCTGCATTTTCACTGACCATTTCCCTCTCCGCCGATTGGTTCCCTGGATTCAAATTCAAACCCTTGGCCATTACAGGAGCAGGGCCTGGATCCTGTCCCAAAGAGACAGTCACCCCCCAACAGGGTCTCACAGCTGATATCCTGGAGCACCCCAACGACCAGCCAGCCCCACCCCTCCTGTGTCTGCACAGGGATCTGGGCATAGGCAGGGCGAGGGGCTTCATCCCTGGGACCCTCACCCAGCTCACACAGCCCCTCAGCATCTGAGGCTGCACCACCAGGGGCCTGACAACAGGTTTCTCCGTCCCAGAATCTCGCCACCCCAGGAATGTCTCCCCATTAACCATCCCCTTCCACTCCCACTGTGGGTCCGAGGGGCCTGAGCCCAGGAAACTCCACAGAGACATATCGGTTGGGGTCAGGAGTGGGAGCCTGTCCACCTCCCCACCCATCTGGCTGTCGGAGTCTATGGCCTTGGGACCCAGCAAAGGAGCTACACACTGGGGCTTTTCCGCAGGGTCCCCCTGATTCAAATCGCCAGACTGCTCAAAGGCAGTGAGGGGGCCTCCACATCCCCCCCATCCTTAACCAGGGGCAGCAATTTAGTCTTGAGGTTTCCTGCGGAACTGGCACCCTGGGGTCTATCCCCACTCACCCCTTGGAGGTCCCCTCTGTCTCTCCGCTCCACCACCGCCAGTTCATGCTGCTGCTGCTCCTGTAGCTCTTTCTCGGGCTCTCGCTGTCTCTCACAGTCCTTTTGCTCTCTCGGACTCAGCTCCAATCCCGTCCGTCTCTGATCCCCCGATGGGGAACCCGATCCTGAAGACCCTCATCTGGTCAGGGACAGGAGTCTAGGGGATGCCTGGCTACTACTCCAGCTGCTCCCAGATCCTGCTATAGCCCCATCTGGGTCAGGAATCTGCTCCTTAGAGTGATCATCCTCCTCCAGCTGCACGATGAACTGTGCTTTGGTGAACTTTCCAATGCTCAACCCTCTCTTTTTGCACAGGGTTACAATGTCCTTCTTAAGGAGATGGTGACAGGCCATCACTCCACTCTTCCCAAGTTGTTGTGGACTCACAGGCCTGTGTGTTCTCAGCTCCCCACGGTTTTCAAGGAGAACCCCGAGTGTGCCAGCCATTCTCGAGGTCACCACCTCTTTGCCAGGGTCGAGCTGCAGACTCCTCTGCCCCTGGGACCGCTCACTACAATCCCCAGGGGAACCCTGTTACTGCAAAAGTCCTTCTCTCTCCCAGGGCCAAGCTGCAGACTCCTCCGCCCCCGAGACTGCTCACCGCAGTCCCCAGGGGGACCCCATTACTGCACAGCCCTTCTCGCTGGTCACACACTCCCAGGGGGTAACTGCCCCCCCGAAACCGCTCCTCTCTGAGCCTTTGGCATGCCTGGTCCTTGTCAATCCCCCTTCGTTTTACTGCTCCCCAGTCACTTAATGCAGGAAGCGCCATCTACAGGGTGCGGTACATCCCACCTCTGCCACCAGTTGTCACGGAGTCCCCGGGCGATGCTCTGGAACTGCTCCCTACGAAGCCAGGCAGGACTCTGGGGGAGTCTCCTCTCTGGGAGCAGCCTGTCTGCAGGACACACAGCTCCCCCGGCTCCCCCCTTCCTGGGTCTGACCTCGGAGCATCCAGCATCCTCTGCCCCTCCGTGCGCTTCCCACAGCCAGTCCGCCCAGGCGGGGTCCTGGGGAAGCCAGAAGGTCCTGCCCCCCAACTCCGCAGTCAGACGTGACTCTCAGCCAGCCGATGAAACAGAGGTTTATTAGACGACAGGAACATGGTCTAAACCAGAGCTTGTAGGTGCAGAGAACAGGACCCCTCAGCTGGGTCCATTTTGGGGGGGCATTGAGCCAGACAACCATGTCTGCACTTCACTCCATGTCCCCAGCCAGCCCCAAACAAACTTTCTCCAGCCCCTCCTCCTCTGGATTTTGTCCCTTTCCCGGGCCAGGAGGACACCGGATTCCTTTGTTCTCCAACCCTTAGCTCTCACCTTGCAGGGGGGAAGGGCCCAGGCCATCAGTTGCCAGGAAACAGGGTGTTGGCCATTCTCTGTGTCCAGACCCCTGCCCACACCTGCCCTCTAGGGCTCTGCAACGATCATACACCCTTATCCCACCACCTAGATACTTAAGAACTGCCTAGGGGAAACTGAGGCACCCCCACACTATTCAGAGGAAACATTAAGAACAGTCCCGCTTCGTCACAGGATCCTTTACCCAGGCAAGCAGCGATCACAGATTAAGAGTTGAAATATAAACTGGGAGCCCAGAGTGGGGAGTATGGGGAGGAGTAGGTGCTGATACCAGGGGTACTTCAGACCCCTGAGATGCTACTTACTTAGGGAAGGATATTTGGACCGATCCCGAGGGGACAGATCCTGTATGGTCATACCCCCCCCACCCCATGCCTTCCCCAAAGGGCCATATGTCCCGTTAAGAAGGGAATGGCAGGAATCTTGCAGAATTAACAGACAACCTTAAGAGACACAGGAGCTGCGACTTGATCCCAGGGAAGGGGATCAATTCCGCCCCTCCCCCCATCAAGGTAAAAAATGGAGAGTTAGCAGGTTAACATCTAAAGTTAATGTGAAAGGAATACTTGTGGCACCTTAGAGACTAACAAATTTATTAGAGCATAAGCTTTCGTGAGCTACAGCTCACTTCATCGTAATGCATCCGATGAAGTGAGCTGTAGCTCACGAAAGCTTATGCTCTAATAAATTTGTTAGTCTCTAAGGTGCCACAAGTACTCCTTTTCTTTTTGAGAATACAGACTAACACGGCTGCTACTCTGAAAAAAGTTAATGTGCTAACCCTTGGAGTTGCCCAGAAACAATTAATTGCCTCAAAGAAGGGCAATCCTGCCATCCCTTTGGCATGCAAACAAAGGCAACAGACACTGGGGGAACAAATTTGGGGTTTGCAAAAGCAAACTAAGGCAGCGGAGTTGCAGGGATGGTACTTGGTGATTAAGTCATTACAGGCAAAATGCACCACTTTTATAAATAAATGCAAAATGCATAAAAATCAGCAGAACTAACAAACACAGCACTTTAAGTGAAAGCATGAAGGGTTTAAGATCATAAAATTATGTTGCCAGTAAAGCTTTAAAAGCTTTGGCAGCAAAAAATAATAGAATAAAGCTAAAATACAATAAATTGAATGCAGAAGCAAGAAGTAAAAAGATAACAGTAACTTTTGCTAAAAATACATACGATGGAGTTTGAAGAAAAGTAAACAGTTGAAACTTGTAAAAATGTTAAAAAGAACAGTTTAGTGTTATAAGAAGAGAATTCTGGGTTTAATAATAAAACCCAGTCAAAATATGTGCACAACTCGGTACAGTCAGATTCCTTTTGAAAATTACAGTAGGTGCCTAATTGCATCTCTAGGCATCTAAATACCTTTAGTACTCCTTTTCTTTTTGCGAATACAGACTAACACGGCTGCTACTCTGAAACCTAAATACCTTTGAAAGTCTGGCCTTGGGTGCCTACATTCCACTGCTTTTCAGGGATAGTCAGGCCCTTAAGTGCCTAAATCACTTAAAAATGGGAGTTAGGCTCCGAAGTCACTTAGTTACTGCTGCATATTTTAACCCTTTTATTTATCAGTGAGGCTTGTTAGTAATTCTATGCATCTGCCAGTCCCCTGTGAAATTGGAGACACCCATTTTCTTTCATGGTGTTCTTGCAGCAGGTCTGGAATGGAAATGACTTCCACAGCAGCTGGAAGGGAAAGCTGATGCATGATTACCTGGCTGCATTACCAAAAGGCATAAAATAATACAAGAAGTTATTTTTCAGCCAATGTTTTGTAGGTTTAAAATCAATTTTTTTTTTAATAATGCCATTAAAAATCCATTTAAATCTTTTATTCAAAGTCGCTACACTAACAGATCCTTTTGCTAAACACAGGCAACTAGTGTGGTTTAATTTTGGTATTTAGCATTTAACCCTTCGGGTACATTATAAAAATTAGTATTTTTTTTTTAAATAAGAACCAAAAAAAGTGGCCAAAGCAGCCAAAAACCAGGAGAATGGAAAGAGATTCTGAATACATAAAACACATTAAAAACCAAATTCTCATTAAAGTACAGCACAACAATCTACAAATAACTAAGGTTTTAAAAACAATTCCGAAAATTAAACATCTCTCTTGGCAAAATATGTTGCTAGATAGTTGCCTAATTCGACTCTGCCACAGATGCCCAGTAGAGAGTGGTCAGTGCACACGGTGAAGTGTCGCCCGAAGAGAGATGGCTCTAGTTTCTTGAGGACCCACACCATGGCCAGACATTCCTTCTCGATGGCTGCGTAGTTCTGCTCCCAGGGTAGCAACTTCCTGCTCGGGTACACAATGGGGTGCCGCTCCCCCTTTTCATCCTCCTGCATTAACACCACCCCCAGCTGCGTGTCTGAGGCATCAGTGAACACCATAAAGGGCTTGTCCAAGTCTGGGTTGGGAAGAACTGGGCCACTGACCAGAGCCTCCTTCAGCGCAGAGAGCCTCCTGGCACTGCTCAGTCCAGACCACCTTGTCTGGCTTCCCCTTCTTGCATAGCTCGGTGATGAGGGTGGCTATGGTGCTAACGTGGGTCACGAACCTTCGATAGTATCCTGCCAACCCAGTAAAGGCTTGGACCTGCTTTTTGGTGTGGGGAGCAGGCCAGTCCCGGATCACCTTCACCTTAGCTGGTTCCGGCTTTAGGCGGCCACTCCCCACCTGATGGCCCAGGTAAGATACTTCAGCCATCCCCACCTTGCACTTCTCCGCTTTTACAGTCAGCCCAGCCTCCTGGAGTTGGTCCAGCACTTGTCTAACCTGGGACACATGGTCCTACCAGGTCTGGCTAAAGACACAGATGTCATCGATTTGCGCCACGGCAAAACTCTCCATCCCCCTCAGTAGCTGATCCACCAGGCGCTGGAAGGTGGCCGGCGCTTCCTTGAGGCCGAAAGGCAGGGTCAGGAACTCATAGAGCCCCAGAGGGGTGATAAAGGCCGATTTCAGCCGGGCATCTGCATCCAGCGGCACTTGCCAGTAGCCCTTTGTAAGGTCCATGGTGGTAAGGTATCGAGCTCCTCCCAATTTGTCTAGGAGCTCATCAGGCCTGAGCATGGGGTAGGCATCAGATACAGTGATGGCATTGAGCTTCCGTTAGTCCACACAGAACCGGATCGACGCATCCTTTTTGGGGACCAGCACCACCGGCGAGGCCCAAGGGCTGGCAGACGGCTGGATCACCCCCAAAGCCAGAATGTCCTGGATCTTCCTTTCCAGGTCCTGAGCAGTTTTCCCTGTGACACGGAAGGGGGAGCATCTTATCAGCGGGTGAGATCCTGTTTGCACCCGGTGGACAGACAGATTAGTGAGTCCAGGCTGGTTGGAAAACAGCTGTCGGTACGGATGCAGCACCCCCCTGACCTCAGCTTGCTGGGCAGAGGTTAGCTGATCCAAGAGGGAATTGTTTCCTGGGAGGGGCCAGTCCCAGTCTCAGGGAATAGATCTACCAGAAGGTCACCTCCCTGCTCCTCCCAATGTCCACACACGGCCAACACCACATTCCCCCTAGCATAATATGGCTTCATTATATTCACATGGTACACCCGGCGGTGGTGGGCCTGGTTCGACAGCTCCACCACATAGTTTACCTCATTTAGCTGCTTGACGACCTTGGAAGGGCCCTCCCAGGCAGCCTGTAGTTTGCTCTTTCTCATGGGGATGAGAACCATCACCGGATCCCCAGTGGCGTAGGCGCGGGCCTGCGCTGTGCGGTCATACCGGACCTTCTGCTTCTTCTGGGCTCTGGCCAGATTCTCCCTGGCCAGGCCCATGAGTTCAGCAAGTCTCTCTCAGAAGATCAGGACATACTCTACCACTGACTCTCCATCGGGAGTGGCCTTCCCCTCCCTTCGTCTCTCATCAGGTCCAGGGGGCCCCTCACCCTCCATCCATGTAACAGTTCAAAAGGTGAAAATCCAGTAGACTCCAGGGGCACTTTCCTGTACGCAAACAGAAGGTGAGGTAAGTACTTGTCCCAATCCTGCGGGTGCTGGTTCATAAAGGTTTTCAGCATCATCTTTAGCATCCCATTAAACCTATCTACCAGCCTGTTGGATTGGGGGTGGTATGGGGGAGGGATAGCTCAGATTGAGCATTGGCCTGCTAAATTCAGGGTTGTGAGTTCAATCCTTGAGGGGGCTATTTGGGATCTGGGGTAAAAATTGGGGATTGGTCCTGCTTTGAGCAGGGGGTTGGACTAGATGACCTCCTGAGGTCCCTTCCAACCTGGATATTCTGTGATTCTGTGCTGAGGCCCAACTGTGCCGAACCCCACATTTCTCCCACAAGCACTGGAGCAGGGCCGAAGTTGGATCCTTGGTCTGTCAAGACTTCCTGAGGGAACCCCATTCAGCTGAAAATGGTCAGCAGTGCATCTGCCACGATGTCTGCTTCAATTGAAGCTCAGGGCACTGCCTCGGGGTAGTGGGTGGTAAAATCTACCACCACCAGAATGTATATCTTCCCCGACCGGGTCATCCTGCCGAGAGGTCCCACTACGTCCATGGTCACCTTCTGGAAAGGTTCCTTTATGATGGGCAAAGGTCTCAAAGCCGCTTTCCCCTTGTCCCGGGCCTTCCCCACCTTCTGACAGGGGTCACAGGATCGGCAATACTGCCGGACAGTGGTAAAGACCCCAGGCCTGTAGCAACCTCTGCTGGGTGCGCCGGATTCCCTGGTGCCCTGAGGGGGGATGTCATGGGCCAGGTATAGGAGCTTGCGGCGATACTTCTGGGGTACCACCAGCTGCCTCCTGACCCCACAGGACTCCACCTCCCCTGGGGGAGCCCATTCTCGGTACAGGAACCCCTTCTCCCACAGGAACCTCTCCTGGCAACCTCTCCTCATGGTCCGTACCACACTGAGGTTGGCCAGGTCCCTGAGCTTCCGCCAGGAGGGATCTTTCTGCAACTTGGCCTGGAACTCAGCGGCTGGGGAAGGGATGGGGCCCGGTTCCCTCTCAGTGGCTGGGTCTGAGCCACAGCCTCTCTGGCTTCATGGGGAGCAGCTCCAGAGCATCGCATCGCCCGGGGACTCCGTGACATGAGGTGAGTCGGGGGGGGGGGATGTAGCGCTGCCTCCCTGGACCCATCCTGCGGAGCTGGCTCAAGCCCCGCTGGCCCCTGCCCCTCAAATAGACATCAAACTACACCTATGCCTGAGCCCTCCCCCTGCCCAGATGGGAGCTGGCGGCTCAGTGAGGGATCCCCTGGGAGCCGGGGGGGGGGGCTGGGGAGACAGGGAGGGGTCCCTTAGAGGCAGGGGCAGTGGCTAGGGGCACAGGGAGGTGTCCCTTAGAGGCTGGGGGTGGGGCTGGAGGCACAGGGATGGGTCTTCTGGGAGCTGTGGGGGGCTGGGGCACAGGGAGGGTCCCTTGGGAGCAGGGAGGTGGGGGCTCAGGGAGGGGTCCCCTGGAGCAGGGGAGCTGGGAGAACAGGGAGGGGTCCCCTAGAGGTAGGGGGTCTGGGGGCACAGGGAGGGGTCCCCTGGGGATCAGGCCCCCGTAACACTTACTGGTCTCTTTGCTCTGCAGTTTTAGTCCCCCCCTCCCAACCTGTTCCTGGAAGAGGCCGGCAACTTCCAGCTCTCATGGGCTGTCCGAGACGCCCCCTCACCGTCCTTTGTGCAGCGTGTCTTTCGTTCGGGTGCGGAGGCGGGAGCTGGGCTGGGCGGGACCCCATGTGGGGTGGGGAGCAGGACAGCGCTGGGCCGGGGTCACTGTGCTGCTGGGAGCTTCTCCCGCCAGGGCTGGAGCGTCTTCACTAGCACGCTGCAAGTGCACTGCAACCTGGGTGGGACATCGGGTCACCCTGCACCAGCGCCACGTGTCACCAGCAGACCCGGCCTCGGGTGCTACATATAGGCCAGATCCTCCCTTGGACCTTTGTGCAACCAACCCAGTGAGAGTGGGGAGCCGA
Source organism: Dermochelys coriacea (assembly GCF_009764565.3). Lineage (NCBI taxonomy): Eukaryota > Metazoa > Chordata > Testudines > Dermochelyidae > Dermochelys > Dermochelys coriacea. The sequence continues at coordinate 634,383 of NC_050072.1, forward strand.
GGGGAGCACCTGGTACCAGGCTCAGATGCTGCCCTAAGATCATCTCTAAAATGGGACTCTGACCCCAGCGGAATTGGACACCCTGCACAAAACAGCCTCCCCGTGCCGGGTTCCTCTGGAGCCTTACACCTCCCGTGGAGGGTTTCAAGGGAGAACCACACAGAACTGAGCCCTGCTTTTCTGATGGAAAATGTTTGTTTGCCTCCTGGGGCCTAGACCTCAAGGTGGGCGGCGCCGGATGCTGGAGAGAAACGAAACCCGGGGCTGAGAGCGCTGGACAGGAACCTCCCAAGTGAGCGAAAGGCTGTTTAGCCAGGAAGGGCGCCTCCTTGGGCTGCTGTATTGTGTGCCCCTGGCCATAGGCAAGGAGCAAAGGAGCGAACCAGGGGGATGAACCTGCCAACGGGTGTCCCAGGAAGGGCCCTGCTAACAGGAGAGAATCCAGCACTTCCCAGGGAAACCAGGGAGGGGCAGGTGGGAATCACGGCTCAGCAACAGCTTCACCCCAAGGGCCAAGAGCGATAAAAACACCAGAGACTCATTTGCCTCCCGCACTAGAGCTTTACTGGGAAAGGAACTAAACTGCAGCATAGGGGGGCTGCGGACAGCGATTCTGGGGGGGGTCACCAGAGAGCGAGGGGGAGGTGGAGACAGAGACAGGCGATTCTGCAACCCAGCAAACAGCCCTGAGGCCAGGTGAGAATCTCTCGAGAGAGACCAGAACAATCCCGGATGGGGGGGCCTTGAGCCCTGGGGCTGCAGAGTGTGGTCACGGTACTGCTGGGTCACCGGGCACCGTCGCTCCTCATGGATTTGCCCACGTTCTGTCACTTGATCCGGGTGAAAATATTTGTGCCGACCCTGCGGGGAAGCACAGAGCTGGAGTTACTGGCTCAGCACAGGCCTGCGCTTGGGGCTGTCCCATACACGGGGTGGGGGGGGAGGGGCAGGGGCACAAGGTGCATTAATCTGAGATGGATATAAGCCCAAAGAGGCACCTCCTCCAGGCTCCATTTCATGGGGGCACCCAGCCGCCCAGCCCAGGGAGGCAGCATGGCTGTGGGCACCCCGCACTGGCATGGCCTCAGAGCTACCCAGCTGCACCCCAGGGGTGGGCAGGGGCTCTGTGGGTTGCTCATCCAGCCATACCCTCCTGGGTGGGTTAGCAAGGCCACCTTTTGTGCTCTTCCCTGGCGACTGACTCGTCTACCCTGGGGATGCTCCCCCTCACAGGATGTCCACACCCCTGGTGGGTTGCTCACCCATTAGCAAGTTCTTGGAGAAGAGCTGTGGGGATCACACACAGCCCTGGGGTGTGACAGGGCCCAGGGAACTCAGCAAACCTTCTGTGACATTATTGACATGAATTGTGACTGTATAGATCATTGTTGCAACCAAGGTCCTATAGTTGCACCAAATCTTGTACAAAGGAGGTCAAGTGAGGTGTCTATGAAAAAGTTATAATTTGCAGGTTATAATGATGCTGTCTATATGTGTGTATCATTTTTGTATTTGAAGTTATGAATACTGGCTATTTACTTGTATCGCAATGTGTTTGATTCTTAGTAGCCTCAGTGAAGCATGTGGTCAGCTTCTTGAGAAAGGAATTTTCAGATTAAGTGTCCAATCAAGAAACACTTCACTGACAATGGACCTTGGGAGACTCCAATCTACATATGGGAAGCCTTCCTGAGAACGTTCAAGGCAGCATGTGAGCAATGGCTGCTCTACCTGTAAAGAAGTGAGTCATGCATGGACATGTGACTTGCCCATGTGACTCCAAACTCCATCTTGCTGCTGTGATTTTCCATAGTAAGAACAAAGGGGTGTCCTTCTACATGGCAGAGGATATAAAAGGCCCTGGAAACCCCTCCATTGTGTCTTCAGTCCTGTTTCTTACTTCTGGAGGTACCTTGCCACAAACTGAAGCTCTGAACAAAGGACTGAATGATCCATCCCAGCTGTGGATGTTCTCCAGAGACTTGATTTGAACCTGCAGTTTATTCTATCGCTGCTGCAAGCCTGAACCAAGAACTTTGCCATAACTGTATGTAATTGATTCCATTGAACCAATTCTAGCGCTCATCTATATTTCTTTCTTTTTATGAATAAACCTTTAGATTCTAAAGGATTGGCAACAGCGTGATTTGTAGGTAAGATCTGATTTGTATATTGACCTGGGTCTGGGACTTGGTCCTTTGGGATCGAGAGAACCTTTTTTCTTTTACTGGGGTATTGGTTTTCATAACCATTCGTCCCCACAACAAGTGGCACTGGTGGTGATACTGGGACACTGGAGTGTCTAAGTTAATTGCTTGTATGACTTCTGGTTAGCCAGTGGGATAAAACCAAAGTCCTCTCTGTTTGGCTAGTTTGGTTTGCATTGATGTGCAAAGGAACCCCAGCTTTGGGCTGTGACTGCCCTGCTCTAAGCAATTTGTCCTGAATTGATACTCTCAGAAGTGTACTGCCAAAGGCCACGTCGTTACACCTTCATCCTTCCTCAGCAAGATACATGGCTTCCTAGATTCCCAGGCCAGAAGGGACCATTGTGATCTGTGCCTGTCCCCCTATACAGCATAGGCCCTAGGACTAATCTGACCCCCTGCATAGCACGGGCCTTAGGGCTTCCCCCCTAAAATTCCTACAGCACATGGTGGGTCCCCCAAGAGTTTGTGATTCTGGGCTGAGAGACCTGCTCTGCCCCACCTCATCCTACACTGGGTTCCCTGGATCTCCAGCACCACAGCCTCAGAGCCAGGCTTGGGATCCCAGCCCTTGGCACAGCGCTGAGGACAGATGGGGCCAGGCCCTGCAGTCCTGGCTCTGCAGGCAGCACCTTCGCTTCTGGGCAGTCTGTGTCCCGTCTCCCACCTGAACGCTTCCCAGTTGGCATTGGGGGATCCGACCTCCTGGCGCAGCAGCCACGTGGTCTGCAGGGTCTCTTCTCCCTGGTCATCCATGAAGCACTGGCCCACGAAGACGCTCATGGACTCTGGTGGAGATTCTGTCAGGTGATAGAGTGACAGGGTCAGCGCTGCTCGCTCTGAGATCCCGGCACAGGGTCCCCAGACAGAGCCCGGAGCCCTAGGGAGTCTGCTGCGTGTCGCTGGGGTGGTGCCATGCACCTGCAATAGTCACACCAGAGCGACCCACTGGGTCCTCGGCAGCGTCGAGGGTCAGTGCAGTGACCCATTCTTGGGGCAGCAGGCTGGGGGGGGGCAAGGAAGTTGGGGAGGGGACAGAACACTGGGTGTGGAATGGGGAGAGGGAGAAGCAGCTGCCCAAAGGTGGAGCCGGAGGTTTCTGCAGCAGCAAGCAATGTCAGCCTTCCCTTTGGCATCACTGCCCCCCAGCCCCATGCCAGGTCAGCCCAAGACAGGCCTTAATCACCCATCACAGCCTGGCCCCCGAGCGATGCGTCTGCAGAGACAGGCTCTGATTCTCATGCAACGGGACCTTGCACAAGCCTCCTTCTCCCTGTCTGCCTTCAGGCCCAAGGGACCCCGCCAGCCCAGCAGGACGCTCTAGGGTCACTCTAACCCCCCCCAGACTCAGCCCGCACCTTTGGGAACCCCCGTGCTGAGTGCCCCCCAAGCCAACACGCTGAAGCAAAATACGAGGCGAGTCGCTCGCCCGCCCTCAGTAACGGGCCTCCCTGCCGTTACCCCTCTGCTACCGCACAGCTGGCCCAACGCAGGGCCCTGCGGGTCATTCAGCTCTGCAGGAGAAGTGGGTCTTGCAGCCAGGTATCTCGGATGCAAACACGGCAGGGGAGAGCGGCTTTGCGCGCAGCTCTGAGCCCTGCCCAGCCGCCCTGGGCCCCACAGCTTTCCCCATCGGCGCCGACTCTGGGGCTGGGGCTCTCCCGGCTCGACTCTGGGCCAGGCTCCCAGGGACTCGGGCTGCCTCCTCGCTGCGCCTCTGCTCCTCCTGCCTCCCCTTCCCAGGGACAGGAACCTTCCCAAAGGACGCCCCAGCCCCGGCCCGGGCCCGGCCCCGGCGCGCCTGGCCTTGCGGTGCAGGCTGCTGCCTTTCACCCCCTGCCTGCAGACGGGCTGGAACTCGGGGTGTGGGGGGCTGACGCACTCCCTGCCTGCACGTGGCTTCCACCATACGCGGGGTTTACAGCTTGGTTCAAGGGCCCCCCCACTATACACATTGTTCCAGCCCCCCGGCCTGCCTCACCCCAGGGGGAGCGCAGCGGTTACACCCCTTTAACCCACGGCAGACCAGCGGGAGGTGCCGCGTTTTCCGGACCCAGAGCCGGACCCCCTCCCATCCCCGCGCCAGGCAGCAGTTGGGGGGTGAGTGGGGCACCTCCCGCTCCCGCCCCCCCCGGCCTGCAGGGGCATTTCCAAATCCCACGGCTGCGCCCTCAGCAGTGCCAGGGTCCGGGGCGCCAACTTCTGCTTTACCCCAGGGGTGCGTTACCCTAGCCCCACCCCTCCCCTCCCCCGCAGCCCGAGCCCCGCCCCTCCCCACCCCCACTCCGCCTCTCTCCCACGGCCCGAGTCTCGCCCCTCTCCCGCGGCTCAAGCCTTCCCCGCCTCTTCCCCGTGACCCCACCCTCCTTCCTCCTCTTCCTTCCACCACTCCAACCCCTCCCTGACCCCCCCACTCACCCACCACTCTCTGCCCTCCTGCAAACCCGCCCAGAGCTGCCAAACTGCTGTGGCTGGCGGGTGCTGAGCACCCACTATTTCCCCCATGGGTGCTCCAGCCCCCGAGCACCCCCGGCGTCGCGCCTGTGTCCAGGATCCGCACCCTTCCTTCCCTGCCCCCCAGCCAAACCTCACTGCGCGGGCCCCACCGGCCTCCCGCACCGACACCGGCCAGGGCAGCCACTGACGGCACCTGCCTTCCTGCCCCTCCCCAGTCTGAGCCCGCCCCGTCCACGGCTTCCCCGCCCCGACACCAACACTCTGCCCCCGCGTAGTCCCCCCTTGCCCCCAAGTGCCACTGCCCTGCTCCTGGTGCGGTCACGACCGTGCCGGCCCCCTGAGAGTCCCTGAACCTGGGGATCGCCAGTGTAAAAGCATGGGGCTTTTGGTTTAAGCCACTGCAGTAAGGATACGCCATATAAGAATGTAATAGCATTAGAACGGCCAGACTGGGTCAGACCAAGGATCATCTAGCCCCGTGTCCTGTCTGCTGACCGTGGCCCATGCCAGGTGCCCCAGAGGGAGTGAAGAGAACAGGTGGTCACCAAGTGATCCAACCCTGTCGTCGCCCATTCCCAGCTTCAGTGTGTGTTACAGAAGAGAGATTTAAGGCACAATTTTGTTTATTAAAGGAAGTTTAAGGGGTGACAATAGAAGCATGGTCTAAATTAGGACCCCCTGTCTTCCACAATTCCACAACATGGAGTTCTCCCCTTGCTCCTGAATTATTACGTTTAATATTAAAATCATGTTTCTAGCCCCTCTGGTAGCAGAGAGAACCTTGAAAACCTGGCCTGCGCATAGAGCAAACCTGCAGAACACCTGCAGCACTGGCTGAACGATGGGGCTGTCCCACTCAGGGCTCCACGGATTCCAGCTGCAGAAGTTGATACCTTTGCCATGGAAATTCACTATTGTGCTACACCAACCCATTTCTTTTCTCCCTGCCCTGCCTGCAGTATCCTCCTGCTCCCTCAGGAGGAGTCAACTGGATTTCAAGGCTGGGGGAAGGAGGTTTTGAGCTGGGCCACCTGAAGACAACTTCCAAGTCTTTGTGGAAAGTAAGCGTGACAACCACCCTCTGGGCACTGAACCCAGGATCTCCCCAGCTAACGCACAACACTTTACAGTGTGAGCTGCAAAGCTAGTGTCTGTAATGGACTCACATCCTCCGTGGTTCGAGCATCGATGAGGACACGTAACACACTGGTCAGTGGATTACATGAGCATCACGAAGTTTCCATCAAGTATTTTCCATTGCGAGCTGTAGCTGGATGTGTCTGGCATGGGAGGGAATTCCGTGGAGACAGAGATCCCCACCCTGAGCCTTCTCTGCAGGTCCTTCTCCCCAGACCAGTCTGCTTCCACTCTCCATGCTTTCGCTTAAAGTTTGGTTTGACCATCACTCACCTCCTCCCAGCCTAAGCCTGGACTGTGCCTTCCAGGCCTACCTTCAGAGACCACCACAAGCGGCTCCAGGCCTCTCACTGACTGAGGAACAGGCTTTCCTTGTACACTGTCCTGACCCCTCAGTCCCAGGGTACCTGAGTCACCAGCCCTCCCCCAGAATGGGGCATGAGACCCCCAGGTTTTTCAGCCCCCTGTCAGATCACGCTTACCCCGGCTCCACCTGGCCGGCACCGAGGCAGTGTAGGCTACACACCTGAGAACTGCCACTTCACAGTGAACCCGAAGGTTGGCTGCTCCTTCTGATTGGCATTGTGCTGGACTCCATGCAGGGGCGATGACAGGATATCAGCCTTGGGGGCCATTGCCACAGAGTGGTATGAACCTGAGAATGCTCCAGCCTCGCTGAGTTCAGATACAACCATCCTGCAGTCCAGGTTGCTCCTCCATGATCCGGACAGGACACACTGAAAAGGGAAGGGACACAGTCAGCTGGAACAGGGGCCCCACACTGCACTGCGGGTCCGATGCTCAGCGGAGCCTATGACCCTGCCAGCCCGGAACGCAGGGCACAGACCACTCAAACCGGAGATGAACAACGAACTCTTGGTGTGTGCTCTGCTTCCTGAGCTCTCCAGGGAAGCCCCTTCCCTCCCTCTGTGACCCCTCCCCACTTGTCTCTGGGTTTTTCAGGCTGGGGATTCCACCAAAAATGCAACTAACTGAATAAATCCTAAACCATATGTCACAAAGTGTGGGGGAGACAGGGCCCTGCACCCTCAACTTCCTGCGATTCACCATGACTCTCAGCCAGCCAGTAAAACAGAAGGTTTATGAGACAACAGGAACACAGTCCAAAACAGAGCTTGTAGTTGTAGAAAACAGGACCCCCTCAGTCAGGCCCATCTTGGGGGGTAGGGAGGCCAGACCACGGTTCTGGGCCTCCCTCTCTTTCCCCAGCCAGCTCCAAATTGAAATCCCCTCCAGTCCTTCACCGAGCCTCCCCCCGGCCCCTCCTCCAGCCTTTGTCCAGTTTGCCGGGCAGAAGGTGGGACCTGGCCCCAACCCCCTCCTGGCTCAGGTTCGTCCCTCCAGTGAAGTCACACCCTGATATCCCCATCACCATCCAGCACCAATGCAGACAGTCCTAGTAAAACTCCCACACAACATTCCCAGGTCAATACGCTCCACTCCCTGCTCCATCACATCATAAACACAGAACTGGGGACCTCCTCTGCTCCAGGGAGGTCCTTTGCTTTCTCCTTCCTAACCCATAGGGTGGGGGGAGCTGTCCTCCATTCCCTTGCCACCTGGTCCCTCTCCCCACAGGCAGAGGAGCTTACTGAGGCAGGAGAGAGGAGGCAGCTGCAGGCATCTACACCCCAGAGAGCAGTGGGGCCCAGGCTGGGTGAGGGTCCTGGAGAGCTGACAGGCCTCCATGGCACTCGTACTGTAATGGGATGCTAAGCTGTATCACGCTGTTCGGCCACGAGGTGGTGCTGTGTGGCACACATTTTATTTAAGTCACCGTGGGCCAACCCTGGCAGACCATTAAAGGATCTGAGATCGAACACACCTGCTGTGTATCTCGCTCAGAAGGAAGCTCTATAGCCAGCCCGTATCCGGGACAGGCAGACGACAGTGCTGGCTCCTCTTCCCATTCCCAGCTGCTCTTCAGGGCCCAGTGAAGCCCCCTGGATGGAACGCACCTCTGTATTCACATCCTACACACCCCTGCAAAATCTTGGTACACAATATGCTGTGTGAGCTATCGTTTGAAAATCAAGGATGCACTGGCCAAGAGTATCAGGTCAAAATGTGTGTAGCAATATTATATGTAAAGAGATAAGACACGCAGAAATAGCGATTGAAGTGTGTTCACCAGAGAAGTCTGGGGAGGGGGTGAACCTGTTTCACAAAGACAAAGGACAAGGTGACATGTCTAGCCAGGTGCCATCAAAGCCGATGGGCCATCACCTGTCAAGTGTCCATTCCTTGGCAAGGGAGGGGGGGCAGGAACAAACAGTTCTGCATCTTAGCAAACAACAGCAGGGAACCGCTTTCACCACCAGACTCCTTGACTCCAAGCTCGCAGCAGGAACGAACTTTATCTAGGGGTATCCCGTGGGAAAATGCATGTCAGAGGGGAAAGGAAAACAGCCATTGGACTTTGGGAGCAGATCCAGTCTGAGAATTTGGTCAGCAATGATACTGGAAACATGTGCTAAGGGAACCTCACCTTGAACGGAGTCTAGTTAGTTAAATTTACTACGAGGAAGTGTTTTATCATTATGTCTCTTGTAGCCATTTCTGACTTTAATGCCTTACACTTGTACTCCCTTAAAACCTGCCTCCTTGTAGTTAAATAAACTTATTTTATTCTTTAATCAAAATGAATGCAGTGTGTGGGTAGCTCCATTTAGGGTAGCAAACTATTGTCTATTCCAGGGGTCAGCAACCTATGGCATGCGTGCCAAAGGTGGCACACGAGGTGATTTTCAGTGGCACTCTGCTGCCAGTCTGGGGTTCCGTCCGCCGGTCCCTTGCCAGCCAGGGTCCTTGCGGCCGGCCCGCTCAGCCCGCTGCCTGCCTGGGGACATTGAAAAGCTCAGCAAGGAAAAGCAGGGCAAGGATCACACTAAACTGATAAGATCTGCATTTTAATTTAATTTTAAATGAAGCTTCTTAAACATTTTTAAAACCTTATTTGCTTTACATGCAACAATAGTTTAATTATATAATATAGACTTATAGAGTGAGACCTTCTAAAAACGTTAAAATATATTACTGGCACGCGAAACCTTAAATTACAGTGAATAAATGAAGACTTGGCAAACCACTTGTGAAAGGTTGCTGACCCCTGGTCTATTCATTCCCTTAGAAGGGCAACAGACCTACTATGTTTGGACTGCCCAGGAGTGGGCTGGACAGTACAGCACACACATTTTGGGGGAAAATCCAGGACTGGGAGTGTGTTGGGGTCACACTGTGGGTGGTAACCCAGGCTGGTGGAAGCCGGAGAGTGACTGGAGTGCTGCTGGCAGGCTGCACCTACACACAGACACTCAGGATGTGACCTGCTGCTTGAAGGCTTCTTGTGAGCTGCCCAGCTGGGAGCTGCAGCAGCAAAGAATTGTGAGGCACCCAAGTTTGAAGGGAGGGGGCGACAGCCCCTCACTGGTCTGGACTGCACCCTGCAGTGTCATTACCCCCTGCCCCCTGGCACTGATACACAAGAGAATGGGGAGAGGACAGAGAAGACACCACTGACTTGGCAGCTGTCTGTAGGAGCGGAAACCCGCAGAGGAGCAGGGTGGGCAGCATTGGCCCAGCCCGGGGGAAGGGCCTCATGGCCCCCTCTCTGATCTTTCCAGCCATGCACCCAGCGTTTCTAGTGGCCACTGTGTCTGATGCAGGCCTGATGAGCTCCCTGCTTTGTCCATCAAAGAACCTTCAGTGCAGCTTCCTTTGCCAGAGGAAGTGGCTCTGCAGATGCCCCTGTGTGGCTGCCACAACAGCTTGTGCTTTACTCACATCCAGGCATTGCACTTCTCCTCCAAGAGCAGCCAGAAGCTCTCCGGAATCTACCGCCTCACCAAGGGATCAGATCCTCACATGCCAGCATGAACCTAGCCTCACACCCTGGTGGGGTAGAGACATGCGTGCTTCTGCCAATTCACGGAGATGAGTGACTTGCCAAGGTCAGACAGGAAGTCTGCCACAGGGCTGGGAGCTCCAAACACCACGATCGTCCATCCCCCAAAGGCAGCTGTGAGCACCTGCCCCTCTGAAAATCAGGCCCTTCTCTTTAGGAGCCTGATTCTGACATCACGCTGGAGGGGATCAGGCGCCACTCCACTGAGATCACTGGACTTATACTGGGGTGAAACCAGAATGAGATCAGGATCAGCCCCTCGAGTACCATGGCAATGAGATTAGATGGTTAGACAGAGTCCAGCTGCTTTCCTGCAATGTGGGATGGAACTGCAAAATACAAACTGGCCCACAATCACAACACTTACGCTAGACAAAAAGATGTGTCTTTAAAACAGGTTGGCTGACATGTTTTACCTGACAAGTCTTAGAACCCTAGTGTAGACAAGGCCAGTTGTAGTTTAAGTATTAGTTGGGAGCCTAGGCTACAACATAACCAGCTAACAAGTGTTAAAATACAACTCATCGTGCTTACAGCTGGGTTTTTAAAATGTTACTTAAAACATTAGCAACCTGTTTTCAAGAACCTGCTCTTTTCCTTGTCCCGGCCCTAGAACCACCGGGCCCTTCCTTCCCGAGAGCAGACAAGGGGATGTCACCCAATGAGATATTGCTGGGTCCGGCCAGTTGGCTGGTATAACTTGGGTAATGGGAGGGGTGGGGAAAGCTGAACTGGGGGTATGGAGCAGAGCTACACTCGACATCCTGCTTTGTAAACTGCCATCTTGATGGTGATGGGGGCCTTCAGCTACCCAGAGACCTGTTGGGAAAATAACACTGCAGTGCACAGATTATCCAAGAAGTTCTTGGAATGTATTGGAGACAATTTTTTAGTTCACAAGGTAGAGAAAGCTACTAGGGGAGAGGCTGTTCTAGATTGGGGGAGGATCTGGATGATTGGAAAAAGGCAAATATAATGCCCATATTTAAAAAAGGGAAGAAAGAGAACCCAGGGAACTACAGACCAGTCAGCCTCACTTCAGTCCCCAGCAAAATCATGGAGCAGGTCCTCAAAGAATCCATTTTGAAGCACTTGGAGGAGAGGAAGGTGATCAGGAACAGTCAACATGGAATCACCAAGGGCAAGTCATGCCTGACCAACCTGATTGCCTTCTATGATGAGATAAGTGGCTCTGTGGATATGGGGAAAGCGATGGATGTGATATATCTTGACTTTAGCAATGTTTTGATATGGTCTCCCACAGTATTCTTGCCAACAAGTTAAAGAAGTATGAATTCGATGAATGGAGTATAAGGTGGATAGAAAGCTGGCTAGATTGTTGGGCTCAACGGATAGTGATCAACGGCTCCATGTCTAGTTGGCAATCGCTATCAAGCAGAATGCCCCGGGGTCAGTCCTGGGGCTGGTTTTGTTCAACATATTTATTAATGATCTGGATGATGGGATGGATTGCACCCTCAGCAAGTTTGCTGATGACATTAAGCTGGGGAGAGAGGTTGATACGATGGAGGGTAGGGATAGGGTCCAGAGTGATGTAGACAAATTGGAGGATTGGGCCAAAAGAAATCTGATGAGGTTCAATAAGGACAAGTGCAGAATTCTGCACTTAGGAATGAAGAATCCCATGCACTGCTACAGGCTGGGGACCGACTGGCTAAGCAGCAGTTCTGCAGAAAAGGACCTGGGGATTACAGTGGACGAGAAGCTGGATATGAGTCAGCAGTGTGCCCTCGTTACCAAGAAGGCTAATGGCATATTGGGCTGTATTAGTAGGAGCATTGCCAGCAGGTCGAGGGAAGTGATTATTCCCCTCTATTTGGCACTGGTGAGGCCACAGCTGGAGTATTGTGTCCAATTTTGGTCCCCCCACTACAGAAGGGATGTGGACAAATTGGAGAGTCCAGCAGAGGGCTATGAAAATTATTAGGGGGCTGGGGCACATAACTTACGAGGAGAGGCTGAGGGTTATTTAGTCTGCAGAAGAGAAGATTGAGGGGGGACTTGTTAGCAGCCTTCAACTACTTGAAGGGGGGTTCCAAAGGGGATGGAGCTCGGCTGTTCTCAGTGGTGGCAGATGACAGAACAAGGAGCAATGTTCTCAAGTTGCAGTGGGGGAGGTTTAGGTTGGATATTAGGAAACACTATTTCACTAGGAGGGTGGTGAAGCACTGGAATGGGTTACCTAGTGAGGTGGTGGAATCTCCATCCTTAGAGGTTTTTAAGGTCAGGCTTGACAAAGCCCTGGCTGGATGATTTAGTTGGGGTAGGTCCTACTTTGAGCAGGGAGTTGAACTAGATGACCTCCTGAGGTCTCTTCCAACCCTAATATTCTGTGATTCTATGATTTAATTTTGACAAACAGTGAGGAACAGATTGAGAATTTGAAAGTGGAAGGCAGCTTGGGTGAAAGTGATCATGAAATGAGAGAGTTTGTGATCCTAAGGAATGGTAGGAGGGAAAACAACAGAGTCAAGATAATGGATTTCAAGAAGGCAGACTTTAGAAAATTCAGGGAATTGGTAGGTAAGATCCCATGGGAAGCAAGTCTAAGGGGTAAAATAGTTCAAGGGAGTTGGCAGTCTCTTCTAGGAGACATTATTAAGGTCACAAGAGCAAACTATCCCATTGCGTAGGAAAGATAGGAAGTATGGCAAGAAACTACCCTGGCTTAACCAGGAGATCTTCAATGACCTGAAACTCAAAAAAAAAAAAAAAAAAAAAAAAAAAACCTACAAAAAGTGGAAACTAGGTCAAATTACAAAGGATGAATATAAAAAAATAACCCAAGTATGAAGGGACAGAATTAGAAAGGCCAAGGCACAAAATGAGATTAAACTACCTAGAGACATAAAGGGTAACAAAAAAACATTCTACAAATACATCAAAAGCAAGAGGAAGACCAAGGACAGAGTAGGCCCATAACTCAATGAGGGTGGAAAAACAATAACAGAAAATGTGGAAATGGCAGAAGTGCTAAATGACATTTTTGTTTCAGTTTTCACCAAAAAGGTTAGGAGTGATTCAACATGTAACATAGCGAATGCAAGTGAAAATGGGATAGGATCAGAGGCTAAAATAGAGAGAAAAAGTTAAAAATTACTTAGCTAAGTTAGATGTCTTCAAGTCACCAGGGCCTGATGAAATACATCCTAGAATACTCAAACAGTTGACATGGGAGATATCTGATCCATCAGCAATTATCTTTGAAAAGTCATGGGAGATGGGAGAAACTCCAGAGGACTGGAAAAGGGCAAATATAGTGCCCACCTATAAAAAGCGGAATAAGGATAACCCGTGGGATTACAGACCAGTCAGCTTAACTTCAGCATCCTGAAATATAATGGAGCAAATAATTAAGCAATCAATTTGCAAACATCTAGAAGATAATAAGGTGATAAGTTACAGTCAGTGTGTAACTGTCAAGAACAAATCATGTCATACCAACCTGATAGCTTTCTTTGACAGGGTAACAAGTCTTGTTTATAGGGGGGAAGCGGTAGACATGGTATATCTTGACTTTAGTAAGGCTTTTGATACTTTCTCGCATGACCTTCTCATAAACAAACTAGGGAAATACAACCTAGATAGAGCTACTATAAGGTGGGTGCAAAACTGGTTGGAAAACCATTCCCAGAGAGTAATTATCAGTGGTTCACAGTCATGCTGGAAGAGCATAACGAGTGGGGTCCCACGGGGATCAGTTCTGGGTATGGTTCTGTTCAATATCTTCATCAATGATTTAGATAATGGCATAGAGAGTACATTTATAAATTTTGTGGATAATACCAAGCTGGGAGGGGTTGCAAGTGCTTTGGAGGATAGGATTAAAATTCAAAATTATCTGGACAAACTGGAGAAATGGTCTGAAGTAAATAGGATGAAATTCAATAAGGACAAATGCAAAGTACTTCATTCAGGAAGGAACAATCGGTTGCACACATACAGAATGAGAAATGACTGCCTAGGAAGGAGTACTGCAGAAAGCGATCTGGGGGTCCATAGTGGACCAGAAGCTAAATATGAGTCAACAGTGTAATGCTGTTGCAAAAAAAGCAAACATCATTCTGGGATGTATTAGCAGGAGTGTTGTAAGCAAGACACGAGAAGTAATTCTTCTGCTTTACTCTGCACTGGTTAGGTCTCAGCTAGAGTATTGTGTCCAGTATTGGGTACCGCATTTCAAGAAAAATGTGGACTCACTGGAGAAAATACAGATTAGAGCAACAAACATGATTCAAGGTCTAGAAAACAAGACCTATGAGGAAAGGTTAAACAAAACCAATTTTTTTACCCTGGAGAAGAGAAGGTGGGAGGTGGAGTGGGGGAGACATGATAACAGTTTTCAAGTACATAAAGGGTTGTAACAAGGAGGAGGGAGAAATATTGTTGTTAACCTCTGAGGATAGGACAAGAGGCAGTGGGCTTAAATTGCAGCAAGGGCGGTTTAGGTTGGATATTAGGAAAAACTTTAACTGTCAGGGTGGTTGAGCACTGGAATAAATTGCCTAGGGAGGTGGTGGAATCTCTGTCAGTGGAGATTTTTAAGAGCAGGTTGGACAAACACCTGTCAGGGATGGGCTAGAATCGATAATACTTAGTCCTGCCCTGAGTGCAGGGGACTGGACTAGAGACCTCTGGAGATCTCTTCCAGTCCTAAGATTCTATGATCTACCAGATGTGATGGGACCCCCAATAACAATAATGCTTCCAGGCCTTCTCCCATGTGTTCCCCAGTTTGCTAGTGACCGCCTGGTGGGCTTTATTCTCTGCAGCCCAAATGCGCCCATCGTGCAGCTCACTGCTCACAGCTCCATCACTTCTATGGGGTTGGGGAGATTTACAATGAAATAACCCCTGGAGCTGTTCCTGTCCCTGCCCTTTATGGGAGACAGAATCTCCCTTGCTGTAACAGACATTGTGGCTTTACAGCCAGAGCGAAATCCCTGCAGGGGGAAAGGCCCCATCCCCTCTTCACCTCCGTCAATGGTCCCGAGCTCCCACTCCTGCCTGCCCACAGCAGAAACCCCCTACAAGAGCCTGATCCATCAGACAGTCAGCCCCCAGCCCCCTCGGCCCCTTGCCCTGCCCCAGCCTGAGACACTTCAGAGCAAGTGCCTGGCCCCCTCGGCCCTCACGCTGCCCCACCCTGAGATACCCCAGAGTGAGCACCCAGAGCGAGCACCCAGCCTCCTCAGCCCCTCACCCCGCTCTGTCCTGAGACACCCCAGAGCGAGCGCCCAGCCCCCTTGGCCCCTCACCCTGCCCAGTCTGCCCCATACCTTTCTCTCTGAAGAGGTGCCAACAGTCACCAGAGCCAGGGCGAGGATCAGGGAGAAGCCAGTTTTTCCCATCATCACTTGGAGTAGAAGCCACCTGCAGAAGCCAATTGAGTCTCCCGAGCACTTAGTCTGGAGTCACCAGTCAGGCCCCGTCTTTATATCCCCTTGCAGCTTGCAGGGGCTGCAACCTGAGCTGTGTTGGTTCTTTCCTTGCAGTTCCCAGAAGCGAGCGGGCACTTCGGTTATTTTGTTTATGTCTTACTGACATTCAATCTCCAGCCCCAGCTGCTGGCAGGGTCAGCAAGATAAAATGAAAAGAAGGGACGTGTGATCTGGGCAGTGATGTGAGGAGTGCGGTCAGTGACCAGCCATAGATAGATCCCAGCACATGGGAGAGCTGGACAGAGACCAGCAGGGCCATTGGCCTGCAGTGACAGGTGGAAAGGTGCCTGGCTCTGAGGGCTGTGCCTGCCATGGCTCACGGGGTGTGTGAGGGCACATTGCCTCGGGGTGGTGAGAGAGGTGATGGCAGGACAAAGGTTCTCTGTGTGCCATGCATGGCAGAGCAGGGGCAAGGCGGGAACTGGAGTCCATTAGCAGTCAAGATCCTGAGCCTCTGAATGGTCACTAACTCCAGTGGAAATAATGACGTCTGATATCAGTCAGCACCAGCCCCTGCCTCCCAGACAGGTGGTAACGAGTGATCAGGGGTGCTGTATCAACCAGACAAGGTACTAACAAGCTTCAACAGGACTTTATTTTCAAAGGGGAAACCTCTTTACCAAGCTGCTGCTGCAGCCTCTGTAGCTTTCTCCCAGCCTCTCAATACCTCCCCCCCTTCCTGTTTCCTGTCCTTTCAGACTCCCAACAGCCAGTGCTCCCAATTCTAATAATTACAAGCAACATCTAAACACCACACAGGGCCAGCCTCTCTTACCCACTTCTTTACAGTTATAAATCCCCATTTGCCAGTCCATTACTCTGCGGATATTCAGGACTAGGTAGAATATGTTAAAATCCATAATCCATGGTGAAGATTTTAGAATCTTTGCTAGCAAACCGCGGGCCGGTTCCAGTTCTTGTTAGTTTAGCAATGCCACATCTGGCCAAACCAGCTCCATGCTTTGGTGTGGCCTTTTGGTCTCTCTAAGTCAAGAACAATTCACAGCCTTTTCCTTACTGGTCCCAGGCAGGGCCGGCTCTAGGTTTTTTGCCGCCCCAAGCACGTGCTTGCTTTGCTGGTACCTAGAGCCAGTCCTGGCCCCAGACCTCCTTCCCAGCAGCTGGATGCGCTGCGGTGATACCTGTAGCCAATTATCAGAGGGGTAGCCGTGTTAGTCTGGATCTGTAAAAGCAGCAAAGAGTCCTGTGGCACTTTGTAGACTAACGTATTGGAGCATGAGCTTTCGTGGGTGAATACCCACTTCGTCGGATGCCAATTAGTTCATGTTATCATTTAACTGTGTTGTGACCATGTTATTTCATATAGAGTTAATGTCTGATGTATGTGTGATATAAGTAGGATAGGACTGTTGGACGGACAAGTTTGAAGGAGGGATGAGTGTGCATTTGGTATATATGTGAAGCACAACTGTAGTGCAAGATCTGCGGGCTGAGACCTGTTAGATTTCAGCTTAGCCTCACCAGGCTTAAGGCGACCTGACACAGGTAAGTGACCAGAAGTGACCCTGTGCCAGTAAGGTAACCAGATTACGGTAAGGGATGTGCCTGCCGGTGATGTTCTGGGAAAACAGACCACCGTGTACCCATCTAGACAGTAAGGTTCCTGATAGTAACATCATGAAAAGTTCTGCTTTGACCACGGGCTCCAATGAAAACATGTTTACGTAGCTGCCAATAAGAATAAGGTGAACTAAGAGAACACCCTATGAAAAATGGGGCATCCCACAATGTATGGGGTGTGGAAGTACAGATAAGGACAAGGTGATTAGAATCCTTATGCATATACATAAGGTGTTAGGCGTGGCCAAAACCACAAGATAAAAGATATCCCTGGCATGGACAGTGTGGGAAGGCCCCAGCAGGAGCCACCCCACTATTGATGACCGCCTGTTGAGGGGTCCATCAGAGCAGATGAGTATGGATACAGCAGTAGCTTAGGTTCTGTGCACCCATTTGTGACTGCAGCCTTAGTCATCCGCTGAGTATAACCCATCATCAAAGAATCAATCCTGAAGCACTTAGAGGAGAGGAAAGTGATCAGGAACAGTCAGCATGGATTCACCAAGGGAAGGTCATGCCTGACTAATCTAATCGCCTTTTATGATGAGATTACTGGTTCTGTGGATGAAGGGAAAGCAGTGGATGTATTGTTTCTTGACTTTAGCAAAGCTTTTGACACGGTCTCCCACAGCATTCTTGTCAGCAAGTTAAGGAAGTATGGGCTGGATGAATGCACTATAAGGTGGGTAGAAAGCTGGCTAGATTGTCGGGCTCAACGGGTAGTGATCAATGGCTCCATGTCTAGTTGGCAGCCGGTGTCAAGTGGAGTGCCCCAGGGGTCGGTCCTGGGGCCCGTTTTGTTCAATATCTTCATAAATGATCTGGAGGATGGTGTGGATTGCACTCTCAGCAAATTTGCGGATGATACTAAACTGGGAGGAGTGGTAGATACGCTGGAGGGGAGGGATAGGATACAGAAGGACCTAGACAAATTGGAGGATTGGGCCAAAAGAAATCTAATGAGGTTCAATAAGGATAAGTGCAGGGTCCTGCACTTAGGATGGAAGAATCCAATGCACCGCTACAGACTAGGGACCGAATGGCTCGGCAGCAGTTCTGCGGAAAAGGACCTAGGGGTGACAGTGGACGAGAAGCTGGATATGAGTCAGCAGTGTGCCCTTGTTGCCAAGAAGGCCAATGGCATTTTGGGATGTATAAGTAGGGGCATAGCGAGCAGATCGAGGGACGTGATCGTTCCCCTCTATTCGACACTGGTGAGGCCTCATCTGGAGTACTGTGTCCAGTTTTGGGCCCCACACTACAGGAAGGATGTGGATAAATTGGAAAGAGTACAACGAAGGGCAACAAAAATGATTAGGGGTCTAGAGCACATGACTTATGAGGAGAGGCTGAGGGAGCTGGGATTGTTTAGTCTGCAGAAGAGAAGAATGAGGGGGGATTTGATAGCTGCTTTCAACTACCTGAAAGGGGGTTTCAAAGAGGATGGCTCTAGACTGTTCTCAATGGTAGCAGATGACAGAACGAGGAGTAATGGTCTCAAGTTGCAATGGGGGAGGTTTAGATTGGATATTAGGAAAAACTTTTTCACTAAGAGGGTGGTGAAACACTGGAATGCGTTACCTAGGGAGGTGGTAGAATCTCCTTCCTTAGAGGTTTTTAAGGTCAGGCTTGACAAAGCCCTGGCTGGGATGATTTAACTGGGACTTGGTCCTGCTTTGAGCAGGGGGTTGGACTAGATGACCTTCTGGGGTCCCTTCCAACCCTGATATTCTATGATTCTATGATCATACAAACAAAGAGTTCATTTGTAACCATGTGTGGTCACTGCATTCATTCTGTGTGTGCGCCTCAGCGTCTCCCTCTAGAAGAGAATCGCCAAGGTAATGTTCACCCTATTGATCTGAACACTAGCACCATGGGAGCCAAAGTCACTCCCGAGGGATGCTGTCGTTTGTAATGAAGCTGCCTCTAGTGGGACACTAGTGAGAGTGTCAATTCAGGACAAATTGCTTAGAGCAGGGCAGTCACAGCCCAAGGCTGGGGTTCCTTTACTATTAAGGCAAACCAAACCAGCCAAACAGAGAGGACTTTGGTCTCACCCAACTGGCTACCCAGAAGTCACACAAACAATTCCCTTCGACACTCCAGTTTCCAGTATCACCACCAGTGCCACTCCTTATGGGGATGAATGGTTATGAAAACCAATACCACAGTAAAAGAAAAAAAAGGTACTCCCGATCCCAAAGGACCAAGCCCCAGACCCAGGTCAATATACCAGTCTGAGCAGCGGGGACAGCAGAGCAGCTCACAGCAGGAGTTTGCCTGGGAGTTCGCCTGGAGTGAGCCCAGTGAGGCTTACATCTTGCCAACGTCTCTGAGGAAGCTCATAGTAGGTAGGTGATATGGAAGGGGGGGGTTCAGCTGTTGTGACCTGCACTGGATGTGCCATGTTTGTCTTTCTTCCACAGGACAGAAGCGACTTTGTCTGTACAAAGTGCAAGCTGGTCTCCATATTGGAAGAGAAGATTGAAGGTCTGGAGCAACAGGTAACGACCCTGCGTTGTATACGAGAGACTGAGGATTTTCTGGACCAAACTCAGGATAGCCTTCTAGGGGCACAAAGCTCTAAAGATATAGAGCAGGTTGCACAGAGGAGCCAAGAGGCCAGTGAAGAAGCTTGGCAACATGTGACCTCCAGAAGAGGTCAGCGGAATGTCCGGGTTCCAGTAACACAGACACAGGTAACTAACCGCTTTCATGTTCTCTCCACAGGTACCATTGCGGAGAGTGGACCAGATGATAGGTCTGGGGGGAGAAAGCAGAAGGAGACTCCGCTGGTTGGGAGGCATGAGATGCGATGTCCTGAGGTTGGGGGTTCCACGACCACCACTCCCAAGAGGAGAAGGCGGGTGGTGGTGGTCGGGGACTCTCTCCTCCGGGGGACTGAGTCATCTATCTGCCGCCCTGACCGGGAAAACCGAGAAGTCTGCTGCTTGCCAGGGGCTAAGATTCGTGATGTGACGGAGAGACTGCCGAGACTCATCAAGCCCTCGGATCGCTACCCCTTCCTGCTTCTCCACGTGGGCACCAATGATACTGCCAAGAATGACCTTGAGCGGATCACTGCGGACTACGTGGCTCTGGGAAGAAGGATAAAGGAGTTGGAGGCGCAAGTGGTGTTCTCGTTCATCCTCCCCATGGAAGGAAAAGGCCTGGGTAGGGACCGTCGAATCGTGGAGGTCAACGAATGGCTACGCAGGTGGTGTCGGAGAGAAGGCTTTGGATTCTTTGACCATGGGATGGTGTTCCATGAAGGAGGAGTGCTGGGCAGAGACGGGCTCCATCTTACGAAGAGAGGGAAGAACATCTTTGCCAGCAGGCTGGCTAACCTAGTGAGGAGGGCTTTAAACTAGGTTCACCGGGGGAAGGAGACCAAAGCCCTGAGGTAAGTGGGAAAGCGGGATACCGGGAGGAAGCACAGGCAGGAATGTCTGTGAGGGGAGGGCTCCTGCCTCATACTGGCATTGAGGGGCGATCAACAGGTTATCTCAAGTGCTTATATACAAATGCACAAAGCCTTGGAAACAAGCAGGGAGAACTGGAGGTCCTGGTGATGTCAAGGAATTATGACGTGATTGGAATAACAGAGACTTGGTGGGATAACTCACATGACTGGAGTACAGTCATGGATGGTTATAAACTGTTCAGGAAGGACAGGCAGGGCAGAAAAGGTGGGGGAGTAGCACTGTATGTAAGGGAGCAGTATGACTGCTCAGAGCTCCGGTACGAAACTGTGGAAAAACCTGAGTGTCTCTGGATTAAGTTTAGAAGTGTGTGCAACAAGAGTGATGTCATGGTGGGAGTCTGCTATAGACCACCGGACCAGGGGGATGAGGTGGATGAGGCTTTCTTCCGGCAACTCACGGAAGCTACTAGATCGCATGCCCTGATTCTCATGGGTGACTTTAATTTTCCTGATATCTGCTGGGAGAGCAATACAGCGGTGCATAGACAATCCAGGAAGTTTTTGGAAAGCGTAGGGGACAATTTCCTGGTGCAAGTGCTAGGGGAGCCAACTAGGGGGAGCGCTTTTCTTGACCTGCTGCTCACAAACCGGGTAGAATTAGTGGGGGAAGCAAAAGTGGATGGGAATCTGGGAGGCAGTGACCATGAGTTGGTTGAGTTCAGGATCCTGACGCAGGGAAGAAAGGTAAGCAGCAGGATACGGACCCTGGACTTCAGGAAAGCAGACTTTGACTCCCTCAGGGAACAGATGGCCAGGATCCCCTGGGGGACTAACATGAAAGGGAAGGGAGTCCAGGAGAGCTGGCTGTATTTCAAGGAATCCCTGTTGAGGTTACAGGGACAAACCATCCCGATGAGTCGAAAGAATAGTAAATATGGCAGGCGACCAGCTTGGCTTAATGGTGAAATCCTAGCGGATCTTAAACATAAAAAAGAAGCTTACAAGAAGTGGAAGGTTGGACATATGACCAGGGAAGAGTATAAAATATTGCTCGGGCATGTAGGAAAGATATCAGGAGGGCCAAATCGCACCTGGAGCTGCAGCTAGCAAGAGATGTCAAGAGTAACAAGAAGGGTTTCTTCAGGTATGCTGGCAACAAGAAGAAAGCCAAGGAAAGTGTGGGCCCCTTACTGAATGAGGGAGGCAAGCTAGTGACAGAGGATGTGGAAAAAGCTGATGTACTCAATGCTTTTTTTGCCTCTGTTTTCACTAACAAGGTCAGCTCCCAGACTGCTGTGCTGGGCATCACAAAATGGGGAAGAGATGGCCAGCCCTCTGTAGAGATAGAGGTGGTTAGGGACTATTTAGAAAAGCTGGACGTGCACAAGTCCATGGGGCAGGACGAATTGCATCCGAGAGTGCTGAGGGAATTGGCGGCTGTGATTGCAGAGCCCTTGGCCATTATCTTTGAAAACTCGTGGCGAACGGGGGAAGTCCCGGATGACTGGAAAAAGGCTAATGTAGTGCCCATCTTTAAAAAAGGGAAGAAGGAGGATCCTGGGAACTACAGGCCGGTCAGCCTCACCTCAGTCCCTGGAAAAATCATGGAGCAGGTCCTCAAAGAATCAATCCTGAAGCACTTAGAGGAGAGGAAAGTGATCAGGAACAGTCAGCATGGATTCACCAAGGGAAGGTCATGCCTGACTAATCTAATCGCCTTTTATGATGAGATTACTGGTTCTGTGGATGAAGGGAAAGCAGTGGATGTATTGTTTCTTGACTTTAGCAAAGCTTTTGACACGGTCTCCCACAGCATTCTTGTCAGCAAGTTAAGGAAGTATGGGCTGGATGAATGCACTATAAGGTGGGTAGAAAGCTGGCTAGATTGTCGGGCTCAACGGGTAGTGATCAATGGCTCCATGTCTAGTTGGCAGCCGGTGTCAAGTGGAGTGCCCCAGGGGTCGGTCCTGGGGCCCGTTTTGTTCAATATCTTCATAAATGATCTGGAGGATGGTGTGGATTGCACTCTCAGCAAATTTGCGGATGATACTAAACTGGGAGGAGTGGTAGATACGCTGGAGGGGAGGGATAGGATACAGAAGGACCTAGACAAATTGGAAGATTGGGCCAAAAGAAATCTAATGAGGTTCAATAAGGATAAGTGCAGGGTCCTGCACTTAGGATGGAAGAATCCAATGCACCGCTACAGACTAGGGACCGAATGGCTCGGCAGCAGTTCTGCGGAAAAGGACCTAGGGGTGACAGTGGACGAGAAGCTGGATATGAGTCAGCAGTGTGCCCTTGTTGCCAAGAAGGCCAATGGCATTTTGGGATGTATAAGTAGGGGCATAGCGAGCAGATCGAGGGACGTGATCGTTCCCCTCTATTCGACACTGGTGAGGCCTCATCTGGAGTACTGTGTCCAGTTTTGGGCCCCACACTACAAGAAGGATGTGGATAAATTGGAAAGAGTACAGCGAAGGGCAACAAAAATGATTAGGGGTCTAGAGCACATGACTTACGAGGAGAGGCTGAGGGAGCTGGGATTGTTTAGTCTGCAGAAGAGAAGAATGAGGGGGGATTTGATAGCTGCTTTCAACTACCTGAAAGGGGGTTTCAAAGAGGATGGCTCTAGACTGTTCTCAATGGTAGCAGATGACAGAACGAGGAGTAATGGTCTCAAGTTGCAATGGGGGAGGTTTAGATTGGATATTAGGAAAAACTTTTTCACTAAGAGGGTGGTGAAACACTGGAATGCGTTACCTAGGGAGGTGGTAGAATCTCCTTCCTTAGAGGTTTTCAAGGTCAGGCTTGACAAAGCCCTGGCTAGGATGATTTAACTGGGACTTGGTCCTGCTTTGAGCAGGGGGTTTGGACTAGATGACCTTCTGGGGTCCCTTCCAACCCTGATATTCTATGATTCTATGATTCTATGTTACCCACAAATCACGTTGTGGCCAATCCTTTAGAATTTAAAATCTAAAGGTTTACTCATAAAAAGAAAGAAATATATATGAGAGTTAATAGTGGTTAAATGAATCAAATACATACAACAATTGCGAAGTTCTTAGTTCAGGCTTGTTTCAGGCTTGATGGGATTACTGCTGATTTAAGCCAATCAGGTCTCTGGAGTACAAACATCCCAGCTGGGATGGGTCATTCAGTCCTTTGTTCAGAGCTTCAGTTTGTAGCAAAGTTCCTCCAGAGGTGAGAAGCAGGATTGAAGACAAAATGGAGGGGTTTCCAGGACCTTTTATATCCTCTGTCATGTGGCAGGACCCCTTTGTTCTTACTGTGGAAAATCACAGCAGCAAGATGGAGTTTGGAGTCACATGGGCAAGTCACATGTCCATGCATGACTCACTTCTTTACAGGTAGAGCAGCCATTGCTCACATGCTGCCTTGAACATCCCCAGGGAAGCTTCTCATGTGGATTGGAGTCTCCCAAGGCCCATTGTCAGTTAAGTGTTTCTTGATCGTGCACTTAATCTGAAGAGCCCCTTCTGAATAAACTGGGCAAATGCTTCACTGGTGCTGCTTAGGGCACGTCTCTACACTGGCAAAGTTACAGCGCCGCAAGTTACAGCGCAACTCAGAAAGCGCTGAAGAAAAACTGCTGTTGTGTGTTCACATTGACAGCTGCTTGCACTGTAGCGTGTTCACACTTGCAGCACTTGCGGTGTTATTCAGAGCGGTGCACTCTGGGCAGCTATCCCACAGAGCACCTCTTTCTCTATTGCTGCTAAGACTTGTGGGAGGGCGGAAGGGGTCGCGGGGCATCCTAGGTCCTGTCCCAATGCTCCGTGATGCATTGCGTCACATCCCAGCAATCCCTGTGCTTCCGTCCGCATTTGGCACCATCTTTCAACGGTTTGTGTACTGCGCGCCCTGCCCTGCCTCTTTTTGGCCGCAGGAATGGGTCCCGAGCTGTTGACAAGATTGCTGTTTGCATTGACCAATATGTCATGAGTGGCAGTGGAGTTATTCCTTAAACTACAAAGGCAAGAGGAGTGCAACATTGGTCTCACCATGTGTAGTAGCTATGACACGAGAATGCTTGTGGCATTCACGGAGGTGCTGATCACAGTGGAATGCCGCTTTTGGGCTCAGAAAACAATCACTGAGTGGTGGGATCACATCCTGATGCACGTCTGGGATGATGAGCAGTGGCTGCAGAAGTTTCACATGAGGAAAGCCACATTCACCGGACTGTGTGATGAGCTTGCTCCAGCCCTGGGGCGCAAGGACACGATAAATGAGAGCTGCCCTGTCGCTGGAGAAGCATATGGCGATTGCACTGTGGCAGCTGGCTACTCCAGACTGCTACCAATCGGTCGCTAATCTGTTCTGAGTGGGAAAGTCGACCATTGGATTCATGTTGACAGAAGTGTGCAGGACCATTAATTGCATCCTGCTCCAAAAGACCATGACTCTGGGCAACGTCCATGAGATTGTGGATGGCTTTGCACAAATGGGCTTCCCTAACTGCGGAGAGGTGATAGGTGGCATGCACATTCCAATTCTGGCCACCGAGTTCACTAATCACAAGGGGTATTTCTCAATGGTTCTCCAGGCGCTTGTGGATCACTGCGAGCATTTCATAGACATTAACGCAGGCTGGTCCAGAAAGGTGCATGACGCACACATCTTTCAGAACATTGGCCTGTTCAAGAAGCTGCAAGCAGGGACTTTCTTCCGGGACCAGAAGATCACCGTAGGGGAAGTCGAAATGCCCACTGTGCTCCTGGAAGACCCCGCCTACCCCTTAATGCCATGGCTCATGAAGCCATAAATGGGGCAACTTGACAGCAGCAAGGAGTGTTTCAACAACAGGCTGAGCAAGTGCAGAATAACTGTGGAGTGTGCATTCAGCCATTTAAAAGCCTGCTGGCAATGCCTGTATGGGAAGCTGGACCTGGCTGATGACAATATTCCTATGCTTATAGCCATGTGCTGTACGCTCCATAATATTTGTGAAAGGAAGGGTGAAAGCTTCACTCAGGGCTGGACAGCAGAGGCTAAGTACCTGGAGGCTGAGTTTGAACAGCTGGAGACCACGGCTATTAGAGGGGCACGGGGCCATAAGGATGGGGGAGGCTTTGAGGCAGCAATATGAAGCTGAAAGCCACTAATATTTGTTGCTATGCTCGGGCTTGCAGTGCTTGTAATGCTAGGAGGTGATTGGTGCCCATGATTCAAGAAGGGGCCTTAACATAATTGTATGTTGCTTTGCAGTGCTCTTTTTGCTTTCACTTAATAGAATAAAGATTGCTTTCAAACAAACACAATTCTTTTATTGAAAGACAGCAACCAGAGGAGAGAGTCAAATGAAAGTCTTCCTTAGTTCTTCTTTGGATGCTTTCTAATTCTTCATAACCGTTCTGCTGCCGATAACAAAGAGGGAGGCTATGCTCCCAAGGTCATCTCTGTGAAGTTTAAATGCTACATTTTACAGACCCAGTATTGTTTGCAACACAGACAACACTGTTTCAGTGCTTTAAAACACAACCACTACTCACAAACCCGTCACTAATTGCCTGACCCCACAAGACCCCCAAAATGGTGAGTAGCCACAGGGGCAGGGTAAATCACTGTTCCTGGACCCTGCAGTACACTGGGCACATGGCTCTTGGGCACTTGGGGAGAGCCAGCACTACAGGGGGTGGGGCCTGATAATCATTCCTGTCCCCACACTTTCCACAGGAGGTGATCATTATGGAAGATATCTCGCTGCTGAGGGTGAGCAGGGAATCAAGGGAGGGTCTTCTCCAAGCCTAAGGCTTCCGCCCTGGCCCCTATGCAGCTAGCCTGTGTGTAGCTATGGTCCCCCCACACCCCCTGTGATGGCACAGTGGCACAGGAAAAATGTGTCCTGGGCATGGCCCCATTCTGTCATGCATCTAGAAATCTGTCCATAGGTATCATAATTCCTACTGCTGGAGTGCAGCTGGGACAGCACTGCCTCCTCTCCCCAAATGCAGATGAGGTCCAGCAGCTTGGCTTTGCTCCAAGCGGGGGATTGCCTGGTGCATGGAGCAGGCATGGCCACTGTCATAAATATAAAGGGAAGGGTAACCACCTTTCTGTATACACAAAAAGAAAAGGAGTACTTGTGGCACCTTAGAGACCTGTATAAAGTGTTATAAAATCCCTCCTGGCCAGAGGCAACATCCTGTTACCTATAAAGGGTTAAGAAGCTCAGCTAAACTGGCTGGCACCTGACCCAAAGGACCAATAAGGGGACAAGATACTTTCAAATCTTGGGGTCGGGGGGGGGGCAGGGAAGGCTTTTGTTTGTGCTCTTTGTTTACGTGTTTGTTCTCTCTTGGGACTGAGAGAGGCCAGATAGAAATCCATCTTCTCCAACCCACCCTAATCCAAGTCTCCAATATTGCAACCAGTATAGGTAAAACAGGCAAGGCGGATTAGTTTATCTTTTGTTTTATGTGAATTTTCCCTATGTTAAGAGGGAGGTTTATTCCTGTTTTCTGTAACTTTAAGATTTTGCCCAGAGGGGGATCCTCTGTGTTTTGAATCTGAATACCCTGTAAAGTATTTTCCATCCTGATTTTACAGAGATGATTTTTACCTTTCTTTTTTTTTAATAAAATCCTTCTTTTAAGAACCTGACTGATTTTTCCATTGTTCCAAGATCCAGGGGATTGGGTCTTTGATGATTTTGTAACCAATTGGTAAGGATATTATTCTCACGCCTCCCCAGGAAAGAGGGTGTGTAGGGCTTGGAGGGATATTTTGGGGGAAGATGTCTCCAAGTGGTCTCTTTCCCTGTTCTTTGTTTAACACGCTTGGTGGTGGCAGCATACTGTTCAAGGACAAGGCAAAGTTTGTGCCTTGGGGAAGTTTTTAACCTAAGCTGGTAAGAATATGCTTAGGGGGTCTTTCATGTGGGTCCCCACATCTGTACCCCAGAGTTCAGAGTGGGGAAGGAACTCTGACAGCCACCTGGAAAGATACCCTGAGATCACTGCACGCGTTGGAGAGCAAATGGCAGGGGGGCTTTCAAATTTCCCAAGGAATGTCCAGGGTGGGGCTGACGGCTGGTCACCTGAGGGCAGGGCAGTAGAGTTCAAACCGATGGCCAGAGAGGCGAGAGCAGGCATTGTGGGACACCTCTCGGAGGCCAGTCGCAGCACTGTAATCACCAGGGTGTCTCCACTGGCACCGCAGCGCCGTACCCCTGGCACAGGAAGCTCGACACTGCTCATCGGGGTGGGTTTTTAGAGCGCTGCATCTGTGCAGTTTCTGTGCACTTGGTGGCTTGGCCGTGTGACCCCTCGGGCGTTCAGCACAAAGCTGCTTTACTGCCCAGAAACTTGCCAGTGTAGAATCAAACACATTGCGATACAAGTACAGAGCCAATATTTATAACTTCAACTACAAAAATGATACACCCAGACAGATAGCATCATCCTAACCAGCAAACCAGAATCTTCTCATAGACACCACACACGACAACCTTTGTACAATATCTGCTGTGAATATATAACCGCGGTTGCAACAACGATATATGCGGTTACAGTTCATGTCAATAAAGTCACATCCCCAATGCACAATTGATGCAGGAAGGGATGACACCAACATCACTGACTGCATCCCAAGAGCTCCCCATCCTTGGTTCTGTCTTACTATAGCAAGTATTGGGTTAGAAGCCATACCAGTGTAGAACAGAAATGGTTTATCAAAGTCATGTTCAATAACACGATTGAATCTTTTTACAAACTCAAGGTAAAACTTGGTTGGAACAAGAGTGGATTGGATCTGCTCTTGCAGCATGATTCCTGTATGTTTCATAAAAAGAAAAGGAGTACTTGTGGCACCTTAGAGACTAACACATTTATTTGAGCGGTTTCAGAGTAGCAGCCGTGTTAGTCTGTATTCGCAAAAAGAAAAGGAGTACTTGTGGCACCTTAGAGACTAACAAATTTATTAGAGCATAAGCTTTCGTGAGCTACAGCTCACTTCATCGGATGCATTTGGTGGAAAAAACAGAGGAGAGATTTATACTCTGAAACCTGTATGTTTCATGTGATCTTGCCAAGAACTGAAGAACATAGATACTTTATCCATTCAAGCTCTGGCAAATGTTTGGAACCCAATTAACATTAAGTCAATGTAAATATTAATGTTGTTCATAGTACAGGAATCTTGACATTTAGCCATGAAAGCTATATGGTAGTGTGCCTCAGTTTCCCTCACTACCCTGTCAGTCCAGCCGACTTGGAGCCCTGGCCTCTCTCAATTGCCCATGGGGACTGTCAGTCTCAGGGTCCTGACTCCTCTTCAGCCCTTCTGCGTTCTCGTGGTATTGGGAGAAAAGCAACCAAAAAAAACCCACTAAGTTTTATTAAGTCCCCTTGCATTCCCCCTTGCTAAAATCCTGCCATTGCCAGAGTGCTCATACCTGCACAGCCAGGTCCTATATTTACAACAAACATGTACACACATCATAGTATATATAGAAAACTAGGGCTGTCAAGGAATAAAAAATGTAACCGCAATAAAAAACATTAATCACAATTAATCATACTGTTAATAATATAATACCATTTATTTAAATATTTTTGGATGTTTTCTACGTTTTCAAATATATTGATTTCAATTACAATTATAATTTTAACCATGTAAAACTTTAGAGCCTACATGTCCACTCAGTCCTACTTCAGCTAATTGCTCAGACAAACAAGTTTGGTTACAATTTGCACGAGATAATGCTGCCCGCTTCTTATTTACAATATCACCAGAAAGTGAGAACAGGCATTCACATGGCACTATTGTAGCCGGCATCACAAGATATTTACATGCCAGATGCGCTAAAGATTCATATGTCCCTTCATACTTCAACCACCATTCCAGAGGACATGCATCCATGATGATGATGGGTTCTGCTCAATAACGATAAAGCAGTGTGGACGGACGCATGTTCATTTTCATCATCTGAGTCAGATGCCACCAGCAGAAGGTTGACTTTCTTTTTTGGTGGTTCGGGTTATGTAGTTTCCACATTGGAGTGTTGCTCTTTTAAGACTTTTGAAAGCATGCTCCACACCTCATCCCTCTCAGATTTTGGACGGCACTTCAGATTCTTGGGTCGAGTGCTGTAGCTATTTTTAGAAATCTCCCATTGGTACCTTCTTTGCGTTTTGTCAAATCTGCTGTAAAAGTGTTCTTAAAATGAAAGTGTGCTGGGTCATCAACTGAGACTGCTATAACATGAAATTTATGGAGAGTGCGGGTAAAACACAGAGCAGGAGACATACAATTCTCCCCCAAGGAGTTCAGTCACAAATTTAATTAATGCGTTATTTTTTTAACAAGCGTCATCAGCATGGAAGCATGTCCTCTGGAATGGTGGCTGAAGCATGAAGGGGCATACAAATGTTTAGCATATCTAGCACATGAATACCTTGCAATGCCGGCTACAAAAGTGCCATGTGAACGGCTGTTCACACTTTCAGGTGACATTGTAAATAAGAAGCAGGCACCATTATCTCCCATACATGTGAACAAACTTGTTTGTCTGAGTGATTGGCTGAACAAGAAGTAGGACTGAGTGGACTTGTAGGCTCTAAAGTTTTATATTGTTTTGTTTTTGAGTGCCATTATGTATAAAAAAAATACTACATTTGTAAGTTACACTTTCACGATAAAGAAATTGTGCCACAGTACTTGTATGACGTGAATTGAAAAATACGATTTCTTTTGTTTTTTACAGTGCAAATATTTGTAATAAAAATAATAATATAAAATGAGCAGTGTACACTTTGCATTCTGTGTTGCAAGAGAAATCAATATATTTGAAAAATGTAAAAAAAAATCCACAAATATTTAATACATTTCAGTTGGTATTCTATTGTTTAACAGGTTTCAGAGTAGCAGCCGTGTTAGTCTGTATTCGCAAAAAGAAAAGGAGTACTTGTGGCACCTTAGAGACTAACAAATTTATTAGAGCATAAGCTTTCGTGAGCTACAGCTCACTTCATCGGATGCATTTGGTGGAAAAAACAGAGGAGAGATTTATATACACACACACAGAGAACATGAAACAATGGGTTTATCATACACACTGTAAGGAGAGTGATCACTTAAGATAAGCCATCACCAACAGCGGGGGGGGGAAAGGAGGAAAACCTTCCATGGTGACAAGCAGGTAGGCTAAGCCAGAAGAGTACCCAGAAGTCACCTACTACAGGACAGGCCCAACAAAGAAAACAACAGAACGCCACTAGCCATCACCTTCAGCCCCCAACTAAAACCTCTCCAACGCATCATCAAGGATCTACAACCTATCCTGAAGGACGAGCCATCACTCTCTCAGATCTTGGGAGACAGACCAGTCCTTGCTTACAGACAGCCCCCCAATCTGAAGCAAATACTCACCAGCAACCACACACCACACAACAGAACCACTAACCCAGGAACCTATCCTTGCAACAAAGCCCGTTGCCAACTCTGTCCACATATCTATTCAGGGGATACCATCATAGGGCCTAATCACATCAGCCACACTATCAGAGGCTCGTTCACCTGCGCATCTACCAATGTGATATATGCCATCATGTGCCAGCAATGCCCCTCTGCCATGTACATTGGCCAAACTGGACAGTCTCTACGTAAAAGAATGAATGGACACAAATCAGACGTCAAGAATTATAACATTCAAAAACCAGTTGGAGAACACTTCAATCTCTCTGGTCACTCGATCACAGACCTAAGAGTGGCTATACTTCAACAAAAAAGCTTCAAAAACAGACTCCAAGGAGAGACTGCTGATTGGAATTAATTTGCAAACTGGATACAATTAATTTAGGCTTGAATAGAGACTGGGAATGGATGAGTCATTACACAAAGTAAAACTATTTCCCCATGGTATTTCTCCCCCCCACCCCACCCCCCACTGTTCCTCTGATATTCTTGTTAACTGCTGGAATTAGCCTACCTTGCTTGTCACCATGGAAGGTTTTCCTCCTTTCCCCCCCCCCCCCCGCTGTGGGTGATGGCTTATCTTAAGTGATCACTCTCCTTACAGTGTGTATGATAAACCCATTGTTTCATGTTCTCTGTGTGTGTGTATATAAATCTCTCCTCTGTTTTTTCCACCAAATGCATCCGATGAAGTGAGCTGTAGCTCACGAAAGCTTATGCTCTAATAAATTTGTTAGTCTCTAAGGTGCCACAAGTACTCCTTTTCTTATTGTTTAACAGTGAGACTCATCACGATTAATTTTTTTAATCGTGATTAAATTTTTTGAGTTAATCACGAGTTAACTGCAATTAATCAACAGCGCTATAGAAATAATTAATAACTAACAAACCAATTTCTAACACATTTTACATTCTATTTTCACTTCCTTGTACTATTCATTAAAACAGCACATGAAACCAGTAACAATCAGATCTAAGTGTAATGAGCAGTTGTGACAAATTGGGATTTTATTCACCTTGTTATGTTGCATGTGAGTCTGATACTAATACTGTGTGTGCCTCAGTTTCCCTTTGTACTGCACCAGTGCTTAGGTGATGGGAATTTGGTGTGTGACTTTCACTGTAGCCTTTGGCCAGATGTGGCTGCCCAGCTCTACACATAGGCCATGACCTTTGTAACCTGAGACCCAGGAGGGGGATGCGACCAAGTGACTCTTTGCCCAGGAAGCAAGACAAAAGGCCAGGAGGTGTAGCAATGGGCAGGTCAGAGATCGGGTCACTGGAAGCTGGGGAGTCGGGTTTTTTGGGGACTAGATATGGGGGAGTCCAGGGTATCTGGCCCAGGATTCCCAAGATGGATGTGGCTGAAAGTCACTGATTTCTGTACTAACAAGCTCTGTTCTATGCTGTGTTCCTGTCAACTAATAAACCTTCTGTTTTCCTGGCTGGCTGAGAGTCACATCTGACTGTGGAGTTGGGATGCAGGGCCCTTTGGCTTCCCCAGGAGCCTCGCTCGGATGGACTCGCTGCGGGAAGCACACGGGGCAGGGGATGTTGAATGCTCCGAGGTCAGACCCAGGAAGGTGGAAGCCGTGGAAGCTTCTTGCCCTGGAGACAGTCTGCTCACAGAGAGGAGACTCCCCCAGAGTCTTGGCTGGCTTCGTATGGAGTAGTTCCAGAGCATCGGCCGGGAACTCCATGACAACTGGTGCCAGCGGTGGGATAAACTGCACCCTGGGGACAAAACATCCTGCAGTAAGTGAATGGGGAGCAGTAAAACAAAGGGGGATTAATGAGGACCAGGCTCAGAGAGATGCAGTTCCAGAAGGTGAAGAGGCCTACGGCTTGACCTCTGAGAGGGAGTGGACCCCCGAGAAGGGCTGTCGCACTAAAGGGGTCCCCCCAAGCACCGTGGGGAGCTGAGAGAGTCCGTGACCACTTGGGAACAGCGTGGAGATGGCCAATCACCATCCCCTTAAGAAGGACATTGTAGAGCTGTGCAGGGAGAGAGGGCGCACATTGGAAAGTTCACCAAGGAGCAGCTGATTGCTCAGTTAGAGGAGAATGATCGCATTTGGAGGAGAATGATCGGTTCCTGACATAGCTGAGGTCCTGAGAGAGGCTGGGAGCAGCCAGGCAGCCCCAGGGGCCGCCCCAGGCCCCAACCCAACTGAGGCCATGGGAGGGGCTGAAAGCATCCAGGCGATCCTGGGGACTCATCTATCCAATCAGCAGGGGATCTTCACTGCCAAGTTCCCCGTCGGTGGATCTGAGACTGGAGCTGAGACGGTTGGAAGTGGAGCTGAAACTGAAAGAGATGGAGGACTGTGAGAAGTAAGGGTAGGACCATGAGAGAGAGTGAAAACACGAGGAAGAGCAAAGACGGCATGAACTGGGGAGAGGCAGAGAGATCCCTGCTGGGGTGAGCAGGGATGGGCCCAAGGTGGCTAAGCCTGCAGGGAACTCTGATATCAAAGTACTGCCTCAGTTTAAGTAAGGAGAAAAGGAGTACTTGTGGCACCTTAGAGACTAACAAATTTATTAGAGCATAAGCTTTCGTGAGCTACAGCTCACTTCATCGGATGCATTTGGTGGAAAAAACAGAGGAGAGATTTATATACACTGTAGCTCACGAAAGCTTATGCTCTAATAAATTTGTTAGTCTCTAAGGTGCCACAAGTACTCCTTTTCTTTTTGCGAATACAGACTAACACGGCTGCTACTCTGAAACCTGAGTTTAAGTAAGGGGATGATAGAGACGCCTTCCTCGCTGTCTTTGAGAAGGCTGCAACGTGCACCAGGTTGGCCCTGCAGACAGGCTCCAGCATCTCACCTCCTTACTGGGTCCCAAGGCCATAGGGATGTTCAGCCAGATGGATGGGGTGGAACCTGGGGACTATGCACTGTTCAAACAAGCCCTGCTGTGCAAATTTGAATTGACCCCCGAGGTATACAGGAAAAGTTTCCAGGGTGTGCAGAAGACCCCGGGGATGACCTACCTGCAGATGGCCACCCTGATGGATGACCGCCCTTCTGTGGTGGTTAAGCACTGGAACAAGTTACCTTGGGAAGCTGTGGAATTTCGGTCATTGGAGGTTTTTAGAACAGTTCAGACAGACACCTGTCAGGGATGGTCTCGATAATACTTAGTCCTGCCTCAGTGCAGGGATTGGACTAGATGACGTATCAAGGTCCCTTTCATTTCTACATTTCTATGATTCTATGATACAGACAAATCAACAGGGGAGTACAAGGAAACGATGAGACCATATCAGTCAGCATGATGGGCAGTTGAGAGGGGAGACTGAATTGCCAAGAAATAGAGAGATGAGGAAATATATTCATAACCCAGCACTCTCCAGCAATGGCGTATGACCCCTCTACATTAAGCAGTTCCCCATCACTCTCCTTGTCCCAGGTCACTATGCAGCAGTAAGTAGCCTGCGCAGATGGTGAACTAAAAACTATTTTCCAATAATAACAACACAGAATGGCACAATATTTTTCCATTGGAACAAAGTTTATTTGGTACTTAGAGTCCAGAACTCACGAAGGGCTGAAACTTTCTAAGAGAAATGAACCTTTGAGCTGGGAGCACTGAGAGTGGATAGTCCTGAGCAAACGTAAAGGCCATTGAGAAGGGGAGCACCATTTCCTTGGGACTTTAGTAAGGTTGGTGCAATCTCTACCATAGACTGATGGAGAGTGAGGAAAGGAGTGAACCCAGGGCAATAAAGCTGCCAGGAGTGTCCCAGAAAGGCCCCAGCTAATGGGAGAGATTTCGGGACCATCCAGGGAAGTCAGAGAGGGGCAGGTGGGCGTCACGACTGAAAAAGCCAAGAGAGATAAAAACACAAAAAATTCATTTGCCTCCCGCACTAGAGTATTGCTGAGAAATGAACTAAACTGCTGCGTTGGGGGCGGGGCAGCGATTCTGGGGCGGTAACCAGAGAGTGAGGGGGAGATGGAGGCAGAGACGGGCGACTCTGCTGGGCGAGACGCTCGAGAGAGGCCAGAACAATTCAAGACCAGGTGGGCACAGGAACCGTGGAGCTGGAGAGCGTGTTCACTGTGCTGTTGGAGTTGGAGTTGGAGCCTCGCAGGGTGGAGAGTGCTGCTGAAGGATTTTCCCCCGCTCTACATTTCGTTTCCGGGTGAAAACGTTTGTGCCGACCCTGCAGGGAAGCACAGAGCTAGTGTTACTGGCCTAGCATGGGACTGCGCTCGGGGTGCCCAATACAAGGAGAGGCAGGAGCACTAGGCTCCCCTGGGGATGCTTCCCTCTCACAGGATGCCCACACCCCCGGTGGGTTGCTCACCCATTAGCAAGTTCTTGAAGAAGAGCTATGGGAGGACATGGCCCTGCCCCAGCCAGACCCGCCGGGGGATCACACACAGCCCTGGGGTGTGACAGGGCCCAGGGAACTCAGCACATTTGGGGAATAAACCTTCACTCATGTTCACACCACCTCCTTCTCCTCCAGCCAGGTACAGGGGACGGGTTTGTGATTTTGGGCTGAGAGCCCTGCCCTTCGCCATCTCATCCCGCACAGGCTCAGAGCCGGGCTCGGGATCCCAGCCCTTGGCACAGCGCTGAGCAGAGACGGGGCCAGGCCCTGCAGTCCCGGCTCTGCAGGCAGCACTTTCGCTCCTGGGCAGTCTGTGTCCCATCACCCACCTGGTCGCTCTCCAGCCATCTCCAGGGGATCCAACCTCCTCACGCAGCAGCCACATGGTCTTCAGAGTTTCCTTCCCTTTATCATCCACGAAGCACTGGCCCACGAAGACAGTTGTCGAGTCTGCAAGGGAGCCGGACAGGAGTCAGAGGGAGAGACGGTGCCACATGCTCGGTGTCCCCCAGAGACACTGAGCCCAGAGCTCAGGGTGGAGGCAGAGGGTGTGCTCTGTGGCGATGACACGGCTCCCATGCCACAGGCATGCAAAGAGCCCATCTCTCCCCGATGACACACTCTCCCAGGCACCGGCCCTGAGGGTGGAGCAGCGCAATGACTCCATTTCCAGGGGCGGCTACATGAGCCGGGTTAGGGCCAGGAAGGGGAGAGTCCTGCAGGCTGGGGGCACTTGGACTCCCTCTCCCAGGCCCCACATGCTGAGGCCATCTCCAAAGTCTGCTGGCTCCCTCCTCACCATTGCTATCTCGAGCTCCTCACCATCTCCTTCAGGCCCTGGTTCTACCCCTCAGCTGTGCACAGGTGCCTCTGGCCTCCCCAACCCACCCCTGCCCCTCGGCAGGCCATACAAAGTACTGCTGATATCTTCCTCCCCTGGCCATTTGATCCCACCACTGTCCTCCCTGTGATCAGCCGCAACCTGGCCTCCCAGGTAACCCAGCCCTGGGGACCTCCCCCAGGTATCCCAGTGCCCAGCCCGCCATGGTTGCTCGAGCCAGAGGGAGCTTTTGGAAACAGACTCTGTCTTGACGTAAAGATTCCAAGCGATGGAGGATCCACCACGTGCCCAGCTCAGTTGTCCCATTGGCTAATCACCCGCACCGGGAAAAACTTCCACTTCATTTCTAATTTGGATACGTCTGGTTTCAGTTTCCAGGCACCTTTGTCTGCTAGATTAAAGAGTCATCGGCTGTCAGGAAGCTCTCCACATGCAGGTTCTTGCAGGGTTTATCTTCACTGTGATAGCTGAAGTTAGTATCCCTGTGTTACAGCACTAGCATACCTGTAGTGAAAGCGGCCGCACTGGCGTTACATGGAGCCGCTGGATTAGCAGAATGATTGAATTAGCTACTGATGAGTTCTTGTAACTAGAGCTGTTTCACCCCACATCTCCCTGCATTACTAGCTAGAGCCTCAGCATCACTCAGGCTTCAACCCACCCCACACCCCCAATGGGCCAGCTATCTGGAATTTAGGTGAGCTTGACAGGTGTGTGTGTGGCCAGGAGTCGAGTTTTGGGTGACTCTCAAATTATAACTTGAGCTAACTGCTGTGCATGCCCATAGGCCATGATCAGACACCTCCATAACCTTCTCTTGTATCAACTAAATAGATTGAGCTGCGTTAGTCTCTCCCCGGGTGGCCAGTTTCCCAGAGCTAGAACCATCCTGGTAGCTGTTTTCTGACCTCTTTCCAAGACTGTAATATCCCTTTGAAATGCAGACAGCAGAAATGGACACAGTAGCCGGTAATGGGCTTGCTGGTGCAATATACAATTCATTTTAACCTCCCATTATTGAACACAATTACTGCACTGTGTCACATATTTCCCACAACCATTTCTGGCACACAAACAAACCAAATAATCCTCCAGGTGCCCCCAGCGCCCCCCATTCATGCTGACAGTAACTCCCCCCACCCCAGCCCCGGAGCAGCGCGTGGTACGTACTTGAGAACTTCTCCCAGTTCACAGTGAAGCCGAAGGTCGGCTGGCCCCTCCGTTTCGTGTCATGCTGGGCTCCCTTCAGGGGTGACCTGCGGATACAGTTGCTGGTGGCCGTCACAGCTGTGAGGTACTCGCCGGAGAATTCTCCTGCATGGTTAACTTCATGTATTTCCATCAGTGAGCGCAGCTCATTCCGCCACAGCCCGGACAGGTCACACTGAAAGGGGAGCAGTTATGGTCCCATTCACAGCACTGCACGGTCAGGGACTTAGCTGAGGCCGCGGCCCCAAGAGCCCCGAAGGCAAAAGAGAGAGCCTGCAAACTAGGAAATAAAAAACCGAAGTGCCTCGCCTGTGCTCTGGTTCCTGAGATCCCAGGGGACCAGTGGGTCATGAGAAGAACCTCTGGCCCCGTTCATTGTGGGCGTGGAGGTTGCGTTCCTAGTGGCCATAATTTCTGATGGAAGATTAGTGAGCTCCTGGCTTTGTCCAGCAAAGAATTTTCCAGGCAGGGTCCCAGCGCACCAGAGGGAATGGCTTTGCAGATTCCCTGCCTCTTGCCATGGTCAGCGTGTGCTTTTACTGAAATCCAAGCATTGCATTCCTCGTGCTCGCTCCCACACCAGAGCAGCCTGCACTGTGGAGCTTCCTGCCCGCAGGTCAGGGATGGGCACTGCTGAGCACAGACATGTAGAGCTGGAGTCCGACCTTACACAGCGTGAAGCAGAGAATGGCCAACACCAACAGTTCAGAACGTGAATCCGACCCCCCAGATCATAGAAATGTGGGGCTGGATGGCACCTGGAGAGGCCATCTGGTCTAGTGCTCTGTGCTGCTGCAGGCTTATGTTGTACCTAGACCATCTCTGAGAGGGGTTTATTTAACCTGTTCTTAAAAACCTCCAGTGATGGAGATGGCGCAGCCTCCCCTGGGAACCTGCCCCAGTGCTTAAAACCCTGATGGGGGGAACATTTCTCTGAGTATCTAACTTAAATCTCCCTTGGTGCAAACTGAGCTGAATCCCTCCTGCCCTCCCTCAGTGGACAGGGACAGCAGCTGGGCACTGTCCTCTTCATGGCAGCCTGTTACAGACTGGACCCATTATCAAGTCCCTTGCTCGGCTGGTCTCCCCTACACTAAACATGCCCAAGTCAGGCCCCAAAACAGAGAGGTTTAAAAAAGGTATTGTGGTTTTTGTCCTGTCGAGCCACCGGCCGCAGCACCTACATGGCCACCACCTGCTGCCATTTCACCAGATCAGTGGAGCAAGGGGATTCTGGCCCCTGCTGCAGAAACTATTGCTGGAACAACCCTCTTGGCCCCTTGGCCTGCCCAATCCTGGGACAGCCCAGAGCCAGCGCCCAGCCCCTCGCCCCTCACCCTGCCAAGTCTGCCCCATACCTTTCTCTCTGAAGTGGTGCCAACAGTGACCAGAGAGAGGGCGAGGATCAGGGAGAAGCCAATTTTCCCCATCATCACCTGGAGTAGAAGCCACCTGCAGAAGCCAATTGAGTCTCCCCAGCACTTAGTCTGGAGCCACCAGTCAGGCCCCGTCTTTATATCCCCTTGCAGCAGGCAGGGGCTGCAACCTGAGCTGCGTTGGTTCTCTCCTTGCTGGCAGTTCCCAGAAGCGAGCAGTCACTTCGGTTATTTTGTTTATGTCTCACTGACATTCAATCTCCAGCCCCAGCTGCTGGCAGGGTCAGCAAGATAAAATGAAAAGAAGGGACGTGTGACCTGGGCAGTGATGTGAGGAGTGCCTTCAAAGTGACCCCCTATAGATAGATTCCAGCACATGGGAGAGGCGGAGCGAGAGGACCACGTGAAGGTGCCTTAGCCAGGGCAGCAGCAGGTGGGAGAGGTAAGTTGAAGTGCTGCTCATTGAGCCTTAAGGTGCTGATGGGCCAGAGGCCTCCCCAGGTTTGCTGGCACCTCCAGGTTGGAAAAACTCTTACAGTGGTTTCTGGGATAGAAGGCTTCTGTCACCAGCCCCACACAGTGTCAAACACATCTGAACATGCATCTCTTTCCAGTGGCAGTCCAAAAAGTGAGGTCCCCTTGGTGCTTTCTGCTGGGAGCCCAAATCCTGAGAGTGCTCCTGTAACCCAAGGTGCCTAGGTCAGTCCACACTGACACTGCCAAAGCCAGGGCAGGCTGCAAAAGCAGAGCTGATTCTCCCCAAACTGGTGCGTAACACTGAAGTTCGACTCACCAACCAGTCACACACTGTGCTCCTGATCCCCACCACACTTGTTATCAAGAAGCCAAAAACAGAAACCACCCAGCCCCTTTTATGGCATTCCAGCCTCTGACTCCCAATCAGCACCTAGGTCCAGTACAGTGAGAAGTTATTTAAAACTCTATTCGCTATACAAAATGTTCTTGTAATCCCCAAAGGGCCAGCCACATTCCCAGATCAAATTTAATAATTTTATTAAGATAATGTTGAAATAAAAAGAAAACGGTACAGAGTTTAGGCATAGAAGTTTCTGGTTATCAGGGAATAAGTTACAGATTATCAAGGGGTGCAAAATTCAGTTTAGGAGCGGGTGGCGTAAGGAATACATAATTTGCAATCTCTCCAATTGGGGGTAAAAGTTTAACGGGTCAAAGTACAGATATTGAGATATGGGGGTATGTTGTCCATATAATGGCTATGTTCAGGTGTGGAGTATAATGAGCGGGTACGATGATGAGGATGGATCTACCCTCCTAGTTTGGATCTTACCCAAAATACCACTCTGCCATCCAATCCTTTAGTATCAAAAACTAAAGGCTTATTATAAAAGGAAAGGAAAGAATGAGGAGAGAATTGTTAAATGGTCAAAGCAGTCAGATACCTACACGTGACTTCAGAGTCCATACATCAGGTTCTTAGCAACTTGAGTGAGTTTGCTGGCTTGTAGAGTCCCTCTGGAGCACATCCACAGCTTGGACGGATCATTCAGTCCTTTGTTCAAAGCTTCAGTGGGTAGAGAAGTTGCTTCAGAGGTGGGAACCAGGATAGAAGACAAAATGGAGAAGCTGCAGCTGCTTTTTTATATCCTTTGCCACATGGCTTGTACATCCTTTGTCCCAGACACAAGCTCCCAGCACATGGGCATGGAAAAGCTCCTGGAGTCCCCTGTCCATAAGCATGTCCCTACATATCCGCTGACTCATAGGCGTAGCTCCTGGTGTCTCTCAATAGGATTGTTGTATAGCTGATTGCCCTTGATGGGTCGTCAAGCAGGCTGGGTAGTGCTGATGTCAATCTGTCTGGGAGTGCCACCTAGAAACACAGCACAGGTTGGAGATGCAGGTATATCACACATAGTTATAACTAAGGCTAAGATTTTGTCACGGATATTTTTAATAAAAGTCACGGACAGGTCACAGGCAATAATGAAAAATTAAGAAAAGCCCATGTCCTGTTCCTGACTTTAACTAAAAATACCCCTGACAAAATGGGTAGCCCAGCTGTGGGGTCCCCCCACCCCCTGCAGAGGTTGGGCAGCTGTGTGGGCTGCTCCAAGTTCTCAGGGCCCCCACCACCTAGGGGGGCTCGGAGCTGCAGGGTCCCCCAGCTTGGAGCTCTGGAGTATCTCTGCCACTCATGGGGGCCAGGAGCTCTGGGGAGTCCCCACTGCCTGCATCAGCCAGGAGCTGTGTGGAGCCCCTGCTGCATGCGGCGGCCAGGAGCTGCAGCCCCGCGGCCTGTGGCAGCTGGGAACCTCAGGGGGCCCCCGGTACAGTGCTGGGTTTAACATAAACTACTGAAAAACTGAAGGGGAAGTGGAAAACAGAGATTTGACAAGGGAAGGAAACTGTTTCTGTGCTTCTTTCATTGACATGCAGATGGTTAAAAGCAGCATTTTTCTTCTGCCTAGTGAAGTTTCCGAGCTGTAGTAAGTCACTGTACAGTTAGAAACTTTTGGAAGAACCAGAGCGTTTTGTCCTGAGTTACAAACATTTCAGAGTTACGAACAATCTCCATCTCCGAGGGGTCGTAACACTGAGGCTCTATTGTATTTTACTCGGTCAGCAACTTGCTTAGAACTCCAGATAAATAGCGAGTCAGCCTCTCTCTGGCTTCCTGTTGCTGAAATCTCTCTAAGGGCAGGGTCCTGTGCCTGCTGCCTCACCCTTTGCCGGGGAGGGCGCTGTGCGGGAGCACCGTTGGAATCGTAGTCGTTTCTCAGGGACATTGTCCTGTGCGTTGGCTGAGTCGTGGATCTGGCACCCCGCAGTGCGACGATTCCCCGTAACCCTCTGAGCAGGGCGTTTCGGCCAGTTCCCATCAGCCCACCAATGGCCCAGCTGCGCCCTGTAGCCCTTCTGCCAAGTGCTGCGGGCAGCTCCCGGGTTCCAGGTTCAGGTTTCTAGGGTTCCTTTTAAAGACTTAAATAGCATCATCTCGAATCCCGCCAAGAAACTACCTGCACCACATGGCTGCCCTTGGCAGGCCATACACCACCACCTGCGAGCCCTGAGTCCCAGACCTTAAAGCAAAGAGAACTTTATGAGGGGACAAACGTGTGTGTCGGGGGGAGGGACCCACAGAATAAACCTGGGAAAACCAGCAAATTATAGAATCCTAGAATATCAGGGTTGGAAGGGACCTCAGGAGGTCATCTAGTCCAACCCCCTGCTCAAAGCAGAACCAATCCCCAAATAAATCATCCCGGCCAGGGCTTTGTCAGGCCTGACCTTAAAAACTTCTAAGGAAGGAGATTCCTCCACCTCCCTAGGTAACGCATTCCAGTGCTTCACCACCCTCCTGGGGAAAAAGTTTTTCCTAATATCCAACCTAAACCTCCCCCACTACAACTTGAGACCATCACTCCTTGCTCCGTCATCTGCTACCACTGAGAACAGTCTAGATCCATCCTCTTTGGACCCCCCTTTCAGGTAGTTGAAAGCAGCTATCAAATCCCCCCTCATTCTTCTCTTCCACAGACTAAACAATCCCAGTTCCCTCAGCCTCTCCTCATAAGTCATGTGTTCCAGCCCCCTAATCATTTTTGTTGCCCTTCGCTGGACTCTTTCCAATTTTTCTACATCCTTCTTGTAGTGTGGGGCCCAAAACTGGATACAGTAATCCAGATGAGGCCTCACCAATGTCAAATAGAGGGGAACGATCACATCCCTCGATCTGCTGGCAACTTATACATCCCAAAATGTCACTGGCCTTCTTGGCAACAAGGGCACACTGTTGACTCATATCCAGCTTCTCGTCCACTGTCACCCCTAGGTCCTTTTCTGCAGAACTGCTGCCGAGCCATTCGGTCCCTAGTCTGTAGCGGTGCATGGGATTCTTCGGTCCTAAGTGCAGGACTCTGTATTTGTCCTTGTTGAACCTCATCCGATTTCTTTTGGCCCAATCCTCTCATTTGTCTAGGGCCCTCTGTATCGTATCCCTACCCTCCACCATACCTACCTCTCCTCCCAGTTTAGTGTCATCTGCAAACTTGCTGAGGGTACAATCAACGCCATCCTCCAGATCATTAATGAAGATATTGAACAAAACCGGCCTGAGGACCGACCCTTGGGCACTCCACTTGATACCGGCTGCGAACTAGACATGGAGCCATTGATCACTACCCGTTGAGCCCGACAATCTAGCCAACTTTCTATCCACCTTATAGTCCATTCATCCAGCCCATACTTCTTTAACTTGCTGGCAAAAATACTGTGGGAGACCGTATCAAAAGCTTTGCTAAAGTCAAGGAACAACACATCCACTGCTTTCCCCTCATCCACAGAGCCAGTTATCTCATCGTAGAAGGCAATTAGATTAGTCAGGCATGACTTGCCCTTGGTGAATCCATGCTGACTGTTCCTGATCACTTTCCTCTCCTCTAAGTGCTTCAGAATTGATTCCTTGAGGACCTGCTCCATGATTTTTCCAGGGACTGAGGTGAGGCTGACTGGCCTGTAGTTCCCAGGATCCTTCTTCTTCCCTTTTTTAAAGATGGGCACTACATTAGCCTTTTTCCAGTCATCCGGGACCTCCCCCGATCGCCAGGAGTTTTCAAAGATAATGGCCAATGGCTCTGCAATCACATCCATCAACTCCTTTAGCACTCTCGGATGCAGCGCATCCGGCCCCATGGACTTGTGCTCGTTCAGTTTCTCTAAATAGTCCCGAACCATTTCTTTCTCCACAGAGGGCTGGTCACCTCCTCCCCATTCTGAGCTGCCCAGTGCAGGAGTCTGGGAGCTGACCTTGTTCGTGAAGACAGAAGCAAAAAAAGCATCGAGTACATTAGCTTTTTCCACATCCTCTGTCACTAGGTTGCCTCCCGCATTCAGTAAGCGGCCTTTCCTTGACTTTCTTCTTGTTGCTAACATACCTGAAGAAACCCTTCTTGTTACTCTTAACATCTCTTGCTAGCTGCACCTCCAGGTGTGATTTGGCCTTCCTGATTTCACTCCTGCATGCCTGAGCAATATTTTTGTACTATTCCCTGGTCATTTGTCCAATCTTCCACATCATCCGAGCTGCCCCGCCAAGTCTGCTCAGAAAGCCCATTCTCTATAGTGACTCTGGCCTGGGACATTTCTGATCCGAGAAGGCGAATTCCCAGGCAAAGCAGCTGTGAAATCTGCCCGGTTCTAACCCCCAGCGGCTCAGGCAAACAGGGACCCGCGAGCTGGTAGCTGAGACCCGGGAGCTCTTGAAGGACAAGAGGGGTTTCAGATTTGAGGGAACTGCTCAGTCATGTTTTATCTCTGCTGACAGGGGTAACGTGGGGCTCTGAAAAGCTGAGCCTGCTGCTTCCAGCCCATTGCACTGAGTGTCCTGCTTGGCGGCTCCACCAGGGAGAGGGTCCAGGCTCCCCGCGGGTTGCTCGAGCTTGGGGAGCTGGAGCCTCGGGCACTGGTGGGGCTCCCTGGCTTGGCACCGCCAACGCGTCAGGGTGTTTCTTGTTGGGTCACTGAGAGCTCTCTTCACAAGGACACAACCTGCCTGGTCTGAGTGGGGCGTGCGGCGCTCAGCCCGCAGGTCGCTGTGCCAGACGGTGCTGCGTTGCCGCCAGAGCGTGATCCCAGCGTGGGGAAAGGCCCCCCCTGCCCTCACCCCCCACGGGTCATTGCAGCGCCTGACCCATCGCTCCCTTCCAGCTCTCACTGCTCCCTGCCCTGGCCGGAGACACCCCAGAGCCAGCGCCTGGCCCCCTTCGGCCCTCGCCCTGACATGCCCCAGAGCCAGCGCCCGACGCCCTTGGGCCCTCGCCCTGACATGCCCCAGAGCCAGCGCCCGGCCCCCTCGGGCCCTCGCCCTGACACGCCCCAGAGACAGCGCCCGACGCCCTTGGGCCCTCGCCCTGACATGCTCCAGAGACAGCGCCCGGCCCCCTCGGCCTGCCCCTGCCTGAGACACCCCAGAGCCAACCCCCAACCCCCTCGCCCTGACATGCCCCAGAGACAGTGCCTGACGCCCTTGGGCCCTCGCCCTGACATGCTCCAGAGACAGCACCCAGCCCCCTCAGGCCCTCACCCTGACACGCCCCAGAGCCAGTGCCCAGCCCCCTCAGCCTGCCCCTGCCTGAGACACCCCAGAGCCAGCCCCCAACCCCCTCGCCCTGACACGCCCCAGAGCCAGCGCCCGACGCCCTTGGGCCCTCGCCCTGACACGCCCCAGAGACAGCGCCCGACGCCCTTGGGCCCTCGCCCTGACACGCCCCAGAGCCAGCGCCCAGCCCCCTCGGCCCTCCGACCCTGCCCCACCCTGACACGCCCCAGAGCCAGTGCCCAGCCCCCTCGGTCCCTCGCCCTGCCCCACCCTGACACGCCCCAGAGCCCGTGCCCAGCCCCCTCGCCCTGACACGCCCCAGAGCCAGCGCCCGACGCCCTTGGGCCCTCGCCCTGACATGCTCCAGAGACAGCACCCAGCCCCCTCGGGCCCTCACCCTGCCCCACCCTGACACGCCCCAGAGCCAGCGCCCA
Source organism: Dermochelys coriacea (assembly GCF_009764565.3). Taxonomy (NCBI): domain Eukaryota; kingdom Metazoa; phylum Chordata; order Testudines; family Dermochelyidae; genus Dermochelys; species Dermochelys coriacea. Next base: position 679,310 of record NC_050072.1, read on the forward strand.
GCCCCCTCGGCCCCCCGACCCTGCCCCATCCTGACACGCCCCAGAGCCAGCACCCAGCCCCCTCGGCCCCCGACCCTGCCCCAGCCTGACACGCCCCAGAGCCAGCGCTCAGTCCCCTCGGCCTGCCCCTGCCTGAGACACCCCAGAGCCAGCCCCCAACCCCCTCGCCCTGACACGCCCCAGAGCCAGCGCCCAGCCCCCTCGGGCCCTCGCCCTGACACGCCCCAGAGACAGCGCCCGACGCCCTTGGGCCCTCGCCCTGACATCCTCCAGAGACAGCACTCAGCCCCCTCGGGCCCTCACCCTGCCCCACCCTGACACGCCCCAGAGCCAGCGCCCAGCCCCCTCGGCCCCCCGACCCTGCCCCATCCTGACACGCCCCAGAGCCAGCGCCCAGCCCCCTCGGACCCCCGACCGTGCCCCATCCTGACACGCCCCAGAGCCAGCGCCCAGCCCCCTCGGCCCCCCGACCCTGCCCCACCCTGACACGCCCCAGAGCCAGCGCCCAGCCCCCTCGGCCCCTCGCCCTGCCCCACCCTGACACGCCCCAGAGCCAGTGCCCAGCCCCCTCAGCCTGCCCCTGCCTGAGACACCCCAGAGCCAGCCCCCAACCCCCTTGCCCTGACACGCCCCAGAGCCAGCGCCCGACGCCCTTGGGCCCTCACCCTGACATGCTCCAGAGCCAGCACCCAGCCCCTTTGGCCCCTCACCCTACCCCACCCTGACACACAGACAGCTGCAGCGGCACAGGAGCTAGCAAACAGAGCTCTAAACAGGGGAGTTTGAGTGGGAGTTCTGTTGGAGGAGAAGGTAGTTGTAGTTGTACTTGGTTTTCTATTTTTAGTATTTGTGTGTGTGTGTAGGGGTTTTGTGCTGGGAGAGATATCCTGGATAACCCCAATGACCAGCCAGCCCCACCTCTCCTAGGTCTGCACAGGGATCTGGGCTGTAGGGAGGGCGAGGGGCTTCATCCCTGGGACCCTCACCCAGCTCACACAGCCCCTCAGCATCTGAGGCTGCAGCACCAGGGGTCTGACAACAGGTCTCTGTGTCCCAGGATCTCGCCACCCCAGGAATGTCTCCCCATTGACCATCACCTTCAGCTCCCACTGTGGGTCCGAGGGGCCTGACCCCAGGAAACTCCACACAGACATATAGGTTGGGACCAGGAGTGGGAGCCTGTCCACCTCCCCACCCATCTGGCTGACGGAATCTATGGCTTGGGACCCAGCAAGGGAGCTAGACACTGAACTGGGGGACCCTGTAGAAAAGCCCCAAATCGCCAGCCTGCTCAAAGGCAGTGAGGGGGGCATCCACATCCCCCCCATCCTTAACCAAGGGCAGCAATTTAGTATCGAGGTTCCCTGCGAAACTGGCACCCCATGGTCTATCCATACTCACCCCTGGGAGGTCCCCTCTGCCTCTCCGCTCCACCACCGCCAGTTCATGTTGCTGCTGCTCCTGCAGCTCTTTCTTGGGCTCTCGCTGTCTCTCAGTCCTCTTGCTCTCTTGGACTTGGCTCCAATCCCGTCCGTCTCCAATCCCTGGATGGGGAACCCGATCGTGAAGACCCCCGTCTGGTCGGGGACAGGAGTCTTGGGGATGCCTGGCTACCACTCCGGCTGCTCCCAGATCCTGCTATTACCCCATTTGGGTCAGGAATCTTTGTCCAGCTGCACGATGAACTGTGCTTTGGTGAACTTTCCAATGCGCAACCCTCTCTTTTTGCACAGGGCTACAATGTCCTTCTTAAGGAGATGGTGACAGGCCATCACTCCGCTCTTCCCAAGTTGTTGTGGACTCACAGGCCTGTGTGCTCTCAGCTCCCCACGGTTTCCAGGGACAACCCCGAGTGTGCCAGCCCTTCTCGAGGTCACCACCTCTTTGCCAGGGTCGAGCTGCAGACTCCTCTGCCCCTGGGACCACTGGCTGCAATCCCCAGGGGAACCCTGTTACTGCAAAAGTCATTCTCTCTCCCAGGGCCAAGCTGCAGGCTACTCCGCCCCTGAGACTGCTCACCACAGTCCCCAGGGGGACCCCAACCTGCACAATCCTTCTCGCTGGTCTCACACTCCCAGGGGTTAACCGCCCCCTGAAACCGCTTCTCTCTGAGCCTTCAGCTCGCCTGGTCTTCATCAATCCCCCTTCATTTTACTCCGCCCCAGTCACTTACTGCAGGAAGCGCCATCCACAGGGTGTGGTACATCCCACTTCTGCCACCAGTTGTTTCAGAGTCCCTGGGCGATGCTCTGGAACTGCTCCCCATGAAGCCAGTCAGGACTCTGGGGAAGTCTCCTTTCTTTGAGCCCACTGTCTTCAGGACACACAGCATACACAACTTGCAGCTTCCTGTGTCTGACCTCGGAGCATTCAACATCCTCTGCCCCTCTGTGCGCTTCCCACAGGGAGTCCACCCAGGCGGGGTCCTGGGGAAGCCAGAGGGTCCTGCCCCCCAACGCCACAGTCAGACGGGACTCTCAGCCAGCCAGTAAAACAGAAGGTTTATTAGATGACAGGAACATGGTCTAAAACAGGCCTTGTAGGTGCAGAGAACAGGACCCCTCAGCTGGGTCCATTTTGGGGGGCAGTGAGCCAGACAACCCCGTCTGCACTTCACTCCATGTCCCCAGCCAGCCCCAAACTGAAACTCTCTCCAGCCCCCTCCTCCTCTGGGCTTTGTCCCTTTCCGGGGCCAGGAGGGCACCTGATTCCTTTGTTCTCCAACCCTTTAGCTCTCACCTTGCAGGGGGGAAGGGCCCAGGCCATCAGTGGCCAGGAAACAGGGTGTCGGCCATTCTCTGTGTCCAGCCCCTGCCCACACCTGCCCTCTAGGGCTCTGCAATGATCAGACACCCTTATCCCACCCCCTAGATACTTAAGAACTGCCTAGGGGAAACTGAGGCACCCCCACAATATTCAGAGGAAACATTAAGAACAGACCCGCTTCATCACAGTTGTGTTAAGTAGTGGGGGAGCCTGAAGATATATTGTGGAGCAGTTCGTGGGATGGCTGGCAGAGTGGAGCGTAGCAGAGCCCCATGGAGAGGTGGGGCACTTGGCTTTGGACCAAGTAAGGTGCCCTTTAACCCCTTCATCTCCACCCAGGTTGGGAAGTAAAACTCTGCAGATAAACTTCAAACTCTGGCGCAGCACTGACCAGGGGCAGAGACTTTTGGGTTGTGGAACTTTTGGGACTTTGGGAGACTTTGCGGGACTCAAGAACCAAAGGGAAAGGACAAGCCCCAATTTGCTTGGGGTGGGTTTTTTGCACATGGGTTGTGTTATGAATCCTGTTGGTGGTGTTCCCCAACATACTGCCACATTGTTTCTCTCTGTTATTAAAAGGCTTTTGCTACACTCAGGCTCTGTGCTTGCAAGAGGGGAAGTATTGCCTCTTGGAGGCGCCCAGCAGGGCTGGTCACTGGGTGGGGGCTCGAGCCAGTTTTGCATTGTGTTATTGGAATGGAACCCCTAGATCCTGACCCCAGCCCTTGTTGCTGCCAACGCGGATGGGCAGAAGGGTTACACACATTTGAAAAGGGAAAGGACCCCAAGCCTATCTGAGCAAGTCACCCAGAGGAAGCTCTTCTGCTAAAGGAATGGGGCTGCCTATTGGTTCGGGATGGACGACTTTATCGAGGGCAGAAGCATCCCCAGAGGTCTCACCCAAAGCAGTTGGTGCTACGGCAGAAATACCGGCGAGGCGTGTTGAAGGCCTGCCGCGACTGAATGGGGCATCTGGGAGTGAAGCGGTTGGAGGCCCTTAGTTAAGGGGAGATTCTATTGACCCCAAGGGGGGGTGACATCGCCCACCATGTTCACACCTGCACCAGGTGTTTCCGACAAAAGACTCTGCCCAAGCAGGCAGCTCCGCTTGGCAGCATCACAAGTTGGGCACCCATGGAGCTTGTCTTTATGGACTTTCTGCCCTTGGAGCCTGACCGCCGGGGTACTGCAAATATCTCGGTGGTGACTGACCATTTTATTCGCTATGCCCAGGCTTATTCCACCAAAGACCAGAAAGCTTCCACAGTTGCCAAGATCCTGTGTTTCAGAGTAGCAGCCGTGTTAGTCTGTATTCGCAAAAAGAAAAGGAGTAATTGTGGCACCTTATTTGTTAGTCTCTAAGGTGCCACAAGTACTCCTTTTCTTTTGAAGATCCTGTGGGATCTTTGTTCACTATGGGTTGCCCGCAAGACTATGCTCAGACCAGGGACAGGATTTTAAAAGTTGGTTAATAAAAGAACTTTGCAAGATCGTGGGGATCAAGAAATCACACGCCACCCCATATCATCCACAAGGGGATCCACTGCCAGAACGATTCAGCCGCTTCTGACTGTACATGCTGGGAACTCTGGAGCCTCAGCAGAAGCAGTACTGGAACCAGCATGTGGAGCATTTGGTACATGCCTATAACTGTACTCAACACGACGCCACTGGCTACACACCACACATGCTGATGTTCGGTTGAGAAGCCCGGTTTCTGGTCGATCTCTGTTTCGAAGTGTCTTCAGATGGGGCACTCCTGGAAACGTATTTGGGTATGCGACTCACCAAAGGGATCAACTGAAGGAGGCATAATGGATAGCGACGCAAGCAGCTGGTCACCAAAAAGAAAAGGAGTACTTGTGGCACCTTAGAGACTAACAAATTTATTAGAGCATAAGCTTTCGAGAGCTACAGCTCACCTCATCGGATGCATTTGGTGGAAAAAACAGAGGAGAGATTTATATACACACACAGAGAACATGAAACAAGGGGTTTATCATACACACTGTAAGGAGAGTGATCACTTAAGATAAGCCATCACCAGCAGCAGGGGGGGAAAGGAGGAAAACCTTTCATGGTGACAAGCAAGGTAGGCTAATTCCAGCAGTTAACAAGAATATCAGATTTCAGAGTAGCAGCAGTGTTAGTCTGTATTCGCAAAAAGAAAAGGAGTACTTGTGGCACCTTAGAGACTAACAAATTTATTAGAGCATAAGCTTTCGTGAGCTACAGCTCACTTCATCGGAAGTACTCCTTTTCTTTTTAAGAATATCAGAGGAACAGTGGGAGGTGGGGTGGGGGGAGAAATACCATGGGGAAATAGTTTTACTTTGTGTATTGAATAGAGACTGGGAATGGATGAGTCATTACAAAAAGTAAAACTATTTCCCCATGGTATTTCTCCCCCCCACCCCACCTCCCACTGTTCCTCTGATATTCTTTTCAGAGTAGCAGCCCTGTTAGTCTGTATTCGCAAAAAGAAAAGGAGTACTTGTGGCACCTTAGAGACTAACAAATTTATTAGAGCATAAGCTTTCGTGAGCCACAGCTCACTTCATCGGATGCAAGTTACAGACTGGACCCATTATCAAGTCCCTTGCTCGGCTGGTCTCCCCTACACTAAACATGCCCAAGTCAGGCCCCAAAACAGAGAGGTTTAAAAAAGGTATTGTGGTTTTTGTCCTGTCGAGCCACCGGCCGCAGCACCTACATGGCCACCACCTGCTGCCATTTCACCAGATCAGTGGAGCAAGGGGATTCTGGCCCCTGCTGCAGAAACTATTGCTGGAACAACCCTCTTGGCCCCTTGGCCTGCCCAATCCTGGGACAGCCCAGAGCCAGCGCCCAGCCCCTCGCCCCTCACCCTGCCAAGTCTGCCCCATACCTTTCTCTCTGAAGTGGTGCCAACAGTGACCAGAGAGAGGGCGAGGATCAGGGAGAAGCCAATTTTCCCCATCATCACCTGGAGTAGAAGCCACCTGCAGAAGCCAATTGAGTCTCCCCAGCACTTAGTCTGGAGCCACCAGTCAGGCCCCGTCTTTATATCCCCTTGCAGCAGGCAGGGGCTGCAACCTGAGCTGCGTTGGTTCTCTCCTTGCTGGCAGTTCCCAGAAGCGAGCAGTCACTTCGGTTATTTGTTTATGTCTCACTGACATTCAATCTCCAGCCCCAGCTGCTGGCAGGGTCAGCAAGATAAAATGAAAAGAAGGGACGTGTGACCTGGGCAGTGATGTGAGGAGTGCCTTCAAAGTGACCCCCTATAGATAGATTCCAGCACATGGGAGAGGCGGAGCGAGAGGACCACGTGAAGGTGCCTTAGCCAGGGCAGCAGCAGGTGGGAGAGGTAAGTTGAAGTGCTGCTCATTGAGCCTTAAGGTGCTGATGGGCCAGAGGCCTCCCCAGGTTTGCTGGCACCTCCAGGTTGGAAAAACTCTTACAGTGGTTTCTGGGATAGAAGGCTTCTGTCACCAGCCCCACACAGTGTCAAACACATCTGAACATGCATCTCTTCCAGTGGCAGTCCAAAAAGTGAGGTCCCCTTGGTGCTTTCTGCTGGGAGCCCAAATCCTGAGAGTGCTCCTGTAACCCAAGGTGCCTAGGTCAGTCCACACTGACACTGCCAAAGCCAGGGCAGGCTGCAAAAGCAGAGCTGATTCTCCCCAAACTGGTGCGTAACACTGAAGTTCGACTCACCAACCAGTCACACACTGTGCTCCTGATCCCCACCACACTTGTTATCAAGAAGCCAAAAACAGAAACCACCCAGCCCCTTTTATGGCATTCCAGCCTCTGACTCCCAATCAGCACCTAGGTCCAGTACAGTGAGAAGTTATTTAAAAACTCTATTCGCTATACAAAATGTTCTTGTAATCCCCAAAGGGCCAGCCACATTCCCAGATCAAATTTAATAATTTTATTAAGATAATGTTGAAATAAAAAGAAAACGGTACAGAGTTTAGGCATAGAAGTTTCTGGTTATCAGGGAATAAGTTACAGATTATCAAGGGGTGCAAAATTCAGTTTAGGAGCGGGTGGCGTAAGGAATACATAATTTGCAATCTCTCCAATTGGGGGTAAAAGTTTAACGGGTCAAGTACAGATATTGAGATATGGGGGTATGTTGTCCATATAATGGCTATGTTCAGGTGTGGAGTATAATGAGCGGGTACGATGATGAGGATGGATCTACCCTCCTAGTTTGGATCTTACCCAAAATACCACTCTGCCATCCAATCCTTTAGTATCAAAAACTAAAGGCTTATTATAAAAGGAAAGGAAAGAATGAGGAGAGAATTGTTAAATGGTCAAAGCAGTCAGATACCTACACGTGACTTCAGAGTCCATACATCAGGTTCTTAGCAACTTGAGTGAGTTTGCTGGCTTGTAGAGTCCCTCTGGAGCACATCCACAGCTTGGACGGATCATTCAGTCCTTTGTTCAAAGCTTCAGTGGGTAGAGAAGTTGCTTCAGAGGTGGGAACCAGGATAGAAGACAAAATGGAGAAGCTGCAGCTGCTTTTTTATATCCTTTGCCACATGGCTTGTACATCCTTTGTCCCAGACACAAGCTCCCAGCACATGGGCATGGAAAAGCTCCTGGAGTCCCCTGTCCATAAGCATGTCCCTACATATCCGCTGACTCATAGGCGTAGCTCCTGGTGTCTCTCAATAGGATTGTTGTATAGCTGATTGCCCTTGATGGGTCGTCAAGCAGGCTGGGTAGTGCTGATGTCAATCTGTCTGGGAGTGCCACCTAGAAACACAGCACAGGTTGGAGATGCAGGTATATCACACATAGTTATAACTAAGGCTAAGATTTTGTCACGGATATTTTTAATAAAAGTCACGGACAGGTCACAGGCAATAATGAAAAATTAAGAAAAGCCCATGTCCTGTTCCTGACTTTAACTAAAAATACCCCTGACAAAATGGGTAGCCCAGCTGTGGGGTCCCCCCACCCCCTGCAGAGGTTGGGCAGCTGTGTGGGCTGCTCCAAGTTCTCAGGGCCCCCACCACCTAGGGGGGCTCGGAGCTGCAGGGTCCCCCAGCTTGGAGCTCTGGAGTATCTCTGCCACTCATGGGGGCCAGGAGCTCTGGGGAGTCCCCACTGCCTGCATCAGCCAGGAGCTGTGTGGAGCCCCTGCTGCATGCGGCGGCCAGGAGCTGCAGCCCCGCGGCCTGTGGCAGCTGGGAACCTCAGGGGGCCCCCGGTACAGTGCTGGGTTTAACATAAACTACTGAAAAACTGAAGGGGAAGTGGAAAACAGAGATTTGACAAGGGAAGGAAACTGTTTCTGTGCTTCTTTCATTGACATGCAGATGGTTAAAAGCAGCATTTTCTTCTGCCTAGTGAAGTTTCCGAGCTGTAGTAAGTCACTGTACAGTTAGAAACTTTTGGAAGAACCAGAGCGTTTTGTCCTGAGTTACAAACATTTCAGAGTTACGAACAATCTCCATCTCCGAGGGGTCGTAACACTGAGGCTCTATTGTATTTTACTCGGTCAGCAACTTGCTTAGAACTCCAGATAAATAGCGAGTCAGCCTCTCTCTGGCTTCCTGTTGCTGAAATCTCTCTAAGGGCAGGGTCCTGTGCCTGCTGCCTCACCCTTTGCCGGGGAGGGCGCTGTGCGGGAGCACCGTTGGAATCGTAGTCGTTTCTCAGGGACATTGTCCTGTGCGTTGGCTGAGTCGTGGATCTGGCACCCCGCAGTGCGACGATTCCCCGTAACCCTCTGAGCAGGGCGTTTCGGCCAGTTCCCATCAGCCCACCAATGGCCCAGCTGCGCCCTGTAGCCCTTCTGCCAAGTGCTGCGGGCAGCTCCCGGGTTCCAGGTTCAGGTTTCTAGGGTTCCTTTTAAAGACTTAAATAGCATCATCTCGAATCCCGCCAAGAAACTACCTGCACCACATGGCTGCCCTTGGCAGGCCATACACCACCACCTGCGAGCCCTGAGTCCCAGACCTTAAAGCAAAGAGAACTTTATGAGGGGACAAACGTGTGTGTCGGGGGGAGGGACCCACAGAATAAACCTGGGAAAACCAGCAAATTATAGAATCCTAGAATATCAGGGTTGGAAGGGACCTCAGGAGGTCATCTAGTCCAACCCCCCTGCTCAAAGCAGAACCAATCCCCAAATAAATCATCCCGGCCAGGGCTTTGTCAGGCCTGACCTTAAAAACTTCTAAGGAAGGAGATTCCTCCACCTCCCTAGGTAACGCATTCCAGTGCTTCACCACCCTCCTGGGGAAAAAGTTTTTCCTAATATCCAACCTAAACCTCCCCCACTACAACTTGAGACCATCACTCCTTGCTCCGTCATCTGCTACCACTGAGAACAGTCTAGATCCATCCTCTTTGACCCCCCTTTCAGGTAGTTGAAAGCAGCTATCAAATCCCCCCTCATTCTTCTCTTCCACAGACTAAACAATCCCAGTTCCCTCAGCCTCTCCTCATAAGTCATGTGTTCCAGCCCCCTAATCATTTTTGTTGCCCTTCGCTGGACTCTTTCCAATTTTTCTACATCCTTCTTGTAGTGTGGGGCCCAAAACTGGATACAGTAATCCAGATGAGGCCTCACCAATGTCAAATAGAGGGGAACGATCACATCCCTCGATCTGCTGGCAACTTATACATCCCAAAATGTCACTGGCCTTCTTGGCAACAAGGGCACACTGTTGACTCATATCCAGCTTCTTGTCCACTGTAACCCCTAGGTCCTTTTCTGCAGAACTGCTGCCGAGCCATTCGGTCCCTAGTCTGTAGCGGTGCATGGGATTCTTCGGTCCTAAGTGCAGGACTCTGTATTTGTCCTTGTTGAACCTCATCCGATTTCTTTTGGCCCAATCCTCTCATTTGTCTAGGGCCCTCTGTATCGTATCCCTACCCTCCACCATACCTACCTCTCCTCCCAGTTTAGTGTCATCTGCAAACTTGCTGAGGGTACAATCAACGCCATCCTCCAGATCATTAATGAAGATATTGAACAAAACCGGCCTGAGGACCGACCCTTGGGCACTCCACTTGATACCGGCTGCGAACTAGACATGGAGCCATTGATCACTACCCGTTGAGCCCGACAATCTAGCCAACTTTCTATCCACCTTATAGTCCATTCATCCAGCCCATACTTCTTTAACTTGCTGGCAAAAATACTGTGGGAGACCGTATCAAAAGCTTTGCTAAAGTCAAGGAACAACACATCCACTGCTTTCCCCTCATCCACAGAGCCAGTTATCTCATCGTAGAAGGCAATTAGATTAGTCAGGCATGACTTGCCCTTGGTGATCCATGCTGACTGTTCCTGATCACTTTCCTCTCCTCTAAGTGCTTCAGAATTGATTCCTTGAGGACCTGCTCCATGATTTTTCCAGGGACTGAGGTGAGGCTGACTGGCCTGTAGTTCCCAGGATCCTTCTTCTTCCCTTTTTTAAAGATGGGCACTACATTAGCCTTTTTCCAGTCATCCGGGACCTCCCCCGATCGCCAGGAGTTTTCAAAGATAATGGCCAATGGCTCTGCAATCACATCCATCAACTCCTTTAGCACTCTCGGATGCAGCGCATCCGGCCCCATGGACTTGTGCTCGTTCAGTTTCTCTAAATAGTCCCGAACCATTTCTTTCTCCACAGAGGGCTGGTCACCTCCTCCCCATTCTGAGCTGCCCAGTGCAGGAGTCTGGGAGCTGACCTTGTTCGTGAAGACAGAAGCAAAAAAAGCATCGAGTACATTAGCTTTTTCCACATCCTCTGTCACTAGGTTGCCTCCCGCATTCAGTAAGCGGCCTTTCCTTGACTTTCTTCTTGTTGCTAACATACCTGAAGAAACCCTTCTTGTTACTCTTAACATCTCTTGCTAGCTGCACCTCCAGGTGTGATTTGGCCTTCCTGATTTCACTCCTGCATGCCTGAGCAATATTTTTGTACTATTCCCTGGTCATTTGTCCAATCTTCCACATCATCCGAGCTGCCCCGCCAAGTCTGCTCAGAAAGCCCATTCTCTATAGTGACTCTGGCCTGGGACATTTCTGATCCGAGAAGGCGAATTCCCAGGCAAAGCAGCTGTGAAATCTGCCCGGTTCTAACCCCCAGCGGCTCAGGCAACAGGGACCCGCGAGCTGGTAGCTGAGACCCGGGAGCTCTTGAAGGACAAGAGGGGTTTCAGATTTGAGGGAACTGCTCAGTCATGTTTTATCTCTGCTGACAGGGGTAACGTGGGGCTCTGAAAGCTGAGCCTGCTGCTTCCAGCCCATTGCACTGAGTGTCCTGCTTGGCGGCTCCACCAGGGAGAGGGTCCAGGCTCCCCGCGGGTTGCTCGAGCTTGGGGAGCTGGAGCCTCGGGCACTGGTGGGGCTCCCTGGCTTGGCACCGCCAACGCGTCAGGGTGTTTCTTGTTGGGTCACTGAGAGCTCTCTTCACAAGGACACAACCTGCCTGGTCTGAGTGGGGCGTGCGGCGCTCAGCCCGCAGGTCGCTGTGCCAGACGGTGCTGCGTTGCCGCCAGAGCGTGATCCCAGCGTGGGGAAGGCCCCCCCTGCCCTCACCCCCCACGGGTCATTGCAGCGCCTGACCCATCGCTCCCTTCCAGCTCTCACTGCTCCCTGCCCTGGCCGGAGACACCCCAGAGCCAGCGCCTGGCCCCCTTCGGCCCTCGCCCTGACATGCCCCAGAGCCAGCGCCCGACGCCCTTGGGCCCTCGCCCTGACATGCCCCAGAGCCAGCGCCCGGCCCCCTCGGGCCCTCGCCCTGACACGCCCAAGAGACAGCGCCCGACGCCCTTGGGCCCTCGCCCTGACATGCTCCAGAGACAGCGCCCGGCCCCCTCGGCCTGCCCCTGCCTGAGACACCCCAGAGCCAACCCCCAACCCCCTCGCCCTGACATGCCCCAGAGACAGTGCCTGACGCCCTTGGGCCCTCGCCCTGACATGCTCCAGAGACAGCACCCAGCCCCCTCAGGCCCTCACCCTGACACGCCCCAGAGCCAGTGCCCAGCCCCCTCAGCCTGCCCCTGCCTGAGACACCCCAGAGCCAGCCCCCAACCCCCTCGCCCTGACACGCCCCAGAGCCAGCGCCCGACGCCCTTGGGCCCTCGCCCTGACACGCCCCAGAGACAGCGCCCGACGCCCTTGGGCCCTCGCCCTGACACGCCCCAGAGCCAGCGCCCAGCCCCCTCGGCCCTCCGACCCTGCCCCACCCTGACACGCCCCAGAGCCAGTGCCCAGCCCCCTCGGTCCCTCGCCCTGCCCCACCCTGACACGCCCCAGAGCCCGTGCCCAGCCCCCTCGCCCTGACACGCCCCAGAGCCAGCGCCCGACGCCCTTGGGCCCTCGCCCTGACATGCTCCAGAGACAGCACCCAGCCCCCTCGGGCCCTCACCCTGCCCCACCCTGACACGCCCCAGAGCCAGCGCCCAGCCCCCTCGGCCCCCCGACCCTGCCCCATCCTGACACGCCCCAGAGCCAGCACCCAGCCCCCTCGGCCCCCGACCCTGCCCCAGCCTGACACGCCCCAGAGCCAGCGCTCAGTCCCCTCGGCCTGCCCCTGCCTGAGACACCCCAGAGCCAGCCCCCAACCCCCTCGCCCGGACACGCCCCAGAGCCAGCGCCCAGCCCCCTCGGGCCCTCGCCCTGACACGCCCCAGAGACAGCGCCCGACGCCCTTGGGCCCTCGCCCTGACATCCTCCAGAGACAGCACTCAGCCCCCTCGGGCCCTCACCCTGCCCCACCCTGACACGCCCCAGAGCCAGCGCCCAGCCCCCTCGGCCCCCCGACCCTGCCCCATCCTGACACGCCCCCGAGCCAGCGCCCAGCCCCCTCGGACCCCCGACCGTGCCCCATCCTGACACGCCCCAGAGCCAGCGCCCAGCCCCCTCGGCCCCCCGACCCTGCCCCACCCTGACACGCCCCAGAGCCAGCGCCCAGCCCCCTCGGCCCCTCGCCCTGCCCCACCCTGACACGCCCCAGAGCCAGTGCCCAGCCCCCTCAGCCTGCCCCTGCCTGAGACACCCCAGAGCCAGCCCCCAACCCCCTTGCCCTGACACGCCCCAGAGCCAGCGCCCGACGCCCTTGGGCCCTCACCCTGACATGCTCCAGAGCCAGCACCCAGCCCCTTTGGCCCCTCACCCTACCCCACCCTGACACACAGACAGCTGCAGCGGCACAGGAGCTAGCAAACAGAGCTCTAAACAGGGGAGTTTGAGTGGGAGTTCTGTTGGAGGAGAAGGTAGTTGTAGTTGTACTTGGTTTTCTATTTTTAGTATTTGTGTGTGTGTGTAGGGGTTTTGTGCTGGGAGAGATATCCTGGATAACCCCAATGACCAGCCAGCCCCACCTCTCCTAGGTCTGCACAGGGATCTGGGCTGTAGGGAGGGCGAGGGGCTTCATCCCTGGGACCCTCACCCAGCTCACACAGCCCCTCAGCATCTGAGGCTGCAGCACCAGGGGTCTGACAACAGGTCTCTGTGTCCCAGGATCTCGCCACCCCAGGAATGTCTCCCCATTGACCATCACCTTCAGCTCCCACTGTGGGTCCGAGGGGCCTGACCCCAGGAAACTCCACACAGACATATAGGTTGGGACCAGGAGTGGGAGCCTGTCCACCTCCCCACCCATCTGGCTGACGGAATCTATGGCTTGGGACCCAGCAAGGGAGCTAGACACTGAACTGGGGGACCCTGTAGAAAAGCCCCAAATCGCCAGCCTGCTCAAAGGCAGTGAGGGGGGCATCCACATCCCCCCCATCCTTAACCAAGGGCAGCAATTTAGTATCGAGGTTCCCTGCGAAACTGGCACCCCATGGTCTATCCATACTCACCCCTGGGAGGTCCCCTCTGCCTCTCCGCTCCACCACCGCCAGTTCATGTTGCTGCTGCTCCTGCAGCTCTTTCTTGGGCTCTCGCTGTCTCTCAGTCCTCTTGCTCTCTTGGACTTGGCTCCAATCCCGTCCGTCTCCAATCCCTGGATGGGGAACCCGATCGTGAAGACCCCCGTCTGGTCGGGGACAGGAGTCTTGGGGATGCCTGGCTACCACTCCGGCTGCTCCCAGATCCTGCTATTACCCCATTTGGGTCAGGAATCTTTGTCCAGCTGCACGATGAACTGTGCTTTGGTGAACTTTCCAATGCGCAACCCTCTCTTTTTGCACAGGGCTACAATGTCCTTCTTAAGGAGATGGTGACAGGCCATCACTCCGCTCTTCCCAAGTTGTTATGGACTCACAGGCCTGTGTGCTCTCAGCTCCCCACGGTTTCCAGGGACAACCCCGAGTGTGCCAGCCCTTCTCGAGGTCACCACCTCTTTGCCAGGGTCGAGCTGCAGACTCCTCTGCCCCTGGGACCACTGGCTGCAATCCCCAGGGGAACCCTGTTACTGCAAAAGTCATTCTCTCTCCCAGGGCCAAGCTGCAGGCTACTCCGCCCCTGAGACTGCTCACCACAGTCCCCAGGGGGACCCCAACCTGCACAATCCTTCTCGCTGGTCTCACACTCCCAGGGGTTAACCGCCCCCTGAAACCGCTTCTCTCTGAGCCTTCAGCTCGCCTGGTCTTCATCAATCCCCCTTCATTTTACTCCGCCCCAGTCACTTACTGCAGGAAGCGCCATCCACAGGGTGTGGTACATCCCACTTCTGCCACCAGTTGTTTCAGAGTCCCTGGGCGATGCTCTGGAACTGCTCCCCATGAAGCCAGTCAGGACTCTGGGGAAGTCTCCTTTCTTTGAGCCCACTGTCTTCAGGACACACAGCATACACAACTTGCAGCTTCCTGTGTCTGACCTCGGAGCATTCAACATCCTCTGCCCCTCTGTGCGCTTCCCACAGGGAGTCCACCCAGGCGGGGTCCTGGGGAAGCCAGAGGGTCCTGCCCCCCAACGCCACAGTCAGACGGGACTCTCAGCCAGCCAGTAAAACAGAAGGTTTATTAGATGACAGGAACATGGTCTAAAACAGGCCTTGTAGGTGCAGAGAACAGGACCCCTCAGCTGGGTCCATTTTGGGGGGCAGTGAGCCAGACAACCCCGTCTGCACTTCACTCCATGTCCCCAGCCAGCCCCAAACTGAAACTCTCTCCAGCCCCCTCCTCCTCTGGGCTTTGTCCCTTTCCCAGGCCAGGAGGTCACCGGATTCCTTTGTTCTCCAACCCTTTAGCTCTCACCTTGCAGGGGGGAAGGGCCCAGGCCATCAGTGGCCAGGAAACAGGGTGTCGGCCATTCTCTGTGTCCAGCCCCTGCCCACACCTGCCCTCTAGGGCTCTGCAATGATCAGACACCCTTATCCCACCCCCTAGATACTTAAGAACTGCCTAGGGGAAACTGAGGCACCCCCACAATATTCAGAGGAAACATTAAGAACAGACCCGCTTCATCACAGTTGTGTTAAGTAGTGGGGGAGCCTGAAGATATATTGTGGAGCAGTTCGTGGGATGGCTGGCAGAGTGGAGCGTAGCAGAGCCCCATGGAGAGGTGGGGCACTTGGCTTTGGACCAAGTAAGGTGCCCTTTAACCCCTTCATCTCCACCCAGGTTGGGAAGTAAAACTCTGCAGATAAACTTCAAACTCTGGCGCAGCACTGACCAGGGGCAGAGACTTTTGGGTTGTGGGACTTTTGGGACTTTGGGAGACTTTGCGGGACTCAAGAACCAAAGGGAAAGGACAAGCCCCAATTTGCTTGGGGTGGGTTTTTTGCACATGGGTTGTGTTATGAATCCTGTTGGTGGTGTTTCCCCAACATACTGCCACATTGTTTCTCTCTGTTATTAAAAGGCTTTTGCTACACTCAGGCTCTGTGCTTGCAAGAGGGGAAGTATTGCCTCTTGGAGGCGCCCAGCAGGGCTGGTCACTGGGTGGGGGCTCGAGCCAGTTTTGCATTGTGTTATTGGAATGGAACCCCTAGATCCTGACCCCAGCCCTTGTTGCTGCCAACGCGGATGGGCAGAAGGGTTACACACATTTGAAAAGGGAAAGGACCCCAAGCCTATCTGAGCAAGTCACCCAGAGGAAGCTCTTCTGCTAAAGGAATGGGGCTGCCTATTGGTTCGGGATGGACGACTTTATCGAGGGCAGAAGCATCCCCAGAGGTCTCACCCAAAGCAGTTGGTGCTACGGCAGAAATACCGGCGAGGCGTGTTGAAGGCCTGCCGCGACTGAATGGGGCATCTGGGAGTGAAGCGGTTGGAGGCCCTTAGTTAAGGGGAGATTCTATTGACCCCAAGGGGGGGTGACATCGCCCACCATGTTCACACCTGCACCAGGTGTTTCCGACAAAAGACTCTGCCCAAGCAGGCAGCTCCGCTTGGCAGCATCACAAGTTGGGCACCCATGGAGCTTGTCTTATGGACTTTCTGCCCTTGGAGCCTGACCGCCGGGGTACTGCAAATATCTCGGTGGTGACTGACCATTTTATTCGCTATGCCCAGGCTTATTCCACCAAAGACCAGAAAGCTTCCACAGTTGCCAAGATCCTGTGTTTCAGAGTAGCAGCCGTGTTAGTCTGTATTCGCAAAAAGAAAAGGAGTAATTGTGGCACCTTATTTGTTAGTCTCTAAGGTGCCACAAGTACTCCTTTTCTTTTTGAAGATCCTGTGGGATCTTTGTTCACTATGGGTTGCCCGCAAGACTATGCTCAGACCAGGGACAGGATTTTAAAAGTTGGTTAATAAAAGAACTTTGCAAGATCGTGGGGATCAAGAAATCACACGCCACCCCATATCATCCACAAGGGGATCCACTGCCAGAACGATTCAGCCGCTTCTGACTGTACATGCTGGGAACTCTGGAGCCTCAGCAGAAGCAGTACTGGAACCAGCATGTGGAGCATTTGGTACATGCCTATAACTGTACTCAACACGACGCCACTGGCTACACACCACACATGCTGATGTTCGGTTGAGAAGCCCGGTTTCTGGTCGATCTCTGTTTCGAAGTGTCTTCAGATGGGGCACTCCTGGAAACGTATTTGGGTATGCGACTCACCAAAGGGATCAACTGAAGGAGGCATAATGGATAGCGACGCAAGCAGCTGGTCACCAAAAAGAAAAGGAGTACTTGTGGCACCTTAGAGACTAACAAATTTATTAGAGCATAAGCTTTCGAGAGCTACAGCTCACCTCATCGGATGCATTTGGTGGAAAAAACAGAGGAGAGATTTATATACACACACACAGAGAACATGAAACAAGGGGTTTATCATACACACTGTAAGGAGAGTGATCACTTAAGATAAGCCATCACCAGCAGCAGGGGGGGGAAAGGAGGAAAACCTTTCATGGTGACAAGCAAGGTAGGCTAATTCCAGCAGTTAACAAGAATATCAGATTTCAGAGTAGCAGCAGTGTTAGTCTGTATTCGCAAAAAGAAAAGGAGTACTTGTGGCACCTTAGAGACTAACAAATTTATTAGAGCATAAGCTTTCGTGAGCTACAGCTCACTTCATCGGAAGTACTCCTTTTCTTTTTAAGAATATCAGAGGAACAGTGGGAGGTGGGGTGGGGGGGAGAAATACCATGGGGAAATAGTTTTACTTTGTGTATTGAATAGAGACTGGGAATGGATGAGTCATTACAAAAAGTAAAACTATTTCCCCATGGTATTTCTCCCCCCCACCCCACCCCCCACTGTTCCTCTGATATTCTTTTCAGAGTAGCAGCCCTGTTAGTCTGTATTCGCAAAAAGAAAAGGAGTACTTGTGGCACCTTAGAGACTAACAAATTTATTAGAGCATAAGCTTTCGTGAGCCACAGCTCACTTCATCGGATGCATCTGATGAAGTGAGGTGTGGCTCACGAAAGCTTATGCTCTAATAAATTTGTTAGTCTCTAAGGTGCCACGGGTACTCCTTTTCTTTTTCTGATATTCTTGTTAACTGTTGGAATTAGCCTACCTTGCTTGTCACCATGAAAGGTTTTCCTCCTTTCCCCCCCCTGCTGCTGGTGATGGCTTATCTTAAGTGATCACTCTCCTTACAGTGTGTATGATAAACCCATTGTTTCATGTTCTCTGTGTCTGTATATAAATCTCTCCTCTGTTTTTTCCACCAAATGCATCCGATGAGGTGAGCTGTAGCTCTCGAAAGCTTATGCTCTAATAAATTTGTTAGTCTCTAAGGTGCCACAAGTACTCCTTTTCTTTTTGCGAATACAGACTAACACGGCTGCTACTCTGAAAGCTGGTCACCAGAATCTAAAGAACATAGCCCGATATGATCGGTGAGTGAGGCAACAGGAGCTCCAGGTTGGTGACTGAGTTTTGGCCCAAAATCTCAGATTACAGGGAAAACACCAAATTGCAGGTCATTGGGAGTCACAGCCGTATGGCATAGAGGAGAAACTGGGGGAGATATACCAGTATATCGCATACATCCGGAGGGCAGTCGTGGCCCTCCCAAAACTCTCCACCGGAATCATCTGTTACCTGTGGGACAAGTATTGTTTCCCCATGAGGCTGTTTCCACAGATTCTGAGCCTCCCGGCCCTGATGGTCGGACACAGTCCCAATGACACAGATATACTTGGTTTCTGTGAACGCCCAGCTCTTCGGAGAGGAGGATGAAATGGGGTTTGGCAAACATCCAGCATCCCAGCGGCCAGCAGAGCGAGTAAGGTGCCTCTTTACCCCACCCGGGGGGGGGGTGAATTCTGCAGCTGCACCTCTGAACTCTGGGTCTGCACTGACTAAGGACAGCAACTCTGAGGGGGGTGCAGAGAAGGGTCGGGCTGGGCATGTGAAAAGGACTTTTGGGTTGCTGGACTCAAGAACCTGAGGGGAAAAGGGCACTGCCCGACCTATTAGAGGTGGGTCCTTAACTCATGGTTTAGGTTTATGAACCCTGTGTGTGTGGTGTTTTCCCAAATTAATACCGAGTTACTTCCCTCCTTTTATTAAAAGTTTCTTTTCTACACTCGGACTCTGTGCTTGCGAGAGGGGAAGTTTTGCTTCTCAGAGGCCTCCGGTGCCGGGGTGTAATTGTCCCAGGTCACAGGGTGGGGGGCGCGAGCCGGTTCTGTGTTGGATGGATGGAAAGGAACCCCCAGATATTGAACCCGGCTCTGGATGCTGCTGGCTCCACCTGTCAGAAGGGTTACACTAGCTAAGTGGGGAGGCTGTCAGTCTGTGGGGCTTTGCAGAGAGTTGCAGAACTGGTGCCCCTGGGGCAGAAGGAACTTACCCTGCTGCGTGCCTGTGTGGACCATTTCTCTGCCAGAGCTGCCTGCAGAGCCGACTCCATCTCTGCCACAAGGGCGCTAACGTTACTTTTCTATCTGTGATTGTGTCATGCTGCAAATTCAAAGGGTGAAGCAGAAATAAAAGCCTCCCAACCACAGCACCCGGCCTCCCTCTGCCACTGGGCGCGGGCTCTGCCTTCTCTCTCCTAACCCGGGGGTATGGAGGAGGCGTCCCCCTTCCTCTCTCCACCCCACCGTCCCCTCCCCACACACAATGAGGGGAGCATCTCTGAGGCAGGGGAGACAGCAGCTGTCTGTCCCCCAGAGCCGCAGGGCCCAGATGGGGTCCACTCCCCATGGATTGCTCGAGCTTGGGGAGCTGGAGCCTCGGGCACTGGTGGGGCTCCCTGGCTTGGCACCGTGAACGCGTCAGGGTGTTTCTTGTCGGGTCACTGAGAGCTCTCTTCACAAGGACACAACCTGCCTGGTCTGAGTGGGGCGTGCGGCGCTCAGCCCGCAGGTCGCTGTGCCAGACGGTGCTGCGTTGCCTCCTGTCACGGTGTCCCCGGGCGATGCTCTGGAGCTGCTCCCTACGAAGCCAGGCAGGACTCTGGGGGAGTCTCCTCTCTGGGAGCAGCCTGTCTGCAGGACCCACAGCTCACCCGGCTCCCCCCTTCCTGGGTCTGACCTCGGAGCATTCAGCATCCTCTGCCCCTCCGTGCGCTTCCCACAGCGAGTCCACCCAGGCGGGGTCCTGGGGAAGCCAGAGGGTCCTGCCCCCGAACGCCACAGTCAGATGTGACTCTTAGCCAGCCAGGAAAACAGAAGTTTTATTAGATGACAGGAACATGGTCTAACACAGAGCTTGTAGGTGCAGAGAACAGGACCCCTCAGCTGGGTCCATTTTGGGGGTCAGTGAGCCAGACAACCACATTTGTACTTCACTCCTCGTTCCCAGCCAGCCCCAAACTGACTTCCCCTCCAGTCCCTTCTCCTCTGGGCTTTGTCCCTTTCCCGGGCCAGGAGGTCACCGGATTCCTTTGTTCTCCAACCCTTTAGCTCTCACCTTGCAGGGGGGAAGGGCCAGGCCATCAGTGGCCAGGAAACAGGGTGTCGGCCATTCTCTGTGTCCAGACCCCTGCCCACACCTGCCCTCTAGGGCTCTGCAACGATCATACACCCTTATCCCACCACCTAGACACTTAAGAACTGCCTAGGGGAAACTGAGGCACCCGCACAAAATTCAGAGGAAACATTAAGAACAGTCCCGCTTCGTCACACCTTCAGAGCGCGATCCCGGTGTGGGGAAAGGCCCCCCCGCCCTCAGCCCCCTCGGCCCCTCACCCTGCCCCACCCTGAGACACCCCAGAGCCAGCGCCCAGCCCCCTCGGCCCCTCGCCGTGACACATCCCAGAGCCAGCGCCCAGCCCCCTTGACCCCTCACCCTGCCCCACTCTGAGACACCCCAGAGCCAGCGCCCAGCCCCCTCGGCCCCTCAGCCTGCCCCACACTTTTTTCCCTCAAGTGGTGCCAAGGGTCATCAAAGTCAAGTGTCTAAACTCTGCTTGGGGCACGGCCAAAGTGCCGGGTGCACCGTGGGGCACGAGGAGGCTGGAGCTCTGCAGGCCTGGGCTGGGACTCACCCATACAACTGCCTCGAGCCCTGTGGGGCTGGGGCTGCCTTTTGTCATCCCCCTCAGCCCACAGTCCCCGTCCCCCGACACCTTTCAGGCACTTTCCTTTGTGGGTTCCGTGTCTCTGGGTGTCGAGCGTGGAGACGGTTATCAACCGCCTTTGCCCTGGGGTCAAAGTGCAATGTGGGGACAGAAACTGCTTCCCTGGTGACTCTTGCACCAACTCACACCTCACCTCTGATGCCTTATTGCTGGCTGCGCCTTCCCTGTCACCCAGTGTGTTTGCTCCAGGGTGCGAGGGGTTAATCTCTAGGGTTTTTTCCCCCCCTGCCCCATTGTGCCTCCTACTTGCAGGAACCTGCCTGCCCCTGGAGCAGCCTCCAGCCAGCGTCCCCTGCTGCTCCTTGTTCCCAAGTGCCTGCGGTGTGCGTCCGAGATTGCCAGTATTTCTGTAGTGTTGAATTTCGGAAGTATTGAGTCGGTAGGTCTCAAAGCTTGGGAGCAGATGCCAGTTGAAACGTCTTCCTGGGACTTGGGTCTGGGCTCCAGTCAGGCTCCTGTTTGTAACCCTGGGGGCAGGCGGGGCTGGGACCTGTGCTGGTTTTTTACTGACTAGCAGCTTCCTGCGTGGTCAGGCATTTTAGCTATTTTGTTTGCTTAAGTGTAATTGCCCAGCAAACAGCTGGCAGGGCCAGGAAGAGAAGCAAAAAGGGCCGTGGAGCAGGGCAGTGGGGTGCAGCTGTCTCTAGAAGGAGCGTCCAGGATTGTCGCGCACCGTGTAACACGGCTGCCTAGAATGTCTGCTGACCCCGTCGTGTGCAGGGCTGTTGTAGTCGTGCTGGTCCCAGGCGATGAGGGAGACGAGGTGGGGAAGGGAATTGCCTTTACTGGACCAACCTCTCTTGGTAGAAGGTACCAGCGCTGAAGTGACACAGAGCACAGCCTCGGGCCTGGGCAAGTGTGCAGAGCGTCTGAGCTAACTACAAGTTGATTCACGTTTTCCACAGGAACCAGTCACCAGAGAAAGGGAGGGCCCAGGGCAGAGCACCACGGCTTTCCCCCAGGCAGACGGCGGGTACAAGAAGGTGCCACTGAACACGGCCGTGGTGGAGGAGAGCCAGGAGAGAGTGGAGTCGCAAAGGCTGAGGGAGCCCAAGATCTCAAGGAGCGCGTGGGGGGCAGTGTCGGAAGCAGCCAGGAGGATGAGGGTGCAGAGCAGGCCCTGAGATTTGGCCAGAAAGTATGTGGCCTCCACCCCCATCTCCCACGGTCCCTTTAGCTTCCTCATCAGAGGGGATACTAAGGACTGGCTAGTTCAGGGGTGGGCCAACCTTTTTGGCCCGAGGGCCACATCGGGGTGTGAAACTGTATGGAGGGCCGGGTAGGGAAGGCTGTGCCCTCCAAACAGCCTGGCCCCTGCCCCCATCCACCTCCTCCCACTTCCCACCCCCTGACTGCCCCCCTCAGAAGTTCTGACCCATCCAACCCCCTCCGCTCCCTGACTGCCCCGACCCCTAGCCACACCCCGACGGCTAACCGACCCCGCCGGGACTCCCAAGCCTATCCAACCTCCCCCTGCTCCCTGTCCCCCACTGCCTCCTGGAACCTCCTGCCCCTTATCCAACCCCCCCACTCCCCGCCACCTTACTGGCAGGAGTGTGCAGCCCCACCACCCAGAGCGCTGGCAGCGCGGTGAGCTAAGGCTGTGGGGGGGAGGGAAACACCTCCCCAGCCAGGAGCTCAAGGGCTGGGCAGGAGGATCCCATGGGCCGGATGTAGCCCATGGGCCATAGTTTGACCCCCACTGGGCTAGGTGATGCAGCTGAACCGCTGCTACTAATAGCCCATCTCAGCTGGTGGCGCTAGGGGTCTGGCGTGCAGTACAGGCACCGAGGCGGCTTGGATGTGCGAGTGCAGCCGAGTGTGCTCTGTGCGGGGACGAGGGGCACCGGTCTCCCTGCCTTGGAGCTGCTTTGCTGGGCTCCGCAGGACAGCTGAACTGTAGGCCTCTGAATCATTCGTGGGCCATCCTCAATCTCCCCCCATGTCCCGTGGGCCACTGTCTGTACATGCCTCCTGCCAACCTGCTGTTGTCCCTTCTGCCCCCACTGCTCTGTCCCCACCTTTCCCCTGCTCCTGCCCCGCGAGCATGGCCCCTCTCCTCTGCCACAGAGGCCACTGGCCCCATTGCTCTGGCCAGGTCTTCAGGGCACTGGTGTCTGGCTATGGCTCTGGATATTTACACCTGGCATGGGTCCCAGCATGGCTCGTCACACATCCCTTTCACATCACCCTCACTCCAAAACCTGTGCTTGCTTCTGGGAAATCAGCTACTTAGGGGAAATGAAACAAAAGATGAAAATGACCATCCTGCTGGTGAGCTCACACGGCTCCCTGTCAGCTGTGGGGCCCTGAGCTATAAAGGGACCTCACCAGAGAGAGAGGCACAGCTGACGCCTGCAGTCACCTTCCACTCCAGAGATGATAAAGAAGATCAGTTTCCCAGTGGCTCTGGGGCTGGCATCCCTGGGGGCTTTATCAGGGCAGAAGGTTCGTCTCAGGCTGGGGCGGGATGAGGGGCCAAGGGGGCTGGGCGCTGGCTCTGGGCTGTCTCAGGCCGGGGCAGGGCAAGGGGCCGAGGGGGCTGGGGGCTGGCTCTGGGCCATCTCAGGACAGTGCAGGGTTGGGGGCTGAGGGAGCTGGCCACTGGCTCTGGGGTATCTCAGGGTGGGGCGGGGTGAGGGGGCGAGGGGGCTGGGGGCTGGCTCTGGGCTGTCTCAGTATGGGGCAGAACAAGGGGCTGCGGGAGCTGGGCGCTCGCTCTGACTCATCTCAGACTCTTGGTCCCACAGTGACTGGGATTCACTTTCATTTGCGATTTTATCCAGCTGTGACGCAGCAGGGAGCAGGGAGCGGTGACCTGGGAATGTGGCAGGGGAGTTTCACTGGGGATAGGAGACCTGAGAGCCTGTCACCTGAGCCAGGAGGGGGAGGGGGAAGTAACACCTCTGCCCTGGGAATGTGGACAAAGGCTGCAGGAGGGAGCCTGCTGGGGGGGGGGGGGGGGGGTTAGTTTCAGTTTGGTTCTGGGTGGTGGAAGGCAGGGAATCCCCGGGCTGGGGTCTAAGCTCCCTGCTCCCCCAGAAGGACTTGACTGAGGGGTCCTGGTTGTACCCACAAGCTCTGTTTTAGACTGTGTTCCTGTTGTCCAATAAACCTTCCACTTTAGTGGCTGGCTGAGAGTCACAGTGAATCCCAGGAAGAGGGGTGCAGGGCCCGGACTCCCCCACACTCCGTGACAACTGTTGGCAGGGGTGGGATCTACTGCACCCCGTGGATGGCGCTTCCTGCAGTAAGTGACTGGGGAGCAGTAAAACGAAGGGGGATTGACGGGGACCAAGCGAGCTGAAGATTCAGAGAGAGACGGTTTCAGAGGGCAGTTAACCCCTGGGAGTGTGTGACCAGAGAGAAGGACTTTTGCAGTAACAGGGTCCCCCAGGGGATTGCAGCGAGCGGTCCCAGGGGCGGAGGAGTCTGCAGCTCGACCCTGGCAAAGAGATGGTGACCTCGAGAAGGGCTGGCACACTAGGGGTTCTCCCTGGAAACCATGGAAAGCTGCCCAGGCCTGCGAGTGGCAGCAGGGAGATGTTTGCTAAACACCTAAAGAGCGAGCTGGTGGAGCTGTGCAGGCAGAGGGGGCTGCGCATTGGGAGGTCCACCAAGGAACAGCTGATTGCCCAGTTGGAGGAGAGGGATCGCTTGGATGACCCGATCTCTGTCCCTGAGGGAAGCTGCCCGGTGGATGCAGTGTGGACCCTGGGGCCTGACCGGGCTGGGAGGGGTCAGACTGCTGCCAAAGACATCTCGAGACCCTTCTTACCTATGCCTAGGGGAGGGGTTGGGGGAAGCCCAGCCAATACCGAGGGCACCCTGACCCCGGCAGCCAGCAGGGGATTCTCCCGACGGAGCTCCCCATCCCTGGAGCGGAAGTGGCTGGAATGGGAGAGGGAGATGAAAACGAGGGAGCTGGAGGATCATGAAAAGCAGCATCAGCATGAGGAGAAGCAACGTCAGCATGAGCAGGAGGAGAAAGAGAAACAGAGGCAGCATGAACTGGAACTGGCCAGGCTGAGGAGCAGTGGGGCCCTGGCTGCGATGAGTGAGGGGGGACCCAAGACTGCAAGGAGCTTTGATAAGTGCTTCCTGGCCCAGCATAAGGAGGGGGAGGACATAGATAGCTTCCTGACGGCCTTTGAGAATGCCTGCGAGATGCACAGGGTTGACCCTGCAGACAGGCTCCAGTTTCTTACCCCCTTACTGGACCCCAAAGTTGTGAAGGTTTACAGCCGAATGACAGGGGCGGAGGCAGGGGACTACAAACAGTTCAAAAGGGCCCTGCTCCGTGAGTTTGGGCTGACCCCCGGGATGTACCAGAAAAGGTTCCGGAGTCAGCATAAAACGCCTGAGGTCACATACCTACAACTGGTTGACCGAATGCCGGGATATGCCCGCAAGAGGACAGCTGGAGTGCAAACTAAAGAGGACTTGCTTGACCTAATTGTATTGGAGCTACTCTATGAACAGTGCCCTTCTGACCTGAGGCTACGGTTGGTGGACAAAAAGCTAGAGAACCCACAGCACGCAGGGCAGCTGGATGACGAGTTTATGAACAGTCGGTCAGGGGGTAGCAGGGAGGAGTCCCAAAAGAACAGGCCCCCCACGATGCAGAGAGAGAGTCCCCATGGGACCTACCAGCGGGGAAATATGGAGAAACCCCTCCCAAGGGGAACACCTGGCGTCGGGACCATCCGACCCGCTCAAGCGGACCAATGTGACCTGAGCTGCTATCACTGTGGCCAGAGAGGCCACATACGGACCCAGTGCCCCAGGCTCAGGGACAGACTGAGCAGACCCAACCTACCCAGGGTTAACTGGGTAGGGACCCAGCTGGACGAGGGGAAGATGGCCCAGGCAAGGGGGACTGCCAGCTTACCACCTGCTCAGGAGGGAAGAGTACCCCAGGCCAGCTCCGCCAGAGGGCTGGAGGCTCTGGACTCAGGGTTCTCGGTTTACAGGGTGGGCGCGGGGCTGTCCCTCCGGAGAGAGGGCCTTGTTCCCCTGGAGGTGGATGGGAGGAAGGTCAATGGATACTGGGATATGGGTGCAGAGGTGACACTGGCCTGGCCCGAGGTGATGGCCCAACACCTACCTGACCCTGATGGGGTGGGTGGGACCCCATTCAAGGTGCCCGTAGCAAGGGTACACCTGAAATGGGGGGCCAAGGAGGGCCCCAAGGATGTGGGGATGCACCACCATTTCCCCACTGAGGTTTTGATGGGGGGGACCTAGAGGACTGGCCAAGCAACCCCCAGAATGCCCTGGTTGTGACCCATAGCCAAAGCCGGCGAGCAGCACTACACCCTGACCTCGGGGAGGGTACACACCAGAGGCACAGGACCCTACTCTGGTGTGGAGGGAGCACCGAGGGGCACGGCTCAGAGAGGCTGTGGCTCAGACCCAGCCACTGAGAGGGAACCGGGCCACATCCCTTCCCCAGCCACTGAGTTCCAGGCCGAGTTGCAGAAAGATCCCTCCTTGCGGAAGCTCAGGGACCTGGCCGACCTCAGTTTGATGAAGCGGGACTGTTCTTAATGTTTCCTCTGAATAGTGTGGGGGTGCCTCAGTTTCCCCTAGGCAGTTCTTAAGTATCTAGGGTGGTGGGATAAGGGTGTATGATCATTGCAGAGCCCTAAGGGCAGGTGTGGGCAGGGGTCTGGACACAGAGAATGGCCGACACCCTGTTTCCTGGCAACTGGTGGCCTGGGCCCTTCCCCCCTGCAAGGTGAGAGCTAAAGGGTTGGAGAACAAAGGAATCAGGTGCCCTCCTGGCCTGGAAAAGGGACAAAGCCCAGAGGAGGAGGGGCTGGAGGGAGTTTCAGTTTGGGGCTGGCTGGGGAGGAGGAGTGAAGTGCAGATGGGGTTGTCTGGCTCACTGCCCCCCAAAATGGACCCAGCTGAGGGGTCCTGTTCTCTGCACCTACAAGCCCTGTTTTAGACGGTGTTGCTGTCGTCTAATAAACCTTCTGTTTTACTGGCTGGCTGAGAGTCACGTCTGACTGCGGAGTTGGGGGGCAGGACCCTCTGGCTTCCCCAGGACCCCGCCTGGGCGGACTCGCTGTGGGAAGCGCATGGAGGGGCAGAGGATGCTGGATGCTCCGAGGTCAGACCCAGGAAGGGGGGAGTCGGGTGAGCTGTGTGTCCTGCAGACAAACTGCTCACAGAAAGGAGACTTCCCCAGAGTCCTGCCTGGCTTCGTAGGGAGCAGTTCCAGAGCATCGCCCGGGGACTCCGTGATACTCAGTGTGGGATGGACCATGAGGAGAGGTTGCCAGGAGAGGTGCCTGTGGGAGGAGGGGTTCCTGTACCAAGAATGGGCTTCCCCAGGAAAAGTGGAGTCCTGTAGGGTCAGGAGGAAGCTGGTGGTACCCCAGAAGTATCGCCGTAAGCTCCTGTACCTGGCCCATGACATTCCCCTCTCAGGGCACCAGGGAATCCGGCGCACCCGGCAGAGGCTGCTACAGAACTTTTACTGGCCTGGGGTCTTTACCACTGTCCGGCAGTATTGCCGATCCTGTGACCCCTGTCAGAGGGTGGGGAACGCCCAGGACAAGGGGAAAGAGGCTTTGAGACCTTTGCCCATCATAGAGGAATCTTTCCAGAAGGTGGCCATGGACATAGTGGGGCCTCTCGGCAAGATGACCCAGTCGGGGAAGAAATACATTCTGGTGGTGGTAGATTTTGCCACCTGCTACCCCGAGGCAGTGCCCTGAGCTTCCACTGAAGCAGACACCGTGGCAGATGCGCTGCTGACCATTTTCAGCCGAGTGGGGTTCCCCAAGGAAGTCTTGACAGACCAAGGATCCAACTTCATGTCGGCCCTGCTCCGTAGCTTGTGGGAGAAATGTGGGGTCTGGCACAACTGAGCCTCAGCATATCACCCCCAGCCCAATGAGCTGGTGGAGAGGTTCAATGGGACGCTAAAGATGATGCCAAAAACCTTTATGAACCAGCACCCGCAGGATTAGGACAAGTATTTACCTCATCTGCTGTTCGCGTACAGGGAGGTACCCCAGGAGTCTACCGGGTTCTCGCCTTTCGAACTGTTATATGGCAGGAGGGTGAGGGGCCCCCTGGACCTGATGAGAGACGAATGGGAGGGGAAGGCCACTCCCGATGGAGAGTCAGTGGTGGAGTATGTCCTGATCTTCCGAGAGAGACTTGCTGAACTCATGGGCCTGGCCAGGGAGAATCTTGCCAGAGCCCAGAAGAAGCAGAAGGTCTGGTATGACCGCACGGCGCGGGCCCGCGCCTACGCCACCGGGGATCCGGTGATGGTCCTCATCCCTGTGAGAAAGAACAAACTACAGGCTACCTGGGAGGGCCCTTCCCAGGTTGTCAAGCAGCTAAATGAGATAAACTATGTGGTGGAGCTGTCGTACCGGGCCCACCACCGCCGGATGTACCATGTGAATATGATGAAGCCATATTATGCCAGGGGGAATGTGGTGTTGGCCGTGTGTGGACGTTGGGAGGAGCAGGGAGATGACCCTTTAGTAGATCTATTCCCTGGGACCAGAGCTGGTTCCCCCCTGGAAACAATTCTCCTCTCGGATCAGCTCACCCCTGCCCAGCAAGCTGAGATCAGGGGGGTGCTGCATCCGTACCGACAGCTGTTTTCCAACTAGCCTGGACGCACTAATCTGACTGTCCACCGGGTGCAGACAGGATCGCACCCGCTGATAAGATGCTCCCCCTTCCGAGTCACAGGGAAAACGGCTCAGGGCCTGGAAACAGAGGTCAGGGACATGGCTTTTGGGGTGATCCAGCCATCTGCCAGCCCTTGGGCCTCGCCGGTGGTGCTGGTCCCCAAAAGAACGGGTCGATCCGGTTCTGTGTGGACTATCGGAAGCTCAATGCCATCACTGTATCTGATGCCTACCCCATGCCCAGGCCTGACGAGCTCCTAGACAAATTGGGAGGAGCTCGATACCTCACCACCATGGACCTTACAAAGGGCTACTGGCAAGTGTCGCTGGATGTAGATGCCCGGCTGAAATCAGCCTTTATCACCCCTCTGGGGCTCTATGAGTTCCTGACCCTGCCTTTCGGCCTCAAGGAAGCGCCGGCCACCTTCCAGCGCCTGGTGGATCAGCTACTGAGGGGGGTGGAGAGTTTTGCCGTGGCGTATATCGATGACATCTGTGTCTTTAGCCAGACCTGGGAGGACCAGGTGTCCCAGGTTAGACAAGTGCTGGACCGACTCCAGGAAGCTGGGCTGACTGTAAAAGTGGAGAAGTACAAGGTGGGGATGGCGGAAGTATCTTACCTGGGCCATCGGGTGGGGAGCAGCCGCCTAAAGCCGGAACCAGCTAAGGTGGAGGTGATCAGAGACTGGCCTGCTCCCCACACCAAAAAGCAGGTCCAGGCCTTTACTGGGTTGGCAGGATACTATCGAAGGTTTGTGCCCCACTTAGTGCCATAGCCACCCCCATCACTGAGCTATGCAAGAAGGGGAAGCCAGACAAGGTGGTCTGGACTGAGCAGTGCCAGGAGGCTTTCCGGGAGCTGAAGGAGGCTCTGGTCAGTGGCCCAGTTCTGGCAAACCCAGACTTTGACAAGCCCTTTATGGTGAGGCACAGACGCCTCAGACACGGGACTGGGGGCGGTGTTAATGCAGGTGGATGAAAAGGGGGAGAGACACCCCATTGTGTACCTGAGCAAGAAGTTGCTACCCCGGGAGCAAGACTACGCGGCCATCGAGAAGGAGTGCCTGGCCATGGTGTGGGCCCTTAAGAAACTAGAGCCATATCTCTTCGGGCGACACTTCACCGTGTGCACCGACCACTCTCCCCTGACCTGGCTGCACCAGATGAAAGGAGCCAACGCCAAGCTCCTGAGGTGGAGCCTGTTCATGGTGGTCCATGTGAAGTGAAGTGCCAACATGATAGCGGATGAATTGTCCCAGAGAGGGGGGCCCGAACTTCCCCAGGTCACTGGTCAGAGTGACCCCGCTCAGTTCAGTCTTGAAGGGGGGGAGAGATGTAACAAGATGTGACGCAGCAGGGATGGGGGAGTGTTGACCTGGGAATGTGGACAAATGCTGCAGGAGAGAGCCTGCTAGGTGGGTTTTTGGTTTCAGTTTTGGGCGCGGTGGTGGAATGCAGGGAACTCCAAGGCAGGGGTCTAAGCTCCCTGCCCCCCAGAAGGACTTGACTGAGGGGTCCTGGTTGTACCCACAAGCTCTGTTTTAGACTGTGTTCCTATTGTACAATAAACCTTCTGTTTTACTGGCTGGCTGAGAGTCACAGTGAATCCCAGGAAGAGGGGTGCAGGGCCCAGACTCCCCCACACTCTGTGACACCGGGTTGCGGGGACTCCCCTGGGGGATCAGTGGCCTTGGGTGCGGGAGGCTTCAGGCGCTATTTCTGGAGAAGGAGGCACCAGTGGTGGAGGGAGATGTGCTGGGTTCTTCCCCTCTCTGGGGGCAGGCAGTGGGCTCCTGGTTTGGGCAGGGGGAGTCAGAGTTCGAAGCCGGGGAGTGAGAGGTGATGGGGACGGGCACTGCGCTGACACTTGGGGAAGGTCAGAACGGGGCGTGGCCTCTGCAGGGATTTTACCCCATGAATGTCTTATGCACAAGCTTTAAAATCTTTAGCAATATGGGGGTCCATCAAGCAAGCAGAACGCTCAGTACAACGGGCCAGAAGCAGCAGGCTTAGTTTTGTAAACATTCTTCACACAATGCACAGTCAACCTGTGGAACTCATTGCCAGAGGATGTTGTGAAGGCCAAGACTATAACAGGGTTCAAAAAAGAACTAAACAAGTTCATGCATGATAGGTCCATCAATGGCTATGAGCCAGGATGGGCAGGGATGGCATCCCTAGCCTCTGTTTGCCAGACGCTGGGAATGGGCGACAGGGGATGGATCACTTGATGATTCCCTGTTCTGTGCATTCCCTCTGGGGCCCCTGGCATTGGCCACTGTTGGGAGACAGGAGACTGGGCTAGATGGACCTTTGGTCTGACCCAGTGTGGCTGTTCTGATGTTCTTAGCTCCCGTGTTACTCCAGTCACCAGCGTTAAAAGCAAGATTGAGCAATTCCTTCCAATCTGAAACCCCTTTTCTGTCCTTTAGCAGCTCCCTGGGTCTCAGCCTCCAGCCTGAGTGTCCCTGGCTCTGTGTAGTCTGGGTTTGTTTCTTTTTATATCCTACCGCTGAAGCCTCAGGGATGGCCCTGGCTGGAGATGGGACACTGGATGGGTGGGCCAGGGCTCGGAGGTGGCACGGAGCATTCTCTCTTGCAGGGGCTTGGCTGGTTGGTTCCTGCTCCCACGCTCAGGGTCTGACTGAGCACCACATATGAGGTGGGAAGGCATTTCCCCCAGGTCAGCTTGGCAGGGACCCTGGGGGGTTTCTCTTTCCTCTGCAGTGTGTGAGTATGGGTCACTTGACTGGATCATCTGGGAATATCTCATTTCATCAGTCCCCTGCCTTGCAAGGGCCTCGGGCATGGTGCCTCTCGGCGCCTCCTGGCCTCTGCCTGCGGCATGTAGCAGCTTGATCTCCTGGACTTGCAAAACTTTGGTCTCATTTCCGTTGTTGGGTTTAGTGGGTGGTGCTGGGTCGGTTGGTGGCCAGTGACACCCGGCAGGACCCTTCTGGCCTTAAACTCTGTGTCTCCATGGGCAAAATATCGGCCCTGGGGGCGGGGCCAGGGTCTGGGCACCAACTGGCATTTTCAGGAGCAGCAGCACCGGGGGTGCTGGCTGCATTCACTGAGTGTCTGCCAGGAAGGCAGCTGCTCTTCTCTGCTCTCTTTAACAGCTGCTTTGCCAGGAAGATGAAAATGTCACAGAGGGAAAGAAACACACAGAGGAGGAGAGAGCCACAAAGGAAACAAAACCCAGGCCTGGACCGACCCCTGGGCAGCAAGGGCAAGCAGCAAACAGCAAGGTAACCTCAGCCTCTGTGTCCGTGTGGCCCCGGCCCCAGCTGGGACCTGGCTGCATCCCAGGATGCCCGCCCGGCTGTCTGGGGTAGCTTGGGGCTTTGCAGGACTGTGGAGACTGAGATCCTGGTTGGCCTTTCCCTCCCCCACCCCCGGCTGCGGCCAGGCTCTGCACAGCTCTTTGCCTTGTGGAAAGCAAAGGTCACTGTTTTCGGGGGCCGTTTCCAGGGGGGTAGGCTCCGGAGAGCTGCACATTCCCGGGGAACTGCGTCCTGGCAGCAGTGTGTGAGACAGAGGGAGGCCAGGGCTGGTAGCGATGGTGCACCAGCCTGGTGGCCAATGTGCTACAGGAAGGGATCATAAGGACCATGCTGCAGAGGAGGGAGCTGGTGTCAGGACACAGGCTGCAGGTCCAGAGCGTGACTGACCTTAGCGACCAAGGCGCGAGGGGACCAGGTGGCAGCCCAGGCTTGCTTACGGGGTGGAGTGACGTTACCCCACGCCGTGGGACGAGAGCAGCTGGGCCCTTGCCCAGGCTGGTCACAGACTGGGGCCGGAGAGAACTGAGCTGGAATTGCAGCTGGCTCCCTCCCCCTTTTCCCAGCCGGGTGGGAGGGCAGAAGCCGCTCAGTGCTGTGTGCTTGGTGCTGTCTGTGCAGGCGTCTGCTCTCCGCATAGAGTGCTGCTGGGCTGATACACTGGGTAAACGCCTGGCAGCTGACCTCCATGCCCTTAGGCCAGGCTCCTGCATGGTGCACAGGGCCCCTGGCAGCATGGGGTCCCTGTGCAGCCCTGCTCTGGGGAATGGGTAGGGAGGGAGGGAGGGTCACACAGGCAGGACGTTGGTTTGCAGGGCTGATGGCTGAAAGGTGTGTGGGAGTGGGTGATGCCTCCCCCAGGGCAGGTGGTGAGCGGGGGCAGGAGCACCAGTGAGCAGCATCACTGAGTCAGAAGATGCCCCGTTTGTGCCTGTCCACAGAGCCACCGTGCAGCCTGGGGAATGAGCACTAATGCCCACCGGGAGACCCTGTTCCCCTTCCTCTCGGGCTCCTTGCTGGCCTGTCTCCCCATCCTCATTTTCATTTCATCGCCCCGCCTCCCGCCAGCTCTGGGAGCAGGGGTCCATCGCACCGTCCATTCACAGTCGACTCGGTTTGTACATTGTAGCCCATCTCACAGCACACCTGGACCTGGGACATTCTGGCCAGAGGACAGACCCAACCAGTCATGGACAGACGTGGTGCTACAAAAGGGCTAGGATCCCAGAGCTGATGGAAATTATCAGTGAAATTTCTTGGAAAGGAAAAGTTAGTCAGAAAAATGTGAATGGAAGTTTGGAGGTGATAAAGAAGAGTTTACTAGCTGGGAAGGAAGGAATGATTTCACAGCTGCAGAAGAGGCTGCTCCTGCTAAGAGCTCAGCCTGCTGACGTGGCGAAGTGGAGGCAGGGATTAGAAATGGGTATACTGAATGGATGTAACAATGGGGAAAGGGGACGTAGGTAGCAATCACTATTCATTAGAAGTTATGAAGTGAAGAAAATTCACAAGAGACACAAAAGACATTGGGTGATAATCCATGTGTGGCAGGACTGAAGATAATAAGGAGTTATTTAAGTATAGACCAGACCTGTTACCGGGGCTTGTGGTATCACTCATGCCAAGTGTTCAGCCATTACGAGCCCCCAGAAATCGTGAGATTAGCATTACAATCATGAGATTTTTAAAAACAAGTTCAGCCGTCTCCGTCCTGTGTTCGGGGCTCTCGAGGGCACGGCCCCGCTGAGCATCTGACCCCACAGTGCTGTGTGCAGGGCGCCGATCCCTCCCACCCACTGACCACAGCCCCCCCCTTTCAGTGCATCCTGACTGGCTTGTGGAGGAACGAGCTGGGCTCCGAGATGCAGATACAGCAAGTGAATGGGGATGGCACCTTCTCTGGTGAGTACCACACGGCCGTGTCGCTCGCTTCGAGACCCATCCAACCTGCATCCCTCAACGGGTCCCAGCACTTCGATGAGGAAGGGCAGCCGACGTTCGGCTTCACGGTCAACTGGAAGCGCTTCTCAGGTAGGAGGCCCAGGGGCTCCAGCGCCCGGTGTGGGGAGGGGAGGGGAGGGGAACTCGGCTCCTTCCTGGCTACTCCTGGGTCGGTCCCAAGCCCCTTCCCCCCTCGTTGCTCTCTCAGCCTCTTCTTCCCTCTCCCAACTCGGCCGTTTCTCGTGCTGCCCTTTGCCTGGCACCGCCTCCTGCTCTGTGCATCCAGCAGCCTCCCTCCCTGCCTGCCCTGCTCCTCTTTTTGGGGGTCTTGGCACAAACCCTTGGCCTGGTCTCAGCAGTAACCACGAGGACGCTGGGAACAAACGCGCTCCGCCGGGACAGAAACAAGCCCCCCGCCGGCTCCCGGCACTGGGGCCTGCTCTGCACACATCACTGTGTTGGTAAAAGTGTGAGAGCGTCACCCCATCCGACACAGCCGGGCCGGCAAATCCCCCAGCGCAGAGGCAGCTGGCCCAGCAAAAAGTCCCATTGCCAGCGCGGTGTGTTTTGCTCGGGGAAGTGGTGCAGTGCTGTACCCTAGTAACACTCTGTGCGGGACACAGCCCGATCTCCAGGGCCAGCTGAGACTGTGGGAAGAACTTCCCCAGGTACTAGGGACCAGCACAAACCTTCTCATCTTCCGCTCCCAGGCCAGGCGTGTTTCTGGAACCTGCCCTCTCGAGTATAAATACAGAGCAACATGTATGCTTTAAACCCCAACCCCCAGAACAAGCCCCTCCTTGCTTCTCCCCTTGGGGAGGGGGTGAGAGGACAGATGAGTAGTCACACGGCTTGGTGAACTAGGGGGGCTCAGACACGAGGATGAGGTGCACTAGCCGAGCCTGCAGGCACAGGGCCTCTCACCGGCGCGAACACGGGCTGCACTGTACTGACACGGCTCAGAGTCGTCTCGTTTAGACCTCAAGCTGCTTTGGGCTCTGTCTGGGGGCCACACGCACACGCCGTGGGGGATGCAGAGGGCAGCTCTGATTTTCACCCAAATTCCTGCTTCATTCCCTGGCAGACTCAACCACCGTCTTCACGGGTCAGTGCTTTGTGGAGGAGAATGGGAAGGAATTCTGGAAACCATGTGGCTGCTGCGAGAGAAGGCCAAAGCCCCAAATGGCTGGGAGGCAACCAGGTGGGTGACGGGGCACAGACTGCCCAGGAACGAAGGGGCTGCCTGCAGAGCCGGGACTGCAGAGCCTGGCCCATCCCTGCTCCGGGCCCCCTTACTCTGAGCCCCTGGGAAGCAGAGCCATTTATTGTGGTGGGCTGGCAGTGAGCGGAGAGCTGCCCTGGGGGGCTCATCAGCTGGTAGTGCCTTTACTGCATGGTGCTGCTTCATGCCTCTCCCCGCACACATGCTGGGGAGGCTCCAGAGCCCGCACGTGCCTTCTCAGCTGGCGCTGCCTGGGTCCTCTGAGTGTGAGCATGGGGGTGTGGGGGGCTGCCTGCCCTGGGGGGGCACCAAGGGGAGCTTTGAGCAGGTGGCTGCTGGTGGGTCCCTGCCCCCAGTGGCCCTGCTGAGCACCACGGGGATGTGCAGCCTGCAGAGCCCCTGCCCGCCCCATGGGTGCTGCTGGATGACTCTGAGGCCCTGCCAGTGCGGGGTGCCCACAGCCACGCTGCCTCCCTGGGCTGGGTGGCTGGGTGCCCCCCTGAGGTAACACCAATATTAATTGTCTGCCAGCCTCCTACCTGCCCCTGCATGGCGCTGTTAGGGCCCCCATGACATGGAGCCTGGAGGAGGGGTGTTCCCCAGACAGCGGTGCTCAGCATCTAGGCCAGGTGCCCTGGGGATGGGGTGTCCCTCTCTGGGCTTCTCTCCTCAGGCTCCTGTACCTTCTGCCCCTGCCTCCTTCCCCCCTCTAGTGTATGGGGCAGCCCCAAGCGCAGGCCCGTGCTGGGCCAGTAACCCAGGCTCTGTGCTTCCCCGCAGGGTCGGCACAAATGTTTTCACCCGGATCAAGAAGTAAAAGACTGGAGAATCCATGAGGAGCGACCTGTGACCAGTGACCCCAGCAGCACCGTGACCACACTCTGCAGCCCCAGGGTTCCTGAGCCCCCGTCCAGGATTGTTCTGGGCTCTCTCGAGAGCATCTCGCCCGGCCTCAGAGCTGTTTACTGGGCTGCAGAATCGTCCGTCTCTGTCTCCACCCCTTGCTCTCCGGTGACCCTCCCAGAATCGCTGTCTGCAGCCCCCCTATGCTGCAGTTTAGTTCCTTTCCCAGTAAAGCTCTAGTGCGGGAGGCAAATGAGTCTCTGGTGGTTTTATCGCTTTTGGCCGTTGGGGTGAAGCTGTTGCTGAGCCGTGATTCCCACCTGCCCCTCCCTGGATTCCCCAGGAGGTGCCGGATTCTGTCCCGTTAGCCGGGCCCTTCCTGGGACACCCCTTGGCAGGTTCATCTCCCTGGTTTGCTCCTTTGCTCCCTGAACATTCAATAACAGATTTAAAAGTAGCCATCCTGCAATAAAAAAACTTCAAAAACAGACTTCAAAGAGAAATTGCAGAGCTACAATTCATTTGCAAACTTACCACCATTGATTTGTTCTTGAATAGGGACTGGGAGTGGCTGGCTCACTCCAAAGCAATTTTCCCTCTCTTGGTATTGACACCTCCTCATCAGTTATTGGGCGTGGACCACATTCACCCTGACTGAATTGGCCTTGTCAGCACGGGTTCTCCACTTGTAAGGTAACGCCCTTCTCTTCGTGTGTCAGTATATCTATGCCTCTATCTGGATTTTTCACCCCATACATCTGAAGAAGTGGGTTTTTACTCACGAAAGCTTATGTCCAAATAAATCTGTTAGTCTTTAAGGTGCCACCCGACTCCTCGTTGTTTTTGTGGATACAGACTGACACAGCGACCACCCAATACTCCTTTGCTCACTGCCCATTGCTCTGCCCAGAGGCACCCGCTATCAGCCTGAACTCAGCTCAGCCTGGTGCTCTGATCTGGGAGTCCCCGGGTGTCCCTGTTACCCCAATTCCCAACCACTTTGCTACTGAAATTTCTAAGTCTGAGGCAGAAACTGAGGGACCGTCTAGACCTGCCTGAATGGCCAGGTCAGAAAGGGGTCAGGCTGCATCATGCAGCACCAACAAACGCCCGGGAAACTGGAGCATGGGGATTTCTGAACCCGGTCACAACCCGCCCACCTGCAGAGACCGCCCTGCACTCGGAGCACCGCAGCTTCCTGGCTGAACGTCCAGCTCAGAGGCCCTTTGGGCATGGGGCAAGAGGCTGCAGAGCAAGTGCGATTCCCTGTCTCTGCACAACCTCGCTCCCCAGGCTGGCCAGGAGCTGTGCTCCGTTTTCCGTCCCCAGAGCCCATAGTGTCTACAGCACTGCCAGCCCCCAGCCTTTGGGCTCATGAGTCAAACTCCAAAATCATGATTGACTTAAAAATCATGGGGTTTTTAAACAGAACACTGTGTTGCTAAAACTGCCCTCCAGTTATTAAGCCATTAGGGTTAGCTTCCTAGCGGCCGTCTACACTGTGTGATCATCCCAGTTCAAAATTCAACCTTAAATGCACACACACAATTGCAGGTTGCAAACAAACCTTCCAAATGTGAACAGAGTGCAAAGCAATGTGGCAATGCTTGCCTGAGTCTGCAGGCAGCCTGACACAACAGCTCTGAGACGTGTAGACAGCTCATGTGTCTCAGTGCGGCGTTAACTGAGGCGGCCAATGATGATGATGATGATGATGATGTAAATGTCAACATTATGAACTATTTCCCTGCATGACAGGAAAGGGAGGACCAGAGTGTGAAGAGCGACACACTCCCTTCTGGAGACTTGTCTACATGGGAAAGTTACGGTGCTCTAAGCTAAGCTGTGAATTGAAAGAGCTCTAGTTTGTTCGGCTGTAATGCCCCACGCGGATACTTGTATTTGAACAGACGAGCCTTTTCTCAGTTCCGTTTATTTTGTTTTGAAGGAGGTTTAAGATTAACTGAAAACAGTCGCTCTTAGTCCGGAATCAGAGTGTCCACACAAGGATTTTTACCGGTATAACAGGCACATTGGTTTAACTATAGTGGGGTAATTACATCGGTCAAATGTTTCTGAGTGGACAAGCCTAGTTTGACTCGTAATAACTTGGGTTTCCTGTCATAGCGCCCCCGGGTGCCTGATGGTGGCCTTGCAAGGGGTCCTCAACCCCTGTTCCTCTGCAGCCCATCTACCTCTCCTCAGGTCTTCCGTGGCTCAGCCCTCCGGCCAGTCACCTAAAGTCCAAGCCCCATCCAGGGTGCCCAGACTCCCCAAATGAACGCCAGCTTGAACAACCGTCCCAAATTACCTAAACAAAAGGCCCTTTGCTCCCTCCTGGGCTCTACCCACATTTCTTACTCTTCCCAGCGGGCTGATCCCCCAGGCTTTTCCCATTGAGAGTCCAAATGCCCCGTCCATCACCCTGATCATCCACCCCACCTGGCCTCCTCTTCGGCTCCCTGCTCCTGTAGGCCCTGGCTCAGGGTCCCTCACCGGAGCCTTCCCTGCTCCCTGTGGGCTCCCTTTCTGGAACAGTGACTCCAGGACTGCCTCCCTGGATCGTCCCCTTCCCCAGGGCCCAGCACGGAGATCAGTTCTATCCCCACGGCTTTCCCTATCTCTTCTCTCCTGGGTCTGCTCCCTCCAGCGGAGATCCCTCAGCTTCTTACAAGGCCCAAGTGCCTAATAGGTCTAGCTAGGTCTTCTCTCTCCGGCCGGGAGCCCATTCATTAATCACCCCACAGGTACGGCCCATGACTGTTTCTTCCTCGTCCAGCAGGTGACGGGGTTTCGCCCCATCACAGACCCCCACCAGCATGAACCTCACCGCAGGCCGCGTCTAGGGGGTGATTCCCAGCTCACACAGGCATCCCCGTGCTAGCGCTCAGTGAGGTAGAGCGCTACTAGTAGCAGCGAAGCTGAGCTAGCCCAGGCAGCGGGAGTGGTGGCATGGGCCAGCTGACCCCGTACAAACCTGCCTGGACCTGTGGACGTACTCAGGGCAGCTAGCCTGGGCCATGGCTGTCCATGCTACCCTGGCTACACTGCTGCGTTTAGCACACTAGCTCCATGAGGTATGTGTGCGCAAGTGGGGCATCACCCCCAGTTCACAGTGTAGACGTAGCCTCTGGGCTTATCCACCGTGCGCTCGCAGGGTATGACTGCTGTTCCCGTAGCTGTGCTGGTGCCGGCTACAAGCCCCGGGCTGGGAAGCTGCGGCCACAGGGCCAGCCTGCTAAGAATTACCCATGGAGAGCCCAGGCTGAAGTGTGCTCTAGTGCAGCTTCATCGCCCTGTTACCCCAGCCAGCGAGAGAAAAGCTCGCCCAGGTATGACCACGTGAGCTGTGGTTACCCCCGGGATTGCAGTGCAGACGTATCCTTAGTTACTGAACAGCTCGGTGCCGCCCTTGTGCGCTAGGTCAGAGCCCCGGTTCCTGAGCCTCCTTGTTCAACGCGCAGCTTTGACTATTAACTATTTAACTATTTAACTATTTCACATTTGGTGACAATGTATACCTTCAAATCTGCGGCACTGCGATGGGTATCCGCATGGCCCCACAGTATGCCAACATTTTTATGGCTGACTTAGAACAACGCTTCCTCAGCTCTCGTCCCCTAATGCCCCTACTCTACTTGCGCTACATTGATGACATCTTCATCATCTGGACCCATGGAAAAGAAGCTCTTGAGGAATTCCACCATGATTTCAACCATTTCCATCCCACCATCAACCTCAGCCTGGACCAGTCCACACAAGAGATCCACTTCCTGGACACTACGGTGCTAATAAGCGATGGTCACATAAACACCACCCTATATCGGAAACCTACTGACCGCTATTCCTACCTACATGCCTCTAGCTTTCATCCAGATCATACCACTCGATCCATTGTCTACAGCCAAGCGCTACGATATAACCGCATTTGCTCCAACCCCTTAGACAGAGACAAACACCTACAAGATCTCTATCATGCATTCCTACAACTACCATACCCACCTGCTGAAGTGAAGAAACAGATTGACAGAGCCAGAAGAGTACCCAGAAGTCACCTACTACAGGACAGGCCCAACAAAGAAAACAACAGAACGCCACTAGCCATCACCTTCAGCCCCCAACTAAAACCTCTCCAACGCATCATCAAGGATCTACAACCTATCCTGAAGGACGAGCCATCGCTCTCTCAGATCTTGGGAGACAGACCAGTCCTTGCTTACAGACAGCCCCCCAATCTGAAGCAAATACTCACCAGCAACCACACACCACACAACAGAACCACTAACCCAGGAACCTATCCTTGCAACAAAGCCCGTTGCCAACTCTGTCCACATATCTATTCAGGGGATACCATCATAGGGCCTAATCACATCAGCCACACTATCAGAGGCTCGTTCACCTGCGCATCTACCAATGTGATCTATGCCATCATGTGCCAGCAATGCCCCTCTGCCATGTACATTGGCCAAACTGGACAGTCTCTACGTAAAAGAATGAATGGACACAAATCAGACGTCAAGAATTATAACATTCAAAAACCAGTTGGAGAACACTTCAATCTCTCTGGTCACTCGATCACAGACCTAAGAGTGGCTATACTTCAACAAAAAAGCTTCAAAAACAGACTCCAACGAGAGACTGCTGAATTGGAATTAATTTGCAAACTGGATACAATTAACTTAGGCTTGAATAGAGACTGGGAATGGATGAGTCATTACACAAAGTAAAACTATTTCCCCATGGTATTTCTCCCTCCCACCCCACCCCCCACTGTTCCTCTGATATTCTTGTTAACTGCTGGAATTAGCCTACCTTGCTTGTCACCATGAAAGGTTTTCCTCCTTCCCCCCCCTGCTGCTGGTGATGGCTTATCTTAAGTGATCACTCTCCTTACAGTGTGTATGATAAACCCATTGTTTCATGTTCTCTGTGTGTGTGTATATAAATCTCTCCTCTGTTTTTTCCACCAAATGCATCCGATGAAGTGAGCTGTAGCTCACGAAAGCTTATGCTCTAATAAATTTGTTAGTCTCTAAGGTGCCACAAGTACTCCTTTTCTTTTTGCGAATACAGACTAACACGGCTGCTACTCTGAAACCTGGGACTCTTCACACTCTGGTCCTCCCTTTCCTGTCATGCAGGGAAATAGTTCATAATGTTGACATTTACATCATCATCATCATCATCATCATTGGCCACCTCAGTTAACGCCGCACTGAGACACATGAGCTGTCTACACGTCTCAGAGCTGTTGTGTCAGGCTGCCTGCAGACTCAGGCAAGCATTGCCACATTGCTTTGCACTCTGTTCACATTTGGAAGGTTTGTTTGCAACCTGCAATTGTGTGTGTGCATTTAAGGTTGAATTTTGAACTGGGATGATCACACAGTGTAGACGGCCGCTAGGAAGCTAACCCTAATGGCTTAATAACTGGAGGGCAGTTTTAGCAACACAGTGTTCTGTTTAAAAACCCCATGATTTTTAAGTCAATCATGATTTTGGAGTTTGACTTATGAGCCCAAAGGCTGGGGGCTGGCAGTGCTGTAGACACTATGGGCTCTGGGGACGGAAAACGGAGCACAGCTCCTGGCCAGCCTGGGGAGCGAGGTTGTGCAGAGACAGGGAATCGCACTTGCTCTGCAGCCTCTTGCCCCATGCCCAAAGGGCCTCTGAGCTGGACGTTCAGCCAGGAAGCTGCGGTGCTCCGAGTGCAGGGCGGTCTCTGCAGGTGGGCGGGTTGTGACCGGGTTCAGAAATCCCCATGCTCCAGTTTCCCGGGCGTTTGTTGGTGCTGCATGATGCAGCCTGACCCCTTTCTGACCTGGCCATTCAGGCAGGTCTAGACGGTCCCTCAGTTTCTGCCTCAGACTTAGAAATTTCAGT
Source organism: Dermochelys coriacea (assembly GCF_009764565.3). NCBI lineage: Eukaryota > Metazoa > Chordata > Testudines > Dermochelyidae > Dermochelys > Dermochelys coriacea. The sequence goes on from NC_050072.1 coordinate 720,804, forward strand.
AGCAAAGTGGTTGGGAATTGGGGTAACAGGGACACCCGGGGACTCCCAGATCAGAGCACCAGGCTGAGCTGAGTTCAGGCTGATAGCGGGTGCCTCTGGGCAGAGCAATGGGCAGTGAGCAAAGGAGTATTGGGTGGTCGCTGTGTCAGTCTGTATCCACAAAAACAACGAGGAGTCGGGTGGCACCTTAAAGACTAACAGATTTATTTGGACATAAGCTTTCGTGAGTAAAAACCCACTTCTTCAGATGTATGGGGTGAAAAATCCAGATAGAGGCATAGATATACTGACACACGAAGAGAAGGGCGTTACCTTACAAGTGGAGAACCCGTGCTGACAAGGCCAATTCAGTCAGGGTGAATGTGGTCCACGCCCAATAACTGATGAGGAGGTGTCAATACCAAGAGAGGGAAAATTGCTTTGGAGTGAGCCAGCCACTCCCAGTCCCTATTCAAGAACAAATCAATGGTGGTAAGTTTGCAAATGAATTGTAGCTCTGCAATTTCTCTTTGAAGTCTGTTTTTGAAGTTTTTTTATTGCAGGATAGCTACTTTTAAATCTGTTATTGAATGTTCAGGGAGCAAAGGAGCAAACCAGGGAGATGAACCTGCCAAGGGGTGTCCCAGGAAGGGCCCGGCTAACGGGACAGAATCCGGCACCTCCTGGGGAATCCAGGGAGGGGCAGGTGGGAATCACGGCTCAGCAACAGCTTCACCCCAACGGCCAAAAGCGATAAAACCACCAGAGACTCATTTGCCTCCCGCACTAGAGCTTTACTGGGAAAGGAACTAAACTGCAGCATAGGGGGGCTGCAGACAGCGATTCTGGGAGGGTCACCGGAGAGCAAGGGGTGGAGACAGAGACGGACGATTCTGCAGCCCAGTAAACAGCTCTGAGGCCGGGCGAGATGCTCTCGAGAGAGCCCAGAACAATCCTGGACGGGGGCTCAGGAACCCTGGGGCTGCAGAGTGTGGTCACGGTGCTGCTGGGGTCACTGGTCACAGGTCGCTCCTCATGGATTCTCCAGTCTTTTACTTCTTGATCCGGGTGAAAACATTTGTGCCGACCCTGCGGGGAAGCACAGAGCCTGGGTTACTGGCCCAGCACGGGCCTGCGCTTGGGGCTGCCCCATACACTAGAGGGGGGAAGGAGGCAGGGGCAGAAGGTACAGGAGCCTGAGGAGAGAAGCCCAGAGAGGGACACCCCATCCCCAGGGCACCTGGCCTAGATGCTGAGCACCGCTGTCTGGGGAACACCCCTCCTCCAGGCTCCATGTCATGGGGGCCCTAACAGCGCCATGCAGGGGCAGGTAGGAGGCTGGCAGACAATTAATATTGGTGTTACCTCAGGGGGGCACCCAGCCACCCAGCCCAGGGAGGCAGCGTGGCTGTGGGCACCCCGCACTGGCAGGGCCTCAGAGTCATCCAGCAGCACCCAGGGGGCGGGCAGGGGCTCTGCAGGCTGCACATCCCCGTGGTGCTCAGCAGGGCCACTGGGGGCAGGGACCCACCAGCAGCCACCTGCTCAAAGCTCCCCTTGGTGCCCCCCCAGGGCAGGCAGCCCCCCACACCCCCATGCTCACACTCAGAGGACCCAGGCAGCGCCAGCTGAGAAGGCACGTGCGGGCTCTGGAGCCTCCCCAGCATGTGTGCGGGGAGAGGCATGAAGCAGCACCATGCAGTAAAGGCACTACCAGCTGATGAGCCCCCCAGGGCAGCTCTCCGCTCACTGCCAGCCCACCACAATAAATGGCTCTGCTTCCCAGGGGCTCAGAGTAAGGGGGCCCGGAGCAGGGATGGGCCAGGCTCTGCAGTCCCGGCTCTGCAGGCAGCCCCTTCGTTCCTGGGCAGTCTGTGCCCCGTCACCCACCTGGTTGCCTCCCAGCCATTTGGGGCTTTGGCCTTCTCTCGCAGCAGCCACATGGTTTCCAGAATTTCCTTCCCATTCTCCTCCACAAAGCACTGACCCGTGAAGACGGTGGTTGAGTCTGCCAGGGAATGAAGCAGGAATTTGGGTGAAAATCAGAGCTGCCCTCTGCATCCCCCACGGCGTGTGCGTGTGGCCCCCAGACAGAGCCCAAAGCAGCTTGAGGTCTAAACGAGACGACTCTGAGCCGTGTCAGTACAGTGCAGCCCGTGTTCGCGCCGGTGAGAGGCCCTGTGCCTGCAGGCTCGGCTAGTGCACCTCATCCTCGTGTCTGAGCCCCCCTAGTTCACCAAGCCGTGTGACTACTCATCTGTCCTCTCACCCCCTCCCCAAGGGGAGAAGCAAGGAGGGGCTTGTTCTGGGGGTTGGGGTTTAAAGCATACATGTTGCTCTGTATTTATACTCGAGAGGGCAGGTTCCAGAAACACGCCTGGCCTGGGAGCGGAAGATGAGAAGGTTTGTGCTGGTCCCTAGTACCTGGGGAAGTTCTTCCCACAGTCTCAGCTGGCCCTGGAGATCGGGCTGTGTCCCGCACAGAGTGTTACTAGGGTACAGCACTGCACCACTTCCCCGAGCAAAACACACCGCGCTGGCAATGGGACTTTTTGCTGGGCCAGCTGCCTCTGCGCTGGGGGATTTGCCGGCCCGGCTGTGTCGGATGGGGTGACGCTCTCACACTTTTACCAACACAGTGATGTGTGCAGAGCAGGCCCCAGTGCCGGGAGCCGGCGGGGGGCTTGTTTCTGTCCCGGCGGAGCGCGTTTGTTCCCAGCGTCCTCGTGGTTACTGCTGAGACCAGGCCAAGGGTTTGTGCCAAGACCCCCAAAAAGAGGAGCAGGGCAGGCAGGGAGGGAGGCTGCTGGATGCACAGAGCAGGAGGCGGTGCCAGGCAAAGGGCAGCACGAGAAACGGCCGAGTTGGGAGAGGGAAGAAGAGGCTGAGAGAGCAACGAGGGGGAAGGGGCTTGGGACCGACCCAGGAGTAGCCAGGAAGGAGCCGAGTTCCCCTCCCCTCCCCTCCCCACACCGGGCGCTGGAGCCCCTGGGCCTCCTACCTGAGAAGCGCTTCCAGTTGACCGTGAAGCCGAACGTCGGCTGCCCTTCCTCATCGAAGTGCTGGGACCCGTTGAGGGATGCAGGTTGGATGGGTCTCGAAGCGAGCGACACGGCCGTGTGGTACTCACCAGAGAAGGTGCCATCCCCATTCACTTGCTGTATCTGCATCTCGGAGCCCAGCTCGTTCCTCCACAAGCCAGTCAGGATGCACTGAAAGGGGGGGGCTGTGGGTCAGTGGGTGGGAGGGATCGGCGCCCTGCACACAGCACTGTGGGGTCAGATGCTCAGCGGGGCCGTGCCCTCGAGAGCCCCGAACACAGGACGGAGACGGCTGAACTTGTTTTTAAAAATCTCATGATTGTAATGCTAATCTCACGATTTCTGGGGGCTCGTAATGGCTGAACACTTGGCATGAGTGATACCACAAGCCCCGGTAACAGGTCTGGTCTATACTTAAATAACTCCTTATTATCTTCAGTCCTGCCACACATGGATTATCACCCAATGTCTTTTGTGTCTCTTGTGAATTTTCTTCACTTCATAACTTCTAATGAATAGTGATTGCTACCTACGTCCCCTTTCCCCATTGTTACATCCATTCAGTATACCCATTTCTAATCCCTGCCTCCACTTCGCCACGTCAGCAGGCTGAGCTCTTAGCAGGAGCAGCCTCTTCTGCAGCTGTGAAATCATTCCTTCCTTCCCAGCTAGTAAACTCTTCTTTATCACCTCCAAACTTCCATTCACATTTTTCTGACTAACTTTTCCTTTCCAAGAAATTTCACTGATAATTTCCATCAGCTCTGGGATCCTAGCCCTTTTGTAGCACCACGTCTGTCCATGACTGGTTGGGTCTGTCCTCTGGCCAGAATGTCCCAGGTCCAGGTGTGCTGTGAGATGGGCTACAATGTACAAACCGAGTCGACTGTGAATGGACGGTGCGATGGACCCCTGCTCCCAGAGCTGGCGGGAGGCGGGGCGATGAAATGAAAATGAGGATGGGGAGACAGGCCAGCAAGGAGCCCGAGAGGAAGGGGAACAGGGTCTCCCGGTGGGCATTAGTGCTCATTCCCCAGGCTGCACGGTGGCTCTGTGGACAGGCACAAACGGGGCATCTTCTGACTCAGTGATGCTGCTCACTGGTGCTCCTGCCCCCGCTCACCACCTGCCCTGGGGGAGGCATCACCCACTCCCACACACCTTTCAGCCATCAGCCCTGCAAACCAACGTCCTGCCTGTGTGACCCTCCCTCCCTCCCTACCCATTCCCCAGAGCAGGGCTGCACAGGGACCCCATGCTGCCAGGGGCCCTGTGCACCATGCAGGAGCCTGGCCTAAGGGCATGGAGGTCAGCTGCCAGGCGTTTACCCAGTGTATCAGCCCAGCAGCACTCTATGCGGAGAGCAGACGCCTGCACAGACAGCACCAAGCACACAGCACTGAGCGGCTTCTGCCCTCCCACCCGGCTGGGAAAAGGGGAGGGAGCCAGCTGCAATTCCAGCTCAGTTCTCTCCGGCCCCAGTCTGTGACCAGCCTGGGCAAGGGCCCAGCTGCTCTCGTCCCACGGCGTGGGGTAACGTCACTCCACCCCGTAAGCAAGCCTGGGCTGCCACCTGGTCCCCTCGCGCCTTGGTCGCTAAGGTCAGTCACGCTCTGGACCTGCAGCCTGTGTCCTGACACCAGCTCCCTCCTCTGCAGCATGGTCCTTATGATCCCTTCCTGTAGCACATTGGCCACCAGGCTGGTGCACCATCGCTACCAGCCCTGGCCTCCCTCTGTCTCACACACTGCTGCCAGGACGCAGTTCCCCGGGAATGTGCAGCTCTCCGGAGCCTACCCCCCTGGAAACGGCCCCCGAAAACAGTGACCTTTGCTTTCCACAAGGCAAAGAGCTGTGCAGAGCCTGGCCGCAGCCGGGGGTGGGGGAGGGAAAGGCCAACCAGGATCTCAGTCTCCACAGTCCTGCAAAGCCCCAAGCTACCCCAGACAGCCGGGCGGGCATCCTGGGATGCAGCCAGGTCCCAGCTGGGGCCGGGGCCACACGGACACAGAGGCTGAGGTTACCTTGCTGTTTGCTGCTTGCCCTTGCTGCCCAGGGGTCGGTCCAGGCCTGGGTTTTGTTTCCTTTGTGGCTCTCTCCTCCTCTGTGTGTTTCTTTCCCTCTGTGACATTTTCATCTTCCTGGCAAAGCAGCTGTTAAAGAGAGCAGAGAAGAGCAGCTGCCTTCCTGGCAGACACTCAGTGAATGCAGCCAGCACCCCGGTGCTGCTGCTCCTGAAAATGCCAGTTGGTGCCCAGACCCTGGCCCCGCCCCCAGGGCCGATATTTTGCCCATGGAGACACAGAGTTTAAGGCCAGAAGGGTCCTGCCGGGTGTCACTGGCCACCAACCGACCCAGCACCACCCACTAAACCCAACAACGGAAATGAGACCAAAGTTTTGCAAGTCCAGGAGATCAAGCTGCTACATGCCGCAGGCAGAGGCCAGGAGGCGCCGAGAGGCACCATGCCCGAGGCCCTTGCAAGGCAGGGGACTGATGAAATGAGATATTCCCAGATGATCCAGTCAAGTGACCCATACTCACACACTGCAGAGGAAAGAGAAACCCCCCAGGGTCCCTGCCAAGCTGACCTGGGGGAAATGCCTTCCCACCTCATATGTGGTGCTCAGTCAGACCCTGAGCGTGGGAGCAGGAACCAACCAGCCAAGCCCCTGCAAGAGAGAATGCTCCGTGCCACCTCCGAGCCCTGGCCCACCCATCCAGTGTCCCATCTCCAGCCAGGGCCATCCCTGAGGCTTCAGCGGTAGGATATAAAAAGAAACAAACCCAGACTACACAGAGCCAGGGACACTCAGGCTGGAGGCTGAGACCCAGGGAGCTGCTAAAGGACAGAAAAGGGGTTTCAGATTGGAAGGAATTGCTCAATCTTGCTTTTAACGCTGGTGACTGGAGTAACACGGGAGCTAAGAACATCAGAACAGCCACACTGGGTCAGACCAAAGGTCCATCTAGCCCAGTCTCCTGTCTCCCAACAGTGGCCAATGCCAGGGGCCCCAGAGGGAATGCACAGAACAGGGAATCATCAAGTGATCCATCCCCTGTCGCCCATTCCCAGCGTCTGGCAAACAGAGGCTAGGGATGCCATCCCTGCCCATCCTGGCTCATAGCCATTGATGGACCTATCATGCATGAACTTGTTTAGTTCTTTTTTGAACCCTGTTATAGTCTTGGCCTTCACAACATCCTCTGGCAATGAGTTCCACAGGTTGACTGTGCATTGTGTGAAGAATGTTTACAAAACTAAGCCTGCTGCTTCTGGCCCGTTGTACTGAGCGTTCTGCTTGCTTGATGGACCCCCATATTGCTAAAGATTTTAAAGCTTGTGCATAAGACATTCATGGGGTAAAATCCCTGCAGAGGCCACGCCCCGTTCTGACCTTCCCCAAGTGTCAGCGCAGTGCCCGTCCCCATCACCTCTCACTCCCCGGCTTCGAACTCCGACTCCCCCTGCCCAAACCAGGAGCCCACTGCCTGCCCCCAGAGAGGGGAAGAACCCAGCACATCTCCCTCCACCACTGGTGCCTCCTTCTCCAGAAATAGCGCCTGAAGCCTCCCGCACCCAAGGCCACTGATCCCCCAGGGGAGTCCCCGCAACCCGGTGTCACAGAGTGTGGGGGAGTCTGGGCCCTGCACCCCTCTTCCTGGGATTCACTGTGACTCTCAGCCAGCCAGTAAAACAGAAGGTTTATTGTACAATAGGAACACAGTCTAAAACAGAGCTTGTGGGTACAACCAGGACCCCTCAGTCAAGTCCTTCTGGGGGGCAGGGAGCTTAGACCCCTGCCTTGGAGTTCCCTGCATTCCACCACCGCGCCCAAAACTGAAACCAAAAACCCACCTAGCAGGCTCTCTCCTGCAGCATTTGTCCACATTCCCAGGTCAACACTCCCCCATCCCTGCTGCGTCACATCTCGTTACATCTCTCCCCCCCTTCAAGACTGAACTGAGCGGGGTCACTCTGACCAGTGACCTGGGGAAGTTCGGGCCCCCCTCTCTGGGACAATTCATCCGCTATCATGTTGGCACTTCACTTCACATGGACCACCATGAACAGGCTCCACCTCAGGAGCTTGGCGTTGGCTCCTTTCATCTGGTGCAGCCAGGTCAGGGGAGAGTGGTCGGTGCACACGGTGAAGTGTCGCCCGAAGAGATATGGCTCTAGTTTCTTAAGGGCCCACACCATGGCCAGGCACTCCTTCTCGATGGCCGCGTAGTCTTGCTCCCGGGGTAGCAACTTCTTGCTCAGGTACACAATGGGGTGTCTCTCCCCCTTTTCATCCACCTGCATTAACACCGCCCCCAGTCCCGTGTCTGAGGCGTCTGTGCCTCACCATAAAGGGCTTGTCAAAGTCTGGGTTTGCCAGAACTGGGCCACTGACCAGAGCCTCCTTCAGCTCCCGGAAAGCCTCCTGGCACTGCTCAGTCCAGACCACCTTGTCTGGCTTCCCCTTCTTGCATAGCTCAGTGATGGGGGTGGCTATGGCACTAAAGTGGGGCACAAACCTTCGATAGTATCCTGCCAACCCAGTAAAGGCCTGGACCTGCTTTTTGGTGTGGGGAGCAGGCCAGTCTCTGATCACCTCCACCTTAGCTGGTTCCGGCTTTAGGTGGCTGCTCCCCACCCGATGGCCCAGGTAAGATACTTCCGCCATCCCCACCTTGTACTTCTCCGCTTTTACAGTCAGCCCAGCTTCCTGGAGTCGGTCCAGCACTTGTCTAACCTGGGACACCTGGTCCTCCCAGGTCTGGCTAAAGACACAGATGTCATCGATATACGCCACGGCAAAACTCTCCACCCCCCTCAGTAGCTGATCCACCAGGCGCTGGAAGGTGGCCGGCGCTTCCTTGAGGCCGAAAGGCAGTGTCAGGAACTCATAGAGCCCCAGAGGGGTGATAAAGGCCGATTTCAGCCGGGCATCTACATCCAGCGACACTTGCCAGTAGCCCTTTGTAAGGTCCATGGTGGTGAGGTATCGAGCTCCTCCCAATTTGTCTAGGAGCTCGTCAGGCCTGGGCATGGGGTAGGCATCAGATACAGTGATGGCATTGAGCTTCCGATAGTCCACACAGAACCGGATCGACCCGTTCTTTTGGGGACCAGCACCACCGGCGAGGCCCAAGGGCTGGCAGATGGCTGGATCACCCCAAAAGCCATGTCCCTGACCTCTGTTTCCAGGCCCTGAGCCGTTTTCCCTGTGACTCGGAAGGGGGAGCATCTTATCAGCGGGTGCGATCCTGTCTGCACCCGGTGGACAGTCAGATTAGTGCGTCCAGGCTGGTTGGAAAACAGCTGTCGGTACGGATGCAGCACCCCCCTGATCTCAGCTTGCTGGGCAGGGGTGAGCTGATCCGAGAGGAGAATTGTTTCCAGGGGGGAACCAGCTCTGGTCCCAGGGAATAGATCTACTAAAGGGTCATCTCCCTGCTCCTCCCAACGTCCACACACGGCCAACACCACATTCCCCCGGCATAATATGGCTTCATCATATTCACATGGTACACCCGGCGGTGGTGGGCCCGGTACGACAGCTCCACCACATAGTTTATCTCATTTAGCTGCTTGACAACCTGGGAAGGGCCCTCCCAGGCAGCCTGTAGTTTGTTCTTTCTCACAGGGATGAGGACCATCACCGGATCCCCGGTGGCGTAGGCGCGGGCCCGCGCCGTGCGGTCATACCAGACCTTCTGCTTCTTCTGGGCTCTGGCAAGATTCTCCCTGGCCAGGCCCATGAGTTCAGCAAGTCTCTCTCGGAAGATCAGGACATACTCCACCACTGACTCTCCATCGGGAGTGGCCTTCCCCTCCCATTCGTCTCTCATCAGGTCCAGGGGGCCCCTCACCCTCCTGCCATATAACAGTTCGAAAGGCGAGAACCCGGTAGACTCCTGGGGTACCTCCCTGTACGCGAACAGCAGATGAGGTAAATACTTGTCCTAATCCTGCGGGTGCTGGTTCATAAAGGTTTTTGGCATCATCTTTAGCATCCCATTGAACCTCTCCACCAGCTCATTGGGCTGGGGGTGATATGCTGAGGCTCAGTTGTGCCAGACCCCACATTTCTCCCACAAGCTACGGAGCAGGGCCGACATGAAGTTGGATCCTTGGTCTGTCAAGACTTCCTTGGGGAACCCCACTCGGCTGAAAATGGTCAGCAGCGCATCTGCCACGGTGTCTGCTTCAGTGGAAGCTCAGGGCACTGCCTCGGGGTAGCAGGTGGCAAAATCTACCACCACCAGAATGTATTTCTTCCCCGACTGGGTCATCTTGCCGAGAGGCCCCACTATGTCCATGGCCACCTTCTGGAAAGATTCCTCTATGATGGGCAAAGGTCTCAAAGCCTCTTTCCCCTTGTCCTGGGCGTTCCCCACCCTCTGACAGGGGTCACAGGATCGGCAATACTGCCGGACAGTGGTAAAGACCCCAAGCCAGTAAAAGTTCTGCAGCAGCCTCTGCCGGGTGCGCCGGATTCCCTGGTGCCCTGAGAGGGGAATGTCATGGGCCAGGTACAGGAGCTTACGGCGATACTTCTGGGGTACCACCAGCTTCCTCCTGACCCTACAGGACTCCACTTCCCCTGGGGGAGCCCATTCTTGGTACAGGAACCCCTCCTCCCACAGGCACCTCTCCTGGCAACCTCTCCTCATGGTCCATCCCACACTGAGTATCACGGAGTCCCCGGGCGATGCTCTGGAACTGCTCCCTACGAAGCCAGGCAGGACTCTGGGGAAGTCTCCTTTCTGTGAGCAGTTTGTCTGCAGGACACACAGCTCACCCGACTCCCCCCTTCCTGGGTCTGACCTCGGAGCATCCAGCATCCTCTGCCCCTCCATGCGCTTCCCACAGCGAGTCCGCCCAGGCGGGGTCCTGGGGAAGCCAGAGGGTCCTGCCCCCCAACTCCGCAGTCAGACGTGACTCTCAGCCAGCCAGTAAAACAGAAGGTTTATTAGACGACAGCAACACCGTCTAAAACAGGGCTTGTAGGTGCAGAGAACAGGACCCCTCAGCTGGGTCCATTTTGGGGGGCAGTGAGCCAGACAACCCCATCTGCACTTCACTCCTCCTCCCCAGCCAGCCCCAAACTGAAACTCCCTCCAGCCCCTCCTCCTCTGGGCTTTGTCCCTTTTCCAGGCCAGGAGGGCACCTGATTCCTTTGTTCTCCAACCCTTTAGCTCTCACCTTGCAGGGGGGAAGGGCCCAGGCCACCAGTTGCCAGGAAACAGGGTGTCGGCCATTCTCTGTGTCCAGACCCCTGCCCACACCTGCCCTTAGGGCTCTGCAATGATCATACACCCTTATCCCACCACCCTAGATACTTAAGAACTGCCTAGGGGAAACTGAGGCACCCCCACACTATTCAGAGGAAACATTAAGAACAGTCCCGCTTCATCAAACTGAGGTCGGCCAGGTCCCTGAGCTTCCGCAAGGAGGGATCTTTCTGCAACTCGGCCTGGAACTCAGTGGCTGGGGAAGGGATGTGGCCCGGTTCCCTCTCAGTGGCTGGGTCTGAGCCACAGCCTCTCTGAGCCGTGCCCCTCGGTGCTCCCTCCACACCAGAGTAGGGTCCTGTGCCTCTGGTGTGTACCCTCCCCGAGGTCAGGGTGTAGTGCTGCTCGCCGGCTTTGGCTATGGGTCACAACCAGGGCATTCTGGGGGTTGCTTGGCCAGTCCTCTAGGTCCCCCCCCATCAAAACCTCAGTGGGGAAATGGTGGTGCATCCCCACATCCTTGGGGCCCTCCTTGGCCCCCCATTTCAGGTGTACCCTTGCTACGGGCACCTTGAATGGGGTCCCACCCACCCCATCAGGGTCAGGTAGGTGTTGGGCCATCACCTCGGGCCAGGCCAGTGTCACCTCTGCACCCATATCCCAGTATCCATTGACCTTCCTCCCATCCACCTCCAGGGGAACAAGGCCCTCTCTCCGGAGGGACAGCCCCGCGCCCACCCTGTAAACCGAGAACCCTGAGTCCAGAGCCTCCAGCCCTCTGGCGGAGCTGGCCTGGGGTACTCTTCCCTCCTGAGCAGGTGGTAAGCTGGCAGTCCCCCTTGCCTGGGCCATCTTCCCCTCGTCCAGCTGGGTCCCTACCCAGTTAACCCTGGGTAGGTTGGGTCTGCTCAGTCTGTCCCTGAGCCTGGGGCACTGGGTCCGTATGTGGCCTCTCTGGCCACAGTGATAGCAGCTCAGGTCACATTGGTCCGCTTGAGCGGGTCGGATGGTCCCGACGCCAGGTGTTCCCCTTGGGAGGGGTTTCTCCATATTTCCCCGCTGGTAGGTCCCATGGGGACTCTCTCTCTGCATCGTGGGGGGCCTGTTCTTTTGGGACTCCTCCCTGCTACCCCCTGACCGACTGTTCATAAACTCGTCATCCAGCTGCCCTGCGTGCTGTGGGTTCTCTAGCTTTTTGTCCACCAACCGTAGCCTCAGGTCAGAAGGGCACTGTTCATAGAGTAGCTCCAATACAATTAGGTCAAGCAAGTCCTCTTTAGTTTGCACTCCAGCTGTCCTCTTGCGGGCATATCCCGGCATTCGGTCAACCAGTTGTAGGTATGTGACCTCAGGCGTTTTATGCTGACTCCGGAACCTTTTCTGGTACATCCCGGGGGTCAGCCCAAACTCACGGAGCAGGGCCCTTTTGAACTGTTTGTAGTCCCCTGCCTCCGCCCCTGTCATTCGGCTGTAAACCTTCACAACTTTGGGGTCCAGTAAGGGGGTAAGAAACTGGAGCCTGTCTGCAGGGTCAACCCTGTGCATCTCGCAGGCATTCTCAAAGGCCGTCAGGAAGCTATCTATGTCCTCCCCCTCCTTATGCTGGGCCAGGAAGCACTTATCAAAGCTCCTTGCAGTCTTGGGTCCCCCCTCACTCATCGCAGCCAGGGCCCCACTGCTCCTCAGCCTGGCCAGTTCCAGTTCATGCTGCCTCTGTTTCTCTTTCTCCTCCTGCTCATGCTGACGTTGCTTCTCCTCATGCTGATGCTGCTTTTCATGATCCTCCAGCTCCCTCGTTTTCATCTCCCTCTCCCATTCCAGCCACTTCCGCTCCAGGGATGGGGAGCTCCGTCGGGAGAATCCCCTGCTGGCTGCCGGGGTCAGGGTGCCCTCGGTATTGGCTGGGCTTCCCCCAACCCCTCCCCTAGGCATAGGTAAGAAGGGTCTCGAGATGTCTTTGGCAGCAGTCTGACCCCTCCCAGCCCGGTCAGGCCCCAGGGTCCACACTGCATCCACCGGGCAGCTTCCCTCAGGGACAGAGATCGGGTCATCCAAGCGATCCCTCTCCTCCAACTGGGCAATCAGCTGTTCCTTGGTGGACCTCCCAATGCGCAGCCCCCTCTGCCTGCACAGCTCCACCAGCTCGCTCTTTAGGTGTTTAGCAAACATCTCCCTGCTGCCACTCGCAGGCCTGGGCAGCTTTCCATGGTTTCCAGGGAGAACCCCTAGTGTGCCAGCCCTTCTCGAGGTCACCATCTCTTTGCCAGGGTCGAGCTGCAGACTCCTCCGCCCCTGGGACCGCTCGCTGCAATCCCCTGGGGGACCCTGTTACTGCAAAAGTCCTTCTCTCTGGTCACACACTCCCAGGGGTTAACTGCCCTCTGAAACCGTCTCTCTCTGAATCTTCAGCTCGCTTGGTCCCCGTCAATCCCCCTTCGTTTTACTGCTCCCCAGTCACTTACTGCAGGAAGCGCCATCCACGGGGTGCAGTAGATCCCACCCCTGCCAACAGTTGTCACGGAGTGTGGGGGAGTCCGGGCCCTGCACCCCTCTTCCTGGGATTCACTGTGACTCTCAGCCAGCCACTAAAGTGGAAGGTTTATTGGACAACAGGAACACAGTCTAAAACAGAGCTTGTGGGTACAACCAGGACCCCTCAGTCAAGTCCTTCTGGGGGAGCAGGGAGCTTAGACCCCAGCCCGGGGATTCCCTGCCTTCCACCACCCAGAACCAAACTGAAACTAACCCCCCCCCCCCCCAGCAGGCTCCCTCCTGCAGCCTTTGTCCACATTCCCAGGGCAGAGGTGTTACTTCCCCCTCCCCCTCCTGGCTCAGGTGACAGGCTCTCAGGTCTCCTATCCCCAGTGAAACTCCCCTGCCACATTCCCAGGTCACCGCTCCCTGCTCCCTGCTGCGTCACAGCTGGATAAAATCGCAAATGAAAGTGAATCCCAGTCACTGTGGGACCAAGAGTCTGAGATGAGTCAGAGCGAGCGCCCAGCTCCCGCAGCCCCTTGTTCTGCCCCATACTGAGACAGCCCAGAGCCAGCCCCCAGCCCCCTCGCCCCCTCACCCCGCCCCACCCTGAGATACCCCAGAGCCAGTGGCCAGCTCCCTCAGCCCCCAACCCTGCACTGTCCTGAGATGGCCCAGAGCCAGCCCCCAGCCCCCTCGGCCCCTTGCCCTGCCCCGGCCTGAGACAGCCCAGAGCCAGCGCCCAGCCCCCTTGGCCCCTCATCCCGCCCCAGCCTGAGACGAACCTTCTGCCCTGATAAAGCCCCCAGGGATGCCAGCCCCAGAGCCACTGGGAAACTGATCTTCTTTATCATCTCTGGAGTGGAAGGTGACTGCAGGCGTCAGCTGTGCCTCTCTCTCTGGTGAGGTCCCTTTATAGCTCAGGGCCCCACAGCTGACAGGGAGCCGTGTGAGCTCACCAGCAGGATGGTCATTTTCATCTTTTGTTTCATTTCCCCTAAGTAGCTGATTTCCCAGAAGCAAGCACAGGTTTTGGAGTGAGGGTGAATGTGAAAGGGATGTGTGACGAGCCATGCTGGGACCCATGCCAGGTGTAAATATCCAGAGCCATAGCCAGACACCAGTGCCCTGAAGACCTGGCCAGAGCAACGGGGCCAGTGGCCTCTGTGGCAGAGGAGAGGGGCCATGCTCGCGGGGCAGGAGCAGGGGAAAGGTGGGGACAGAGCAGTGGGGGCAGAAGGGACAACAGCAGGTTGGCAGGAGGCATGTACAGACAGTGGCCCACGGGGACATGGGGGGAGATTGAGGATGGCCCACGAATGATTCAGAGGCCTACAGTTCAGCTGTCCTGCGGAGCCCAGCAAAGCAGCTCCAAGGCAGGGAGACCGGTGCCCCTCGTCCCCGCACAGAGCACACTCGGCTGCACTCGCACATCCAAGCCGCCTCGGTGCCTGTACTGCACGCCAGACCCCTAGCGCCACCAGCTGAGATGGGCTATTAGTAGCAGCGGTTCAGCTGCATCACCTAGCCCAGTGGGGGTCAAACTATGGCCCATGGGCTACATCCGGCCCATGGGATCCTCCTGCCCAGCCCTTGAGCTCCTGGCTGGGGAGGTGTTTCCCTCCCCCCCACAGCCTTAGCTCACCGCGCTGCCAGCGCTCTGGGTGGTGGGGCTGCACACTCCTGCCAGTAAGGTGGCGGGGAGTGGGGGGGTTGGATAAGGGGCAGGAGGTTCCAGGAGGCAGTGGGGGACAGGGAGCAGGGGGAGGTTGGATAGGCTTGGGAGTCCCGGCGGGGTCGGTTAGCCGTCGGGGTGTGGCTAGGGGTCGGGGCAGTCAGGGAGCGGAGGGGGTTGGATGGGTCAGAACTTCTGAGGGGGGCAGTCAGGGGGTGGGAAGTGGGAGGAGGTGGATGGGGGCAGGGGCCAGGCTGTTTGGAGGGCACAGCCTTCCCTACCCGGCCCTCCATACAGTTTCACACCCCGATGTGGCCCTCGGGCCAAAAAGGTTGGCCCACCCCTGAACTAGCCAGTCCTTAGTATCCCCTCTGATGAGGAAGCTAAAGGGACCGTGGGAGATGGGGGTGGAGGCCACATACTTTCTGGCCAAATCTCAGGGCCTGCTCTGCACCCTCATCCTCCTGGCTGCTTCCGACACTGCCCCCCACGCGCTCCTTGAGATCTTGGGCTCCCTCAGCCTTTGCGACTCCACTCTCTCCTGGCTCTCCTCCACCACGGCCGTGTTCAGTGGCACCTTCTTGTACCCGCCGTCTGCCTGGGGGAAAGCCGTGGTGCTCTGCCCTGGGCCCTCCCTTTCTCTGGTGACTGGTTCCTGTGGAAAACGTGAATCAACTTGTAGTTAGCTCAGACGCTCTGCACACTTGCCCAGGCCCGAGGCTGTGCTCTGTGTCACTTCAGCGCTGGTACCTTCTACCAAGAGAGGTTGGTCCAGTAAAGGCAATTCCCTTCCCCACCTCGTCTCCCTCATCGCCTGGGACCAGCACGACTACAACAGCCCTGCACACGACGGGGTCAGCAGACATTCTAGGCAGCCGTGTTACACGGTGCGCGACAATCCTGGACGCTCCTTCTAGAGACAGCTGCACCCCACTGCCCTGCTCCACGGCCCTTTTTGCTTCTCTTCCTGGCCCTGCCAGCTGTTTGCTGGGCAATTACACTTAAGCAAACAAAATAGCTAAAATGCCTGACCACGCAGGAAGCTGCTAGTCAGTAAAAAACCAGCACAGGTCCCAGCCCCGCCTGCCCCCAGGGTTACAAACAGGAGCCTGACTGGAGCCCAGACCCAAGTCCCAGGAAGACGTTTCAACTGGCATCTGCTCCCAAGCTTTGAGACCTACCGACTCAATACTTCCGAAATTCAACACTACAGAAATACTGGCAATCTCGGACGCACACCGCAGGCACTTGGGAACAAGGAGCAGCAGGGGACGCTGGCTGGAGGCTGCTCCAGGGGCAGGCAGGTTCCTGCAAGTAGGAGGCACAATGGGGCAGGGGGGGAAAAAACCCTAGAGATTAACCCCTCGCACCCTGGAGCAAACACACTGGGTGACAGGGAAGGCGCAGCCAGCAATAAGGCATCAGAGGTGAGGTGTGAGTTGGTGCAAGAGTCACCAGGGAAGCAGTTTCTGTCCCCACATTGCACTTTGACCCCAGGGCAAAGGCGGGTGATAACCGTCTCCACGCTCGACACCCAGAGACACGGAACCCACAAAGGAAAGTGCCTGAAAGGTGTCGGGGGACGGGGACTGTGGGCTGAGGGGGATGACAAAAGGCAGCCCCAGCCCCACAGGGCTCGAGGCAGTTGTATGGGTGAGTCCCAGCCCAGGCCTGCAGAGCTCCAGCCTCCTCGTGCCCCACGGTGCACCCGGCACTTTGGCCGTGCCCCAAGCAGAGTTTAGACACTTGACTTTGATGACCCTTGGCACCACTTGAGGGAAAAAAGTGTGGGGCAGGCTGAGGGGCCGAGGGGGCTGGGCGCTGGCTCTGGGGTGTCTCAGAGTGGGGCAGGGTGAGGGGTCAAGGGGGCTGGGCGCTGGCTCTGGGATGTGTCACGGCGAGGGGCCGAGGGGGCTGGGCGCTGGCTCTGGGTTGTCTCAGGGTGGGGCTGGGTGTGGGGCCGAGGGGGCTGGGGGGGGGGGGGCCTTTCCCCACACCGGGATCGCGCTCTGAAGGTGTGACGAAGCGGGACTGTTCTTAATGTTTCCTCTGAATTTTGTGCGGGTGCCTCAGTTTCCCCTAGGCAGTTCTTAAGTGTCTAGGTGGTGGGATAAGGGTGTATGATCGTTGCAGAGCCCTAGAGGGCAGGTGTGGGCAGGGGTCTGGACACAGAGAATGGCCGACACCCTGTTTCCTGGCCACTGATGGCCTGGCCCTTCCCCCCTGCAAGGTGAGAGCTAAAGGGTTGGAGAACAAAGGAATCCGGTGACCTCCTGGCCCGGGAAAGGGACAAAGCCCAGAGGAGAAGGGACTGGAGGGGAAGTCAGTTTGGGGCTGGCTGGGAACGAGGAGTGAAGTACAAATGTGGTTGTCTGGCTCACTGACCCCCAAAATGGACCCAGCTGAGGGGTCCTGTTCTCTGCACCTACAAGCTCTGTGTTAGACCATGTTCCTGTCATCTAATAAATCTTCTGTTTTCCTGGCTGGCTAAGAGTCACGTCTGACTGTGGCGTTCGGGGGCAGGACCCTCTGGCTTCCCCAGGACCCCGCCTGGGCGGACTCGCTGTGGGAAGCGCACGGAGGGGCAGAGGATGCTGAATGCTCCGAGGTCAGACCCAGGAAGGGGGGAGCCGGGTGAGCTGTGTGTCCTGCAGACAGGCTGCTCCCAGAGAGGAGACTCCCCCAGAGTCCTGCCTGGCTTCGTAGGGAGCAGCTCCAGAGCATCGCCCGGGGACACCGTGACAGGAGGCAACGCAGCACCGTCTGGCACAGCGACCTGCGGGCTGAGCGCCGCACGCCCCACTCAGACCAGGCAGGTTGTGTCCTTGTGAAGAGAGCTCTCAGTGACCCGACAAGAAACACCCTGACGCGTTCACGGTGCCAAGCCAGGGAGCCCCACCAGTGCCCGAGGCTCCAGCTCCCCAAGCTCGAGCAATCCATGGGGAGTGGACCCCATCTGGGCCCTGCGGCTCTGGGGGACAGACAGCTGCTGTCTCCCCTGCCTCAGAGATGCTCCCCTCATTGTGTGTGGGGAGGGGACGGTGGGGTGGAGAGAGGAAGGGGGACGCCTCCTCCATACCCCCGGGTTAGGAGAGAGAAGGCAGAGCCCGCGCCCAGTGGCAGAGGGAGGCCGGGTGCTGTGGTTGGGAGGCTTTTATTTCTGCTTCACCCTTTGAATTTGCAGCATGACACAATCACAGATACAAAAGTAACGTTAGCGCCCTTGTGGCAGAGATGGAGTCGGCTCTGCAGGCAGCTCTGGCAGAGAAATGGTCCACACAAGCACGCAGCAGGGTAAGTTCCTTCTGCCCCAGGGGCACCAGTTCTGCAACTCTCTGCAAAGCCCCACAGACTGACAGCCTCCCCACTTAGCTAGTGTAACCCTTCTGACAGGTGGAGCCAGCAGCATCCAGAGCCGGGTTCAATATCTGGGGGTTCCTTTCCATCCATCCAACACAGAACCGGCTCGCGCCCCCACCCTGTGACCTGGGACAATTACACCCCGGCACCGGAGGCCTCTGAGAAGCAAAACTTCCCCTCTCGCAAGCACAGAGTCCGAGTGTAGAAAAGAAACTTTTAATAAAAGGAGGGAAGTAACTCGGTATTAATTTGGGAAAACACCACACACACAGGGTTCATAAACCTAAACCATGAGTTAAGGACCCACCTCTAATAGGTCGGGCAGTGCCCTTTTCCCCTCAGGTTCTTGAGTCCAGCAACCCAAAAGTCCTTTTCACATGCCCAGCCCGACCCTTCTCTGCACCCCCCCTCAGAGTTGCTGTCCTTAGTCAGTGCAGACCCAGAGTTCAGAGGTGCAGCTGCAGAATTCACCCCCCCCCCGGGTGGGGTAAAGAGGCACCTTACTCGCTCTGCTGGCCGCTGGGATGCTGGATGTTTGCCAAACCCCATTTCATCCTCCTCTCCGAAGAGCTGGGCGTTCACAGAAACCAAGTATATCGGTGTCATTGGGACTGTGTCCGACCATCAGGGCCGGGAGGCTCAGAATCTGTGGAAACAGCCTCATGGGGAAACAATACTTGTCCCACAGGTAACAGATGATTCCGGTGGAGAGTTTTGGGAGGGCCACGACTGCCCTCCGGATGTATGCGATATACTGGTATATCTCCCCCAGTTTCTCCTCTATGCCATACGGCTGTGACTCCCAATGACCTGCAATTTGGTGTTTTCCCCGTAATCTGAGATTTTGGGCCAAAACTCAGTCACCAACCTGGAGCTCCTGTTGCCTCACTCACCGATCATATCGGGCTATGTTCTTTAGATTCTGGTGACCAGCTTTCAGAGTAGCAGCCGTGTTAGTCTGTATTCGCAAAAAGAAAAGGAGTACTTGTGGCACCTTAGAGACTAACAAATTTATTAGAGCATAAGCTTTCGTGAGCTACAGCTCACCTCATCGGATGCATTTGGTGGAAAAAACAGAGGAGAGATTTATATACAGACACAGAGAACATGAAACAATGGGTTTATCATACACACTGTAAGGAGAGTGATCACTTAAGATAAGCCATCACCAGCAGCAGGGGGGGAAAGGAGGAAAACCTTTCATGGTGACAAGCAAGGTAGGCTAATTCCAGCAGTTAACAAGAATATCAGATTTCAGAGTAGCAGCCCTGTTAGTCTGTATTCGCAAAAAGAAAAGGAGGACTTGTGGCACCTTAGGGACTAACAAATTTATTAGAGCATAAGCTTTCGTGAGCTATGCTCTAATAAATTTGTTAGTCTCTAAGAATATCAGAGGAACAGTGGGGGGTGGGGTGGGGGGAGAAATAACATGGGGAAACAGTTTTACTTTGTGTAATGACTCATCCATTCCCAGTCTCTATTCGACACATAAAGTAAAACTATTTCCCCATGGTATTTCTCCCCCCCACCCCACTCCCCACTGTTCCTCTGATATTCTTGTTAACTGCTGGAATTAGCCTACCTGCTTGTCACCATGAAAGGTTTTCCTCCTTCCCCCCCCTGCTGTTGGTGATGGCTTATCTTAAGTGATCACTCTCCTTACAGTGTGTATGATAAACCCATTGTTTCATGTTCTCTGTGTCTGTATATAAATCTCTCCTCTGTTTTTTCCACTAAATGCATCCGATGAGGTGAGCTGTAGCTCTCGAAAGCTTATGCTCTAATAAATTTGTTAGTCTCTAAGGTGCCACAAGTACTCCTTTTCTTTTTGGTGACCAGCTGCTTGCGTCGCTATCCATTATGCCTCCTTCAGTTGATCCCTTTGGTGAGTCGCATACCCAAATACGTTTCCAGGAGTGCCCCATCTGAAGACACTTCGAAACAGAGATCGACCAGAAACCGGGCTTCTCAACCGAACATCAGCATGTGTGGTGTGTAGCCAGTGGCGTCGTGTTGAGTACAGTTATAGGCATGTACCAAATGCTCCACATGCTGGTTCCAGTACTGCTTCTGCTGAGGCTCCAGAGTTCCCAGCATGTACAGTCAGAAGCGGCTGAATTGTTCTGGCAGTGGATCCCCTTGTGGATGATATGGGGTGGCGTGTGATTTCTTGATCCCCACGATCTTGCAAAGTTCTTTTATTAACCAACTTTTAAAATCCTGTCCCTGGTCTGAGCATAGTCTTGCGGGCAACCCATAGTGAACAAAGATCCCACAGGATCTTGGCAACTGTGGAAGCTTTCTGGTCTTTGGTGGAATAAGCCTGGGCATGGCGAATAAAATGGTCAGTCACCACCGAGATATTTGCAGTACCCCGGCGGTCAGGCTCCAAGGGCAGAAAGTCCATAAAGACAAGCTCCATGGGTGCCCAACTTGTGATGCTGCCAAGCGGAGCTGCCTGCTTGGGCAGAGTCTTTTGTCGGAAACACCTGGTGCAGGTGTGAACATGGTGGGCGATGTCACCCCCCCCTTGGGGTCAATAGAATCTCCCCTTAACTAAGGGCCTCCAACCGCTTCACTCCCAGATGCCCCATTCAGTCGCGGCAGGCCTTCAACACGCCTCGCCGGTATTTCTGCCGTAGCACCAACTGCTTTGGGTGAGACCTCTGGGGATGCTTCTGCCCTCGATAAAGTCGTCCATCCCGAACCAATAGGCAGCCCCATTCCTTTAGCAGAAGAGCTTCCTCTGGGTGACTTGCTCAGATAGGCTTGGGGTCCTTTCCCTTTTCAAATGTGTGTAACCCTTCTGCCCATCCGCGTTGGCAGCAACAAGGGCTGGGGTCAGGATCTAGGGGTTCCATTCCAATAACACAATGCAAAACTGGCTCGAGCCCCCACCCAGTGACCAGCCCTGCTGGGCGCCTCCAAGAGGCAATACTTCCCCTCTTGCAAGCACAGAGCCTGAGTGTAGCAAAAGCCTTTTAATAACAGAGAGAAACAATGTGGCAGTATGTTGGGGAAACACCACCAACAGGATTCATAACACAACCCATGTGCAAAAAACCCACCCCAAGCAAATTGGGGCTTGTCCTTTCCCTTTGGTTCTTGAGTCCCGCAAAGTCTCCCAAAGTCCAAAAAGTCCCACAACCCAAAAGTCTCTGCCCCTGGTCAGTGCTGCGCCAGAGTTTGAAGTTTATCTGCAGAGTTTTACTTCCCAACCTGGGTGGAGATGAAGGGGTTTAAGGGCACCTTACTTGGTCCAAAGCCAAGTGCCCCACCTCTCCATGGGGCTCTGCTATGCTCCACTCTGCCAGCCATCCCACGAACTGCTCCACAATATATCTTCAGGCTCCCCCACTACTTAACACAACTGTGATGAAGCGGGTCTGTTCTTAATGTTTCCTCTGAATATTGTGGGGGTGCCTCAGTTACCCCTAGGAAGTTCTTAAGTATCTAGGGGGTGGGATAAGGGTGTCTGATCATTGCAGAGCCCTAGAGGGCAGGTGTGGGCAGGGGTCTGGACACAGAGAATGGCCGACACCCTGTTTCCTGGCCACTGATGGCCTGGGCCCTTCCCCCCTGCAAGGTGAGAGCTAAAGGGTTGGAGAACAAAGGAATCAGGTGCCCTCCTGGCCCCGGAAAGGGACAAAGCCCAGAGGAGGAGGGGGCTGGAGAGAGTTTCAGTTTGGGGCTGGCTGGGGACATGGAGTGAAGTGCAGACGGGGTTGTCTGGCTCACTGCCCCCCAAAATGGACCCAGCTGAGGGATCCTGTTCTCTGCACCTACAAGGCCTGTTTTAGACCATGTTCCTGTCATCTAATAAACCTTCTGTTTTACTGGCTGGCTGAGAGTCCCGTCACCGTCTGACTGTGGCGTTGGGGGGCAGGACCCTCTGGCTTCCCCAGGACCCCGCCTGGGTGGACTCCCTGTGGGAAGCGCACAGAGGGGCAGAGGATGTTGAATGCTCCGAGGTCAGACACAGGAAGCTGCAAGTTGTGTATGCTGTGTGTCCTGAAGACAGTGGGCTCAAAGAAAGGAGACTTCCCCAGAGTCCTGACTGGCTTCATGGGGAGCAGTTCCAGAGCATCGCCCAGGGACTCTGAAACAACTGGTGGCAGAAGTGGGATGTACCGCACCCTGTGGATGGCGCTTCCTGCAGTAAGTGACTGGGGCGGAGTAAAATGAAGGGGGATTGATGAAGACCAGGCGAGCTGAAGGCTCAGAGAGAAGCGGTTTCAGGGGGCGGTTAACCCCTGGGAGTGTGAGACCAGCGAGAAGGATTGTGCAGGTTGGGGTCCCCCTGGGGACTGTGGTGAGCAGTCTCAGGGGCGGAGTAGCCTGCAGCTTGGCCCTGGGAGAGAGAATGACTTTTGCAGTAACAGGGTTCCCCTGGGGATTGCAGCCAGTGGTCCCAGGGGCAGAGGAGTCTGCAGCTCGACCCTGGCAAAGAGGTGGTGACCTCGAGAAGGGCTGGCACACTCGGGGTTCTCCCTGGAAACTGTGGGGAGCTGAGAGCACACAGGCCTGTGAGTCCACAACAAGTTGGGAAGAGCGGAGTGATGGCCTGTCACCATCTCCTTAAGAAGGACATTGTAACCCTGTGCAAAAAGAGAGGGTTGCGCATTGGAAAGTTCACCAAAGCACAGTTCATCGTGCAGCTGGACAAAGATTCCTGACTCAAATGGGGTAATAGCAGGATCTGGGAGCAGCCGGAGTGGTAGCCAGGCTCCCCAAGACTCCTGTCCCCGACCAGATGGGGGTCTTCACGATCAGGTTCCCCATCCAGGGATCGGAGACGGATGGGATTGGAGCCAAGTCCAAGAGAGCAAGAGGACTGAGAGATAGCGAGAACCCAAGAAAGAGCTGCAGGAGCAGCAGCAGCATGAACTGGCGGTGGTGGAGCGGAGAGGCAGAGGGGACCTCCCAGGGGTGAGTGTGGATAGACCCTGGGGTGCCAGTTTCGCAGGGAACCTCGATACTAAATTGCTGCCCTTGGTTAAGGATGGGGGGGATGTGGATGCCACCTCACTGCCTTTGAGCAGGCTGGCGATTTGGGGCTTTTCCACAGGGTCCCCCAGTTCAGTGTCTAGCTCCCTTGCTGGGTCCCAAGCCATAGATTCCGTCAGCCAGATGGGTGGGGAGGTGGACAGACTCCCACTCCTGACCCCAACCTATATGTCTGTGTGGAGTTTCCGGGTGCCAGGCCCCTCGGACCCACAGTGGGAGCAGAAGGTGATAGTCAATGGGGAGACATTCCTGGGGTGGCGAGATCCTGGGACACAGAGACCTGTTGTCAGGCCCCTGGTGCTGCAGCCTCAGATGCTGAGGGGCTGTGTGAGCTGGGTGAGGGTCCCAGGGATGAAGCCCCTCGCCCTCCCTACAGCCCAGATCCCTGTGCAGACCTAGGAGAGGTGGGGCTGGCTGGTCGTTGGGGTTCTCCAGGATATCAGCTTGAGACCCTGTTGGGGGGTGACTGTCTCTTTGGGACAGGTTCCAGGCCCTGCTCCTGTAACAGCCAAGGGTTTGAATTTGAATCCAGAATCCAGGGAACCAATCGGTGGAGAGGGAAATGGTCAGTGAAAATGCAGATGACCTGGCTGGCAGCAGGGAGGAGCTGCTAGGCTCAGGCTACCTGCCTGCCTGTAACCAGACCCCTGGGGCTGGGTGGGACAGAGAGATGCTCCCCACCTCCTTGCACACCAGAGAGATGGCTCAGGGGGCCCACGCTGGCTCTGATGCAGTGAGGAAAGCAGCGAGCTCGCTGCCTACCCCCACGGGGACAGCAAGGGCAGCGCTGAGCACAGTGGGAGCTGAGACCCCAGCTGAGTGGGGCGAGACACAGGCAGGGCAGGGGATCTGTTGGGAGTGGCAAGGTGCTTGGTAAAGTGCTAAAGGGTTGGAGAACAAAGGAATCAGGTGACCTCCTGGTCCGGGAAAGGGACAAAGGCCAGAGGAGGAGGGGGCTGGAGAAAGTTTCGGTTTGGGGCTGGCTGGGTACATGGAGTGAAGTGCAGACGTGGTTGTCTGGCTCACTGCCCCCCAAAATGGACCCAGCTGAGGGGTCCTGTTCTCTGCACCTACAAGCTCTGTGTTAGACCATGTTCCTGTCGTCTAATAAACCTCTGTTTTACTGGCTGGCTGAGAGTCCCGTCTGACTGCGGAGTTGGGGGGCAGGACCCTCTGGCTTCCCCAGGAGTCCGCCCAGCAGACTCCTTATGGGAAGCGCACGGAGGGCAGAGGATGCTGAATGCTCCAAAGTCAAACCCAGGAAGGTGGAAGCTGTGTGAGCTGTGTGTCCTGAAGACAGGCTGCTCAAAGAAAGGAGGCTTCCCCACAGTCCTGATTGGCTTCATGGGGAGCAGTTCCAGAGCATTGTTCGGGGACTCCATGACAACAACACTCAGTGATTTCAGCTCTTAGTAAGTTTAGCTCTTTTGTGATTTCAGCTCATAGTAGAGGAGCCTCAGTGCTGGTGCACCCTTAGCCCAAAGTGAATTCAGCTCAGCAGCCTGTAACTAGACTCTTAATGGAATCAAAATTAGCTCTGATAGTCCACAGTGGAGAGAGGAGGCACTGCAATTAGCACGTAAGGCAGCAGGGGGAAGGTATATCACCAGGCATCAATATGCATCCCCAAATCTCTCTCCATTCATTGGGGTTTTAAACCCACATCCCTTGCCTAGCGAGTGCTACTTATTTGATGATGAGTCCCTCCATCATAACAAAAGGCCAAGTACAGTTCCACTGTCCTTGATTCACATAATCAGGATAATAACAATTTATTCTTCCTGCCCCAATAACAGAGACACTGGGGATCCCACAGCAGCCAAAGTGACCATTTGGGCAGCTACGAGCTCATGCTAGGCAGGGTGGATGTGCCTTTGCAAATGAGATCAGCCCCTGAAGTTCTTTTCCACAACTTGCCATAACTCACCACCAGATGTGAGGGTGGAGCTCACCCCGACTTTGCTTAGGTCCTTCATCCATGGATCAGCTCGCTGAGCAAGCTCCATCTCTCGATCGTTTAGTCTGGGCAGCTGAGGGTCCTGTACTGTTGTAAAACTTGAGTAGACTATGGGTCTGGCTTCTGGTGGTGCCCCCAGACAGTCAATTGCTCGTTCTCCATTAGCTGTAGATTTTTCCTCCACAATGGATACCTGTTGGCAGAAAGCTCTTAATTCAGGGGTCCCCAAATTCATCCGATCATTGGGTGATAAATCCTTAGAGTGAAGCCATTGAGACAAGGCATCTGCATCCATGTTTGTTCGACTGGCTCAGTACTGCAGAGTGAAATCATAGGCAGAGAGTGCCACTAACCACTGGTGTCCTGCTACAGATAATTTCACTGTTGACTTGATGTATGTTATTTTAGTCTTTATGGTGAACTTGGCCCCATAGAGGTAGTGGTGGAACCTCTCTGTCATGGCCCACTGTAATGCCAGGAACTCCCCTTGAGGAGCAGCATAGTTTCTCTCAGGGGGTGGGAGAGTGAGGGTTGTGAATTCATTCTTTCATTTCCTATAGTTCTGTAGATTCATATTTAAACAGTATGACAGGATAAATGTTTAGTTTTGCTACATATATATATATATTCTCACAGCAAAATGACTGACCAAATATTATTATTTTATCAACTAGAATTGGTAAATGACATAGTAGAAGCATCCTGATTGGTTAGTGACTTAGACTGGTTAATAATTACATCACACAGTGTTTTAATATCATGTGCTGCAAAGAGCTGCAAAGAGTTGCAGAAGACTAATTAAAGAGTAACTTATGGCACCCAAGCCTCAGTCTGAGTGTCACTGGTCTAAGAAAATAGGTTATATACCACTCTAGTAGCTCTGCAGTTTCATATCTGAGTGCCTTCAGACCACTTGGGTGAATACCAGCTGGTCCTGGTGACTTATTACTGTTTAATTTGTCAATTTGTTCTCAAAACTCTATGACGCTCTGTGCCTCGGGGAACCCTCTGCATCCCCATGTTCATCCTTGTAAAATGATTGTGTGCTATCCAATGCAAAGTGTGTCATGTCGGGTGTCTTCGAAAGGTTTGTGATGCATTGAGCATGGTTGTTATAGTGATGTTATAGGTTGTAATTTCATGTATGTAGGCTGAAAATGTGTCCAAATGGCTTAAAACAAGCCCAGGCAATACTCTCCAGGAGCAGAGGGGCAGTTCACACCTCATCAGAGCAGCTCTGGGATAAACCCAGCCCAGCCTCACAGGAACAAAGGACACTGGCCTAGGCAGCAACAAAGGGTCTGTTGGACTCTTGAGTGAGTCATCCCCCTTCCCTTGGTCAGTCAGAGACTGCAATGAGGTAATACCGGTGATGAGCTGCCAAAATCTTAACAACCGGTTCCCTATAAAAAGTTCTGATTTAAGGGATGTGCCACAGTATGTATTTTTTGTACCTTTTTCCATAAGAAGTGGCAATGCATTGAGCCATTGGGAGTCATAGTTAACAATAAAAAAAATAAAAAACATTTTCACATGTTTATTACAATAGAAACAAAGTATTGCTTTCTTAAATGAATTTAAAATACATTTGAAAAGAAGAAAATATAAAGAAGGGATGTATGAGTAAGCAAACGATAATAATATTTAAGAATGAAATGCCTATTATTCTTGTATTTTAAAATATTACATGTGAACTACTTAAGTTATTAAAAATAAAAAGTGTAATATATTCATGCTGAAGTATACAATGCAACAAGCAATATTTTAAAGAATATTTAAGTACATTATTTATTACTAATTAGATCGTAATTTCCAAATGGCTTCTTGATCTTCTCCATAATCTTTGGTGTTGGATACACGAATTCTGGTATCTAATGCGGATCGATGACTTCTCATCCATGCTTTAACATATGGTATTGGGTTTCAGGTACTTAGTGGTTTTCCCAACAAATTGATGGTCATAAAGCTTGAGATATGTGTAATTGTTAAATTCGCCCTTTTATCACTACAAATAATATTCATCAACGAAAAAGCTCTTTCTGCTTCTGCAGAACTAATTGCAGTTGTGTTCATAATTTGCTTTGCTTTCCTTATTGTTTCCGGATCAGGAAGATGTTTTGATTGAATGTTATTCTCTACGTAGTCACGAAAATCATTTAAATTGACTACAAATTTTATGATTTTTTTTAATTCATGCACTTTTTCTTCTCCTAATTTCCAAGGTAACCTCACTTCTTCAATATTCCATGAAGTGGGATCCATAACATTGAATAATTCAACTATTTTAGGTATATTACTAGAATGACCTAAATTATCTTCTTTATATTTAATGTGATTTTCGTTTAATAATCTTGCCTTCATTTTTTCAATAATACACTCTATTACTTTGTCTCGTGGCAGTGATTTAAACCTTACATTATCTTCAAACTCTATGCATTTAAAAGCATCACTTTCTATCATTTCATTAATTTTATTTTCATGTATACCAAAATTATCTTTTAATTGTATGAAAAAATCAATCATTTGTTTGATTAGCTTATCTGCCTTGGTTAAATTCAATTGTCTCGCTTGCAGTGCATTTGATAATAATGCAAGTTCATCCAAAATGTCAATCATTAATGCCAAGTCTTTTAAAAATTCTTTGTTTTTCAATCTTTTTTCCATGCCAGAAAATTTCTTATTTTTGGAAAAATAAATATAAAGAGCTGGATAAGCTCTCCAGACCTCTTTAACAGCTCTAAGGCTACAAGAAGCCCATCAAGGACCAAAAACACGGCCTATTTTGATGATTTCAATATATAGTTCTTCAGAAACTTGTTTAAGTTCAAACTGACTTTTATTTGACTGATGAAAAATTGCATAAATCTTGTCCAAAAAAATCTTAAAATGGCTTATTTCATTGATATCATTTATAGCATCATCTAAAGCCAGTTGTAGCTGATGATTCAAACAATGCCAAATTATAATGTTCGGAAAATCTTGAATGAATCTTGTAGCAACTCCAGATTTATGTCCAAGCATGGTGCTTGAGCCATCAGAACAAAAGCCGATTAAATTTTTCTTTAAATATTCTGTGTCAAATCCTGTATCGGTTAATATATTTCTCAAAGCATTATAAATATTTTCTGCTTTTGTTGATTCTAATTCCACTAAATCGAGAAAAATTGTTGGTGAAGAATCTTGTAATTTACATTTTATAAGAATTACAAGCACAGTTTTACTTGAAATTGTAGAAGCTTCATCAATAATAATACAAATCTTTGAATTGTTTTCAATGATCTCACTAAAAATTTGTGTTCTTATTAATTCAGAAATATACTCTACGATTCTGAGGGCCAAAAATCGAGAATGTAGGCAGTTCCCTAAATCGGTTTCATTCTTAATTTGTAGCTCTACTTCATCCTTCATATCTGACATTGGTCAGTTTCTTTTTACTAAGCTGTAAACTATGTTGAAAATTTTGCTGGTTATTGCAGTATTTTTTTCAGTAACTTTATCAATCACTGTAGTGAGAGGTTCTTTTTTAGATTCATTTAAAATATTTATAACTCTCAAATGAGAGCTTGATTCAAAATGTTCCTTCTTTTTTTTTCTTAATGAAGCAATGTTTAAAGATTTTCCTCCAAGGACCCCTCCAAAAGTGACGTATTTGCACAGTGGGAAGAGCCAAGTTTTTTGCCTTCAATTATCAAGCCATTATATTTCTTTAAAATATAGTGTGCCTGCTTGGAAGTCCAACCCTCGGGTGCTACATTTTCACAATCACGTAAATCCTCTTCCATTGCACACACATTTTCAGATGATTCAACATTTAAGATATTTTCATCACCAAAATTATTGTTGTCAGTGTTTTCAGTATTTAAATAATAGAACTACTGACTAATGATTTTGTCATTTTAGTGGAAAACCAGTCACTAATTCTTTTCTGGCATTTCATTATGAAGGGTAAATAATACTGAATAGAAAACTTCAATCTTTGAACAACAGTCCAGTTAATATTACACACCGAAATATCACGTGCACTTTACTAGAAACAAAGAGACCAATTATGACTCACTGGTTGTGTTGAATTGTATAGAAAAAGTTGAGCAAATGCACAAATGAGGCAAGTGCAACCCCAGTTAATAAAATAATAAACGAGACGTTTGTCTCGCATCAGGACAAACTTGGATGAGACTGAGTCGCAGCCTGCGATGACATTACATGCGCACGCGCATAGCAACATAAATCTTGACCTATCTGTTGTAGAAATGGCTCTTTAACTGCTAGAATTCCACATCCCTTTGCATTTGAAGTTTATTTTGTATACCGTATTACAAGTCTTCATTAATTTAAGGTTTCCCATGCCAGTTATAAATTTTACATTTACATGAGCCCCCAACGGAACCCCAGAATGACAGCGGGCTAAGTGGGGCCAATGGCCGGAACCCCAGCTGGCAAGAGGCCGGCGGCCAGAACCCCAGTCCAGCAGCGGGATGAGCAGGGTGGCGGCCAGAACCCCAGACTGGCAGTGGCTCACTCACCGCTGGTCTGGGGTTATGGCCGCTGGCTCCTGCCAACCAGAGTCCCGGCCGCCGGTCCCACTCAGTTCCGTTCACCCAGGCAGGCAGTCAGCTGAGTGGGGCCAGTGGACACCAGCTGGCAGCAGCATACTAGTAAAAATTGTCTTGCGTGCCACCTTTGGCAGGCATGCTGCAGGTTGCCGACCCCTGCCCTATTATTTTCTACACCATTTTATAAGATTAAGATTATTCATTTTAAGATCATTTTATAACATTTGTTTTCCTAACAATTTTTAACATCCGGTTCTAAAACTGCTTCAAAATTTAGCAACCGGTTCCCGGGAACTGGTGCGAACCGGCTCCAGCTCACCACTGGGTAATACTCACCTGACTCTGAAGTGAGGAGGGGGGCAAAGCCAAGAGGGAAGAAAGAACATGATAAAAGGGAGAAACGTTTGCCGTGCTCTTCCTCTCTCTTCCACCTCCATCTACAGACACCACCACCAAGAGACTGAAGCACTAATCAAAGGGGAGATCCTGGCTGAAAGGCAACCAGCCAGCCTGTGGTGAGAAGCGTCTAAGTTTTTAAGGGCATTTAAAGTGTTAAGATCAGCTCAGAATGTGTTTTGCTTTTATTTCATTTGACCAAATCTGACTTGTTATGTTTTGACTTATAATCACTTAAAATCCATCTTTATAGTTAATAAATCTGTGTTTATTCTACCTGAAGCAGTGCGTTTGGTTTGAAGCATGTCAGAGACTCCCCTTGGGATAACAAGCCTAGTACATATCAATTGCTTTGTTAAATTGATGAACTCATACAAGCTTGCAGCATCCAGCGGGCATAACTGGACACTGCAAGACGGAGGTTCCTAGGGTTGTGTCTGGGATGGGAGATATTGGCTGGTGTCATTCGGTTGCACAATCCAAGGAGCAGCGTACATGCCAGAGGTGTGCATGAACAGCCCAGGAGTAGGGGTTCTCAGAGCAGAGCAGGGTAAGGCTGGCTCCCAGAGTCAAGGATTGGAGTGACCTAGCAGATCACCGGTCCAGATAACTCCATGGGAACGTCACAACCTCTTCTATTGACACCTTAATCTGGGACATTCCTCAGATTTGTCACCTGAAAAGAATGGCTCAGGTGTGGGAATCTCCCTCCCATCTGTTGCAGTGAAGACCGATGCACAGAATTCACTTAACGTCTCTGCAATGGCCTTGTCTTTCTGGCCTAAACACAGTTGTTGTGACCAAGTTTTGGCCCTTGTAAGCCACATGGAGGCCAGATTCCAGAGGAAATGTGAGACCGATGCAGCTTTGAAGACCCGTCATCTGCCTACGACATGGTCTGGATTAAAGGCTTGATGGTGAAGCTCGCAAGGATCACTCGCCTCCACAAAACACTATGTCTGCTATGGATGATGCTGGGCAGTAGGCAGCTATGTGTCCACTTGGGCAACAAAGTCAGTTCACCCTAGTTCCTCAACAATGGGCTGCCACAAGGCTCAGTACTCGCGCCGACAATTTTCAATATCTACACGAGCAACATGCTTCCAACGAAGTCGCGCAAATTTGCATATGTGGATGATCTTGCCCTGGCAATGCAAGCAGCCACCTTCAATGACCTCAAGTCCACCTTGAATGCGAACCTAAACACCAGGGAGGAATATTTCTGGAAAGGGAAGCTCAAGGCAAATCCTCACAAAACCACAGCACAGCATTCCATCTTGATAACAGGAACACTGAGCACACCCTGAAAGTGACCTTCTGCGGGTACACTGCGCAACATGACCCCATTCCAACCTATCCTGGGGGGAAGCTGGATCACACGCTAACCTTCCACAACCACCTGAAGAAGGTAGCTGCCAAGATGAAGACAAAGGTCAACCTGATCCAGAAATTGGCAAGCACAAGCTGGGGACCATCAGCATCAGTGTTACAGACATCAGCAAGGGCCCTTGTCTACCCCCTAGCTGAGTACTGGGCACCAATATGGACCAAAAGTAGCCACACTCAACTTGTTGATGTCCAGCTGAACACTGCAATGTGGTGCATCACTGGAGCCCTCAAGTTGACCCCAACGCCTTGGCTGCCGGTGCTGTCACACATTGCTCCCCCATCCATTGGCCACGAGGCTGCAATCCTTTGGGAATTCCAGAGGATCGTGGAAAACAAATGTTTTCCCATCCACCAGGACCTTAGCTTGAAGTGACGTGAGCCCTTTTGGATCCTCGCATTTAGCCTTCAACAATGCAACTTCAACCCTGATGAAGCTTGGAAAGCCGAATGGAGTTCACAAGAAGTCCCAAATAAACACCTTGTAAAAAACCCGATGCAGATGATCCCTGGCTTCAATCTCCCACAAAGCTCATGGGAACCCTAATCCATATCCGCACAAACCATGGCAGATGCAGATACTTGCTGCACAAATGGAAAAGTAAAGACTCTCAAGTGTGGGACTGGTCACCCAGAACAGACCAGGGACCATATAATGACTCAATGCCCAATTCACAAATACAAAGAAGGCCTCACAGTGACCCACTCTGGTACGCCTGACACAGTTATCTCACTTACCCATCTGAATGTAGAGTATCATTGTTGCTCTACATTTCCATCAGCCGTACGGAGAAGAAGGGTTCCTTTAGCACCCCCATTGTCCAGGGGCCCCACTGATTGTCTGGCAGACTTCCTGCTGCTGGTGTATTTAGCACAGTTTTGATGTTAGTTTTTGAGTCTTTGGCTAGTTGCTCTTCTAGGCCTGTCTAATTACACGTTTGAACTTGATTTGCCGGGGCTGATGCTCCTTTCTGTTGTTCCCACTAGGATTTGACCCTCTCATTTTTAAAGGGAACCTTTTGCCCCAACCGCCTCTTTGACTCTGTTGTTAGCTATGGTGGCATTTTTTTCTGGTCCCCTTTGCTATTTTTTTATTTCAGGTGTACATTTAATTTGAGCCTCTATCGTGGGGTTTAAATAGTTTTCAGGCAGCTTGCCGTCATTTTACTCCTGTGGCTGTTCCTTTTCATTTGTTTCACTCGCCTCATCCTTTTCGTGTCGTTCCCCGTTCCGAAGTTAAATGCTACACTGTGCTGAGGTTCTTTGGTACCCCCGGCCCAGTGATGTTACATTTAATTATATTATGGTCGCTATTACTGAGTGGTTCAGCTCTGTGCACATGTTGGGCCAGGTCCTGTGCACCACTTAGGACTAAATCAAGAATTGCCTCTGCCCTTGTGGGTTCCAGGACTAGCTGCTCCCCATGGGGGTGGAGCAGGTCCTGCTCCCCAAAGGCCTCCCTCCCCCTTTGGATTATTGCCCCAGTGTGTTAATGTGGGCCTGCCCCAGGGACTGACCCCTCCACCCTCTGCACCAGAGCCAGCCAGCCCCATGCGCGGTGTGCTGTTCAAATCCCAGGAGATGATTCATAGATTCATAGATACTAAGGTCAGAAGGGACCATTCTGATCATCTAGTCCGACCTCCTGCACAGCGCAGGCCACAGAATCTCACCCACCCACTCCTACGAAAAATCTCACCTATGTCTGAGCTATTGAAGTCCTCAAATCGTGGTTTAAAGGCTTCAAGGAGCAGAGAAGCCTCCCTCAAGTGACCCGTGCCCCATGCTACAAAGGAAGGCGAAAAACCTCCAGGGCCTCTTCCAATCTGCCCTGGAGGAAAATTCCTTCCTGAGCATATGGGCAAGATTCACCGGCCAGATACTACAGAAAATTCTTTCCTCGGTAACTCGCATCCCATCCATCTAATATCCCATCTCAGGGGATTAGGCCTATTTACCCTGAATATTTAAAGATCATTTACTTACCAAAATCACATTATCCCATCATACCATCTCCTCCATAAACTTATCGAGTAGAATCTTAAAACCACATAGATCTTTTGCCCCCACTGCTTCCCTTGGAAGGCTATTCCAAAACTTCACTCCTCTGATGGTTAGAAACCTTTGTCTAATTTCAAATCTAAACTTCCTGGTGGCCAGTTTATACCCATTTCTTCTTGTGTCCACATTGGTGCTGAGCTTAAATAATTCCTCTCCTGTATTTATCCCTCTGATATATTTATAGAGAGCAATCATATCTCCCCTCAACCTTCTTTTAGTTAGGCTAAACAAGCCAAGCTCCTTAAGTCTCCTTTTCATAAAACAAGTTTTCCATTCCTCGGATCATCCTAATAGCCCTTCTCTGTACCTGCTCCAGTTTGAATTCAATGAGGTCAGGTCCCACTTCAAGCCTCTCCCTTCCTGCTCTATTGCAGGGGGCAGGGTTTCCAACTGCTCCAGTCAGATCCAAGCTACAATGGGATTTTAGTGAGGGGTGGGTGGGAACATGTGACTTTGAATCTCCAGAGCTTTAATCCACAGGTTTTGCCCATCCCTTTCCCCGTGCCAGGTTCCTCCAGAGCTTTACCCCTCCCGTGGAGAACAACGCAGAACTGAGCCCTGTTTTTCCAGTGAAAAATGTTTATTTGGCTCCAGGTGCCTAGATCTCAAGGTGGGCGGTGCCGGATGCCCGAGAGAAATGAAACCCAGGGCTGAGAGTGCTGGACAGGAACCTCCCGAGCGAGCGAAGGGCCGTTTAGCCGGGAAGGGCGTCTCCTTGGGGCTGTACACCGGCTGCTGCACTCTGTGCCCCCAGCCATGGGCAGGGAGCAAAGGAGCGAACCAGGGAGATGAACCTGCCAAGGGGTGTCCCAGGAAGGGCCTGGCTAACAGGACAGAATCCGGTACCTCCCGGGGAATCCAGGGAGGGGTAGGTGGGAATCACGGCTCAGCAACAGCTTCACCCCAAGGGCCAAGAGCGATAAAAACACCAGAGACTCATTTGCTTCCTGCACTAGAGCTTTATTGGGAAAGGAACTAAACTGCAGCATAGGGGGGCATGAACAGCGATTCTGGGGGGGGGGTCACCAGAGAGCAAGGGGGAGGTGGAGACAGAGATGGGCGATTGTGTAAGCAGCAAACAGGCCTGAGGCTGGGAGAGACGCTTGAGAGAGAGCCCAGGACAATACTGGACGGGGGCCCAGGAGCCCTGGGGCTGCAGAGTGCGGTCATGGTACTGCTGGGTCACCGGGCACCGTCACTCCTCACAGATTCGCCCACGTTTTGTCACTTGATCCGGGTGAAAATGTTTGTGCCGACCCTGCGGGGAAGTGCAGAATTCATAGATTTGTAGAGTGACAGTCAGAAGTAAGACTCGTGGCACCTTAGAGACTAACAAATTTATTAGAGCATAAGCTTTCGTGAGCTACAGCTCACTTCATCGGATGCATGTGGTGGAAATGTTTTTTTTTTCCACCAAATGCATCCGATGAAGTGAGCTGTAGCTCACGAAAGCTTATGCTCTAATAAATTTGTTAGTCTCTAAGGTGCCACGGGTACTCCTTTTCTTTTTACTCTGAAAGAAGTAAGACTACAATTCTAACAGGGAGGTCACAGATTCTGTGACTTTCCGTGACCTCCAGGACTTCTTCTGGAGCAGTGATGGAGCAGCTGTCAGCACCGGGGTCTGTGGAGTGGCGGCCGGGGCGTGGGGAGGCACCAGAACAGCTGACCGGCAGCCAACCTTGGGGCCTCCGGGGAGCAGTCTCCAGCCTGATGGAGCAGCGGCTGTGGTTGGGTCAGCCCCTGTGGAGCCCCTGCTGCAGGAGTAGCTGAAAGCCCTGGCAGGCTCTGTTTGTTTCTCTGTTTGTTGCAGGCTTCCATGAATTTTTGTTCATTGCCTGCAACCAGTCCCTGACTTTTACTAAAAATCCCTGGGACAGAATCTTACCCTTAGTCAGAAGGGACCATCAGCTCATCCAGTCTGAGCTCCTGTGTAGCACAGGCCAGCCACAATGCCCCCCTGCCCCCTGCCCTGAGCCCAGTAACTTGTGAATGGCTGAAGCATCTTCCAGAAAGCAGCTGGGTTTGATCTGAAGCCCATGAAGAGCTGGAGAACCCAGCACTGCCCTGGGCCTCTTGCTCCAAGGGTTAAACATTTGGGCCTTATTTCTGATGGGAATTTGTCTGGCTTCAGCTTCCAGCCATTGGTTCTTGTCCTGCCTTTCCCTGCTAGACTGAGCAGCCTGTCAGCGCCTGGTATTTTCCCTCTGTGGTTTGTTCTCACCTGTTATTTGCCCAGCACAGACCATGCGCTCGGTGCTGCCCGATACGGGAGGAGGAGGGGGCAGAAGGGGCACAACAGCCTCAGGAGAAAAGACCAAAGAAGGACACCGCCTCCCAGGCCACCTACCTGAGCACCACCGCCCGGGGAAATGCCCCCTCCAGGCTCCAGCCCAGGGAGGCAGCGTGGCTATGGGCACCCCGCACTGGCAGGGCCTCAGAGCCACCCAGCAGCACCCGGGGGGCGGGCAGGGGCTCCGCAGGCTGCACATCCCCGTGGTGCTCAGCAGGGCCACCGGGGGCAGAGACCCGCCAGCAGCCACTTGCTCAAATCTCCCCTTGGTGCCCCCCGGGAGGTGTCCCCAGGGCAGGCAGCCCCCTCCCTCACTCCCCGTGGGCCTCTCCATAAGGCGGGCAGGGCCGTGGGGCACTAGCAGCCCCGTGAGGGGAAAGGTTCAGCAGTGGCAGGCATGTGTGGCTGTGCCATGGGGTCACTAGGCCTTTGCTGGGGCCCAGCCCAGGGTAACAGCAGGGAACAGCTTTGCCAGGGCTGCCCGAAGCCTCATTATCCAGCCTCCCCCAGTTCTTCCAGGTGCTCCAGCCACCTGCACCCCCGGAGATGGTTCTGTTCCCAGGGGCTGCTTCCCAGTGACAAGCTGCCCCAGCCCACTCTCTATTTCCCCATTAGTCTCTCACAGGCCTGGGGGCTTGGCTCTGGGCCCCAGGATCACAGCCCTGGGGTGTGACAGGGCTCAGGGAACTCTGCAGCCTTGGGGAATAAACCTGCATTCGAGTTCACAGCACTTCATCCTCCCCCAGCGAGACACTGGAAGGCGAAGGGTCCCCAGGGGTTTGTGACTCTGGGCTGAGAGCCATGCCCTGTCCCCGCAAGCTGGTTTTCCTACATCTCCAGCACTAGGAGCCCTTCGACCAGAGCCGGGATCCCAGCCCTGCCCTTGGCACAGAGATGGGGCCAGTCCCAGCTCCACAGGCAGCACCTTCACCCCTGGGCAATTGGTGCCCAGTCACCCACCTGGTCGCTTTCCAGTCAGCTCCGGGGGATCTGACCTCCTCACGCAGCAGCCACTTGGTCTTCAGAGTTTCCTTCCCTTTATCATCCATGAAGCACTGGCCCACGAAGACGGTTGTCGAGTCTGCGGGGGAACCGGACAGGAGTTAAAGTCAGTAATGCCCCCAAGAGACAGAGCCCAGACCCCAGGGAAGGACGCAGAGTTGCTTAAAGCACGACTGGAGTGGAAGGAACCGCTACAGAATAGAACAAAAAAGTCATGTTATCGGTGGAGCTGGCAGCAGCACCTAGAGTTAAGGGTGCCTGACGTTTTCCATTATAAGACCCTGTTCTCAATTGTTTATAACTAGCCACATTTCAACAGTTTGGCTGAAGTTTCCCATGCCAGGCATCTGCCTCAGGCTGGTGAGGTTTGGGGTTCTTTTACTTTTTATCATAATATGGTTCAGCCTTTTCCAAGAACAAGGTTGGGGGAAAATACGTTAATTTTGCCATGTTAAAAAATTCGTACCACCTTCTCATTGGGAAGTTTGAGTGCCCCGTGCTTGAGCTGGGACTCGATACTTGGCAGTGGGGGAGACTGGCCTTTGGCCAGCCCCAAGTTGGGCAAGTTACAAGTCCCTGAAAAATCTTCCTTCACACATGCTCAGTAGACACTTGTTAGAGTTTGTCAGCTAAGTGCCCCCAAGATTCCCTGAGTGTAGGGCTGAGTGGGACTTTCCCTGCAATTGCCTCTTTGGCCCCGGGCCCCGGCACTGAGAGCGAGAACTTGCCTTTCCTGTGCACTCACTGGCCCCCTGCTTTCCCCAGGCCGGGCAGAGGGATGGAGAGCGCAGCCTGTCTGCAGTGCAGAGGGGTGAAGAGATGCAGGACAGAGGGCAGAGTTGGGTGGAGAGGGCAGAGGGGTCAGGAGGGCAGATGAGGACAGGGCAGGGTGGGGAAAGGGCGGGATAGGAAGCGGGGGATAGGGACCGGGGAGGGGCAGAAGGGAATGGGGAAGACTAATGGGATGGGGCTGGAGGCAGGGGCTGAATGGGAGTTCCTGCCTCAGGTTCTCCTGCTTCTCCTCCCTCCCGCCCCCACCCCCCATGAGCGGTAAGGCTCCATCCCCACCCCTCAGTCTGCTCTGGATGGCTCCAGTTTGCACTCGCTCCTCCAGGCTCCCCGGCCACCCCTGTATCTCACAGCCCCCGCATCTGCAGGGGGACATGCTCCTGCTGCCTCCTGAGACACCGCTGCCTGCTGCTTCGGAGCCCTCCAGGACGTGGTTCCCAGTAATGGTTCCCAGCGCGTCTGCTGAGCAAGGCCTTGCACCCAGCCTGGGGAAGCCAACAAGTGCCCTGTGCACATGGGATGGCTGAGTGCTGATCCAGGGGCTGGGTCTGTACAGCACCTAGCACCACAGGGACCTCGCCACTACCTAATACAGACAGTGACTAACAGTTCACAGCAACGCTGGTGTTGGTACGTGCACAGCTCTGGCAGCGGCCCCAGCAAGCTGCCGTGGACAAGCCAGGGAGGAGACAAAGCAGCTCGCAGTGTCCCCCAGGGCCTCTCGTCCCCAGAGCACTTGAAGCCTTGCACCCAGTTGGGGAGGTGGGTCCCCCAAGGGTCCCCATGGGCAGGTGGAGAGATGATGGGGAAGCTGCCCAAGAGCCCTCAGCAAGTCCCAGGCAGAGCTGAGGATGGACCCCAGGAGCTCTGACCACATGGCCTTGGAGACACAGCCCAGGGTGAGCGACGGGTCCCGCGCTGTGGGTCGGGGGGGGGGGGGTAGGCCGGGCCCCAGCCCTTTGGTTTGAGGTTGGTACATTTGTATCTCGTTTCCAGTCTATTCAGTTCTGGCTCAGAGCCCCTGGCACTGGCCAAAGCTGAGCGTTAAGGGGCCGGAAGAGCAGAGGACGGTGCAGAGACTGGGCGGGGAAGCGATTCAGCCTGGTTAGCGCTGAATTCCCCTCCGTTCCCCCCGCCCCGGGCGCTGAACCCCCGGGACACGTGCCTGAGAAGGTCCAGGTCACGGTGAAGCCGAAGGTCGGCTGCTTCCTCTGGCTCGTGGGCTTCTGGGACCCCTTCAGGGGTGACACCTGGATGGGTTTGTTGGTGGCCGTCACCGCCGTGTGGTACAAACCGGTGAATCCCCCATCGGCGTTCACGGCAGAGATGCTCATGTTAGAGCCCAGCTCATTCTTCCACAATCCAGACAGGACGCACTGAAAGAGGGACACGGTCCGCAGCATGGGTCCCTCCCCCGCAGCAATGCGGGGTCCGATGCTCCCCCAGGCCATGCCCCTGAGAGCGCGGAACGCAGGAGCCAGACCCACACACCAGGAGAGGAACAGAGCATGGCTCTGAGATCGGATCCTCTGCCCCAAACCTGCAGGGAACGGCTGGCTCCGGGCTCAGATCCCTTCCTGTGCTGTGTCTTTCTCGCTGCGCACTGACTCCGGCCGTTCCCACGGCCCACAGGAGACTCAGCCCCTTTCCAAAGCCCGCTCCGCGCCGGCCCAGCGAGCCCCCTTCAACGACAAGCTCCCGTGCGACGGACCCACCTCACTCCGCGCTCACTTCACCCTGCCCCGGGGCTGCGCAGGGAGAGAGCCGCGGCCGGGGACCCCCTCAATCGTGCGAGAGGCCGGGGCGGGGGGCCGGGGGCGCGGGGCCGGTGCCATGGCGGGGACGGCTGAAGGCTGCCCGGGAGATGAGATTCTGTCCCTGCCTCTGCCACACGGCTCCCAGGAGGTGCTGGGCAAGTCACCCCTCGGCCCCTCGCCCCCCCCGACACCCAGAGCCAGCGCCCCGCCCCCTCGGCCCCCCCAGACACCCCAGAGCCAGCGCCCCGCCCCCTCGGCCCCTCGCCCCCCCCGACACCCCAGAGCCAGCGCCCCGCCCCCTCGGCCCCCCCAGACACCCCAGAGCCAGCGCCCCGCCCCCTCGGCCCCTCGGCCCCCCCGACACCCCAGAGCCAGCGCCCCGCCCCCTCGGCCCCCCCGACACCCCAGAGCCAGCGCCCCGCCCCCTCGGCCCCTCGCCCCACCCCTCCTGAGACACCCCACAGCCAGCGTCCAGCCCCTTCGGCCCCTTGCCCCGCCCCACCCGAGACACCCCAGAGCCAGCGCCCCGCCCCCTCGGCCCCCCCAGACACCCCAGAGCCAGCGCCCCGCCCCCTCGGCCCCCCCAGACACCCCAGAGCCAGCGCCCCGCCCCCTCGGCCCCCCCAGACACCCCAGAGCCAGCGCCCCGCCCCCTCGGCCCCTCGGCCCCCCCGACACCCCAGAGCCAGCGCCCCGCCCCCTCGGCCCCCCCAGACACCCCAGAGCCAGCGCCCCGCCCCCTCGGCCCCCCGAGACACCCCAGAGCCAGCGCCCAGCCCCCTCGGCCCCTCGCCCCCCCCAGACACCCCAGAGCCAGCGCCCCGCCCCCTCGGCCCCCCCAGACACCCCAGAGCCAGCGCCCAGCCCCCTCGGCCCCTCGCCCCCCCCGACACCCCAGAGCCAGCGCCCCGCCCCCTCGGCCCCTCGCCCCCCCGACATCCCAGAGCCAGCGCCCCGCCCCCTCGGCCCCCCAGACACCCCAGAGCCAGCGCCCCGCCCCCTCGGCCCCTCGCCCCCCCCGACACCCCAGAGCCAGCGCCCCGCCCCCTCGGCCCCCCCAGACACCCCAGAGCCAGCGCCCCGCCCCCTCGGCCCCTCGCCCCCCCGACATCCCAGAGCCAGCGCCCCGCCCCCTCGGCCCCCCCAGACACCCCAGAGCCAGCGCCCCGCCCCCTCGGCCCCTCACCCCCCCGACACCCCAGAGCCAGCGCCCCGCCCCCTCGGCCCCCCCAGACACCCCAGAGCCAGCGCCCCGCCCCCTCGCCCCCCCGACACCCCAGAGCCAGCGCCCCGCCCCCTCGGCCCCCCCAGACACCCCAGAGCCAGCGCCCCGCCCCCCCGGCCCCCCCGCCCCCCCCAGACACCCCAGAGCCAGACCCCAGCCCCCTCGGCCCCCCCAGACACCCCAGAGCCAGCGCCCCGCCCCCTCGGCCCCTCGCCCCCCCCGACACCCCAGAGCCAGCGCCCCGCCCCCTCGGCCCCCCCAGACACCCC
This sequence comes from Dermochelys coriacea, assembly GCF_009764565.3. Taxonomy (NCBI): domain Eukaryota; kingdom Metazoa; phylum Chordata; order Testudines; family Dermochelyidae; genus Dermochelys; species Dermochelys coriacea. Next base: position 761,256 of record NC_050072.1, read on the forward strand.
AGAGCCAGCGCCCCGCCCCCTCGGCCCCCCCAGACACCCCAGACCCAGCGCCCCGCCCCCTCGGCCCCTCGCCCCCCCCAGACACCCCAGAGCCAGACCCCAGCCCCCTCGGCCCCCCCAGACACCCCAGAGCCAGCGCCCCGCCCCCTCGGCCCCTCGCCCCCCCCCGACACCCCAGAGCCAGCGCCCCCGCCCCCCCGGCCCCCCCAGACACCCCAGAGCCAGCGCCCCGCCCCCTCGGCCCCTCGGCCCCCCCGACCCCCCAGAGCCAGCGCCCCGCCCCCTCGGCCCCCCCAGACACCCCAGAGCCAGCGCCCCGCCCCCTCGGTCCCCCCGAGACACCCCAGAGCCAGCGCCCAGCCCCCTCGGCCCCTCGCCCCCCCCGACACCCCAGAGCCAGCGCCCCGCCCCCCTCGGCCCCTCACCCCCCCCGACACCCCAGAGCCAGCGCCCCGCCCCCTCGGCCCCCCCAGACACCCCAGAGCCAGCGCCCCGCCCCCTCGGCCCCTCGCCCCCCCGACATCCCAGAGCCAGCGCCCCGCCCCCTCGGCCCCCCCAGACAACCCAGAGCCAGCGCCCCGCCCCCTCGGCCCCTCGCCCCCCCAGACACCCCAGAGCCAGCGCCCCGCCCCCTCGGCCCCTCGCCCCCCCCCAGACACCCCAGAGCCAGACCCCAGCCCCCTCGGCCCCCCCAGACACCCCAGAGCCAGCGCCCCGCCCCCTCGCCCCCCCGACACCCCAGAGCCAGCGCCCCGTCCCCTCGGCCCCCCCAGACACCCCAGAGCCAGCGCCCCGCCCCCTCGGCCCCTCGCCCCCCCCGACACCCCAGAGCCAGCGCCCCGCCCCCTCGGCCCCCCCAGACACCCTAGAGCCAGCGCCCCGCCCCCTCGGCCCCTCGGCCCCCCCCGACACCCCAGAGCCAGCGCCCCGCCCCCTCGGCCCCTCGCCCCCCCCCGACACCCCAGAGCCAGCGCCCCGCCCCCTCGGGCCCCCCAGACACCCCAGAGCCAGCGCCCCGCCCCCTCGGCCCTCCCAGACACCCCAGACCCAGCGCCCCGCCCCCTCGGCCCCCCAGACACCCCAGAGCCAGCGCCCCGCCCCCTCGGCCCCTCGCCCCCCCGACACCCCACAGCCGGCGCCCCGCCCCCTCTGCCCCCCCAGACACCCCAGAGCCGGCGCCCCGCCCCCTCGGCCCCCCCAGACACCCCAGAGCCAGCGCCCCGCCCCCTCGGCCCCCCCGAGACAACCCAGAGCCAGCGCCCCGCCCCCTCACCCCCCCCAGACACCCCAGAGCCAGCGCCCCGCCCCCTCGGCCCCCCCGAGACACCCCAGAGCCAGCGCCCAGCCCCCTCGGCCCCTCGCCCCACCCCTCCTGAGACACCCCAGAGCCAGCGTCCAGCCCCTTCGGCCCCTTGCCCCGCCCCACCCGAGACACCCCAGAGCCAGCGCCCCGCCCCCTCGGCCCCCCCGAGACACCCCAGAGCCAGCGTCCATCCCCTTCGGCCCCTCGCCCCGCCCCCCTGAGACACCCCAGAGCCAGCGCCCCGCCCCCTCGGCCCCCCCGAGACACCCCAGATCCAGCGCCACGTCCCCTCGCCCCCCCAGACACCCCAGAGCCAGCGCCCCGCCCCCTCGGCCCCCCCGAGACACCCCAGAGCCAGCGCCCAGCCCCCTCGGCCCCTCGCCCCACCCCTCCTGAGACACCCCAGAGCCAGCGTCCAGCCCCTTCGGCCCCTCGCCCCGCCCCACCCGAGACACCCCAGAGCCAGCACCCAGCCCCTCATCCCGCCCCACCCCGAGACACCCCAGAGCCAGTGCCCCCCCGAGACACCCCAGAGCCAGCGCCCAGCCCCCTCAGCCCCTCGCCCCACCCCACCAGAGACACCCCATAGCCAGCGCCCAGCCCCCTCAGCCCCTCATCCCGCCCCACCCTGAGACACCCCAAAGCCAGCGCCCAGCCCCCTCGGCCCCTCACCCCGCCCCACCCTGAGACACCCCAGAGCCAGCGTCCAGCCCCCTCAGCCCCTCATCCCGCCCCACCCCGAGACACCCCAGAGCCAGCGCCCAGCCCCCTTGGCCCCTCGCCATGCCCCACCCCACCTGAGACACCCCAGAGCCAGCATCCCCCCCGAGACACCCCAGAGCCAGCACCCAGCCCCTTCGGCCCCTTGTCCTGCCCCACCCTGACACGCCCCAGAGCCAGTGCCCAGCCCCCTCAGCCTCTCGCCCTGCCCCACCTGAGACACCCCAGAGCCAGTGCTCAGCCCCCTCAGCCTCTCGCCCTGCCCTATACCTTTCTCTCTGAGGAGAGCCCGAGGTTCACCAGCACCAGGGCGAGGAGCAGGGAGAAGGCAACTTTCCCCATCATCTCTGGGAGTGGAAGCCACCTGCAGACACCAGGTGAGTCTCCTTCCAGGGACTCATGCCTGGGGCTCCCAGGCAGGCCCCTATTTATAGCTCCAGCCACCTCACTCGTTGGCAGTGCCAGGTATTGAGCAACTGCTGGCTTTTGAAAGTTGTTTTTCCTGCAGTGGGAACTGAAGTTCCCAGAAGCGTTCGCCAGTGACTGGCCATGTGCTGCCTGCCCTGCTGGGCTGCTGGTGGGAAGCGTTTGGCCACTCGCTGGATGGGCCCGTGTGTGCCAGGTGGGACCAGGGGGGTTGATGGGAGCGCAGCAGGGAGTGGGCTGTGCTGGCCTGAGGGCACCGCTCTCTGCCTCGGGGTGCCCGGCTGGGCTACACAGAGAGTGGAGCTCTAGGGGCAGGAGGTTCAGTTTGAGGGATGCTCTCACTTGGCACCACACAGAGGTCCCTGGCTCCAGGCACAAGAAACTCTGGGGATCCCAGCAGGTTGGAGAGAGGGTCTCTGTCCTGCAGCTTTGGGCTCCTTTGAACTTTCAGCTCCAAGTCAGACTGGGCCCAAACTCTGTGACCCAAATGCCAGGAGCCCAAGTCCCCCCTACCTGAGCCCCCTGCAGCCTGAACCCCAAACCTGAGCCCTCCCCAGCCTAAGCCCCCCATGCCCCGGTTTCTCTCGTCTCCAGTCCTGCCATGGGCAGCAGGCTGCTCGGAAGGGCCCTGGCGGCCTTTCTGCCCTGGCTCTGGGAGGGGCCAGCCTGTATTTGCCCCCTTGTTGTCTGAGAGGCTGCAGCTGCTGTTACTGTCAAGCCGAAGGTCAGGGCCACCCCCAAGGATGGGCGCTGGCCCTGCTGCCTTGCGGGGCTGGGGTTGGCCCTGCCTCTGTAGGGTGCTGTTACCGCAAACCCAGCTGAGCTGGCCAGTATGCGCAGCCCACCAACCTCAGCTCCCTCCCTCCACTCCCCACCCAGAGCACGTCTCCCTGCCCCAGCCCTGGCCAGGAACTAGCCCCTACCCCCTCCGCACGGGCAGAGCCTCCTGCTGCCCCCTGCCCCCCTCAGCAGCGAGTGTCCCAGCACCTCCTACTGGCAGCTTGGCTGAGTGCAGCCCCCAGGGCACGAGCAGCTTCCCCAGGAGGGAACAGGGCAGGGGACCACAACCTCCCCCCCCGCCCCACGCACTGTCGAAACGCCCCGATTGCACCATCACAGGAAGCTGGGCAGTGAGCTGCGCCATCCCCAGCGCCTGGCGGGAGAGCCCTGCCTCGTGCCGTGCAGAGAAACTTAGCTGGTCAATCATGTGTGTAGGTGCAGGGAGCCTGTCTGCAATGGGGATGGGCTGGAGGAGGCTTTGCTGGTGGGCATGGCTGCCAGGTGGAGACGATGGGAGCATGTAGGGGGCATAACTACAGATTTACTTCTCCCACCCAGCCAGGCCTGCATCCCACCCAATAGCTCCTGGCTGAGCTACGGGGGAGGGCTCAGAGAGAGATGTCCCAGCTCAGCTGAAAGGTTTCGAGTGATGGAAACTCCAGCCCCAGCCTCTTCCTCTTCTGCATCCTTGCCCAGTCCCTGCCCCAAGCCAGGGCCTCCCTCCGCCGGGGCCAGAGCCAGGGCGGGCAAGTGGAGCAGCCGGCCAGGGCACAGTCACGGGAGTGGAGAAATGCTGAAAAAACCAGCAGGGGGCGCAAATATGTCTCGTTACAGCTCTGCCCATATCTGCCCAACCCCCTCGAGCTTCCAGTCGACCGTGTTCCTGGTCCCCTCGGCTTTAAACATAACAACATAAGAATGGCCAGACTGGCTCAGACCAAAGGTCCATCTAGCCCAGTGTCCTGTCTGCCAACAGTGGCCCATGCCAGGGGCCCCAGAGGGAATGCACAGAACAGGGAATCACCAAGTGATCCATCCCCTGTCGCCATTCCCAACGTCTGGCAAACAGAGGCTAGGGACACCATCCCTGCCTATCCTGGCTCATAGCCATTGACGGACCTATGAACTTATCTAGTTCTTTTTTGAATCCTGTTATAGTCTTGGCCTTCACAACATCCTCTGGCAAGGAGTTCCACAGGTCGACTGTGTGTTGTGCGAAGAAATACTTCCTTTTGTTTGTTTAAACCTGCTGTCTGTTAATTCCATTGGGTGACTCCTAGTTCTTGTGTTATGAGAAGGAGTAAATAACACTTCCTTGTTTACTTTCTCCACCCCAGTCATTATTTTGTAGGCCAGATAGTCTTATGTTCTTATCTGCCAAACCCCCTGAAGCCTCTGGCTGACCCTGTTCCTGGTTCCCTCAGGTTTGCAAACAGTGCAGTGAGGTCTGTGGGGCTGGCCCTTGTGCTGTGATGTGACACTGACATGTTTGGCAGATGGGTCACAACTGGCTGTTTCTCAGGAACTGGCTGACACATTGCTGAGAAAAAACAACAAGGAGTTCTCGTGGCACCTTAGAGACTAACAAATTTATTTGGGCATAAGCTTTCATGGGCTAGAAGCCGCTTCATCGGATGCATGGAGTGGAAAATACAGGAGTAGGTATAAGTATATAGCATATGAAAAGATGGGAATTGCCTGACTAAGTGGGGGGTCAGTGCTAACGAGGCCAATTCAATCAGGGTGGATGTGGCCCATTCCCAACAGTTGACAAGAAGGTATCAACAGAGGGAAAATTTAAAAATAGCCAGAGCCTCGCGAACCAGCTGAGCGGCAGCGAACCAGCGGAGCAGCGGGGACAGCAGAGCAGCTCACAGCAGGAGTTTGCCTGGGAGTTCGCCTGGAGTGAGCCCAGTGAGGCTTACATCTTGCCAACGTCTCTGAGGAAACTCATAGTAGGTAGGTGATATGGAAGGGGGGAATTCAGCTGTTGTGACCTGCACTGGATGTGCCATGTTTGTCTTTCTTCCACAGGACAGAAGCGACTTTGTCTGTACAAAGTGCAAGCTGGTCTCCATATTGGAAGAGAAGATTGAAGGTCTGGAGCAACAGGTAACGACCCTGCGTTGTATACGAGAGACTGAGGATTTTCTGGACCAAACTCAGGATAGCCTTCTAGGGGCACAAAGCTCTAAAGATGTAGAGCAGGTTGCACAGAGGAGCCAAGAGGCCAGTGAAGAAGCTTGGCAACATGTGACCTCCAGAAGAGGTAAGCGGAATGTCCGGGTTCCAGTAACACAGACACAGGTAACTAACCGCTTTCATGTTCTCTCCACAGGTACCAATGCGGAGAGTGGACCAGATGATAGGTCTGGGGGGAGAAAGCGGAAGGAGACTCCGCTGGTTGGGAGGCATGAGATGCGATGTCCTGAGGTTGGGGGTTCCACGACCACCACTCCCAAGAGGAGAAGGCGGGTGGTGGAGGTCGGGGACTCTCTCCTCCGGGGGACTGAGTCATCTATCTGCCGCCCTGACCGGGAAAACCGAGAAGTCTGCTGCTTGCCAGGGGCTAAGATTCGTGATGTGACGGAGAGACTGCCGAGACTCATCAAGCCCTCGGATCGCTACCCCTTCCTGCTTCTCCACGTGGGCACCAATGATACTGCCAAGAATGACCTTGAGCGGATCACTGCGGACTACGTGGCTCTGGGAAGAAGGATAAAGGAGTTGGAGGCGCAAGTGGTGTTCTCGTCCATCCTCCCCGTGGAAGGAAAAGGCCTGGGTAGGGACCGTCGAATCGTGGAGGTCAACGAATGGCTACGCAGGTGGTGTCGGAGAGAAGGCTTTGGATTCTTTGACCATGGGATGGTGTTCCATGAAGGAGGAGTGCTGGGCAGAGACGGGCTCCATCTTACGAAGAGAGGGAAGAACATCTTGCCAGCAGGCTGGCTAACCTAGTGAGGAGGGCTTTAAACTAGGTTCACCGGGGGAAGGAGACCAAGCCCTGAGGTAAGTGGGAAAGCGGGATACCGGGAGGAAGCACAGGCAGGAAGGTCTGTGAGGGGAGGGCTCCTGCCTCATACTGGCATTGAGGGGCGATCAACAGGTTATCTCAAGTGCTTATATACAAATGCACAAAGCCTTGGAAACAAGCAGGGAGAACTGGAGGTCCTGGTGATGTCAAGGAATTATGACGTGATTGGAATAACAGAGACTTGGTGGGATAACTCACATGACTGGAGTACAGTCATGGATGGTTATAAACTGTTCAGGAAGGACAGGCAGGGCAGAAAAGGTGGGGGAGTAGCACTGTATGTAAGGGAGCAGTATGACTGCTCAGAGCTCCGGTACGAAACTGTGGAAAAACCTGAGTGTCTCTGGATTAAGTTTAGAAGTGTGTGCAACAAGAGTGATGTCATGGTGGGAGTCTGCTATAGACCACCGGACCAGGGGGATGAGGTGGATGAGGCTTTCTTCCGGCAACTCACGGAAGCTACTAGATCGCATGCCCTGATTCTCATGGGTGACTTTAATTTTCCTGATATCTGCTGGGAGAGCAATACAGCGGTGCATAGACAATCCAGGAAGTTTTTGGAAAGCGTAGGGGACAATTTCCTGGTGCAAGTGCTAGGGGAGCCAACTAGGGGGAGCGCTTTTCTTGACCTGCTGCTCACAAACCGGGTAGAATTAGTGGGGGAAGCAAAAGTGGATGGGAATCTGGGAGGCAGTGACCATGAGTTGGTTGAGTTCAGGATCCTGACGCAGGGAAGAAAGCTAAGCAGCAGGATACGGACCCTGGACTTCAGGAAAGCAGACTTTGACTCCCTCAGGGAACAGATGGCCAGGATCCCCTGGGGGACTAACATGAAAGGGAAGGGAGTCCAGGAGAGCTGGCTGTATTTCAAGGAATCCCTGTTGAGGTTACAGGGACAAACCATCCCGATGAGTCGAAAGAATAGTAAATATGGCAGGCGACCAGCTTGGCTTAATGGTGAAATCTTAGCGGATCTTAAACATAAAAAAGAAGCTTACAAGAAGTGGAAGGTTGGACATATGACCAGGGAAGAGTATAAAAATATTGCTCGGGCATGTAGGAAAGATATCAGGAGGGCCAAATCGCACCTGGAGCTGCAGCTAGCAAGAGATGTCAAGAGTAACAAGAAGGGTTTCTTCAGGTATGTTGGCAACAAGAAGAAAGCCAAGGAAAGTGTGGGCCCCTTACTGAATGAGGGAGGCAAGCTAGTGACAGAGGATGTGGAAAAAGCTAATGTACTCAATGCTTTTTTTTGCCTCTGTTTTCACTAACAAGGTCAGCTCCCAGACTGCTGTGCTGGGCATCACAAAATGGGGAAGAGATGGCCAGCCCTCTGTAGAGATAGAGGTGGTTAGGGACTATTTAGAAAAGCTGGACGTGCACAAGTCCATGGGGCCGGACGAATTGCATCCGAGAGTGCTGAGGGAATTGGCGGCTGTGATTGCAGAGCCCTTGGCCATTATCTTTGAAAACTCGTGGCGAACGGGGGAAGTCCTGGATGACTGGAAAAAGGCTAATGTAGTGCCCATCTTTAAAAAAGGGAAGAAGGAGGATCCTGGGAACTACAGGCCGGTCAGCCTCACCTCAGTCCCTGGAAAAATCATGGAGCAGGTCCTCAAAGAATCAATCCTGAAGCACTTAGAGGAGAGGAAGTGATCAGGAACAGTCAGCATGGATTCACCAAGGGAAGGTCATGCCTGACTAATCTAATCGCCTTTTATGATGAGATTACTGGTTCTGTGGATGAAGGGAAAGCAGTGGATGTATTGTTTCTTGACTTTAGCAAAGCTTTTGACACGGTCTCCCACAGCATTCTTGTCAGCAAGTTAAGGAAGTATGGGCTGGATGAATGCACTATAAGGTGGGTAGAAAGCTGGCTAGATTGTCGGGCTCAACGGGTAGTGATCAATGGCTCCATGTCTAGTTGGCAGCCGGTGTCAAGTGGAGTGCCCCAGGGGTCGGTCCTGGGGCCCGTTTTGTTCAATATCTTCATAAATGATCTGGAGGATGGTGTGGATTGCACTCTCAGCAAATTTGCGGATGATACTAAACTGGGAGGAGTGGTAGATACGCTGGAGGGGAGGGATAGGATACAGAAGGACCTAGACAAATTGGAGGATTGGGCCAAAAGAAATCTAATGAGGTTCAATAAGGATAAGTGCAGGGTCCTGCACTTAGGATGGAAGAATCCAATGCACCGCTACAGACTAGGGACCGAATGGCTCGGCAGCAGTTCTGCGGAAAAGGACCTAGGGGTGACAGTGGACGAGAAGCTGGATATGAGTCAGCAGTGTGCCCTTGTTGCCAAGAAGGCCAATGGCATTTTGGGATGTATAAGTAGGGGCATAGCGAGCAGATCGAGGGACGTGATCGTTCCCCTCTATTCGACACTGGTGAGGCCTCATCTGGAGTACTGTGTCCAGTTTTGGGCCCCACACTACAAGAAGGATGTGGATAAATTGGAAAGAGTACAGCGAAGGGCAACAAAAATGATTAGGGGTCTAGAGCACATGACTTACGAGGAGAGGCTGAGGGAGCTGGGATTGTTTAGTCTGCAGAAGAGAAGAATGAGGGGGGATTTGATAGCTGCTTTCAACTACCTGAAAGGGGGTTTCAAAGAGGATGGCTCTAGACTGTTCTCAATGGTAGCAGATGACAGAACGAGGAGTAATGGTCTCAAGTTGCAATGGGGGAGGTTTAGATTGGATATTAGGAAAAACTTTTTCACTAAGAGGGTGGTGAAACACTGGAATGCGTTACCTAGGGAGGTGGTGGAATCTCCTTCCTTGGAGGTTTTTAAGGTCAGGCTTGACAAGGCCCTGCCTGGGATGATTTAACTGGGACTTGGTCCTGCTTTGAGCAGGGGGTTGGACTAGATGACCTTCTGGGGTCCCTTCCAACCCTGATATTCTATGATTCTATGATTCTATGGTGTTTTTAGGAAGATCACCAATGGACTGTAGTTTCCTCAGGAAGTCAGTGGTGTCTCGAAGATAGCTGGGAGTGCTGGTAACGAAGGGCCTGAGGAGGGAGTCTACATAGCCAGACAATCCTGCTGTCAGGGTGCCAATGCCTGAGATGATGGGACGTCCAGGATTTCCAGGTTTATGGATCTTGGGTAGCAGATAGAATACCCCAGGTCGGGGCTCCAGGGGTGTGTCTGTGCGGATTTGTTCTTGTGCTTTTTCAGGGAGTTTCTTGAGCAAAAGCTGTAGTTTCTTTTGGTAACCCTCAGTGGGATCAGAGGGTAATGGCTTGTAGAAAGTGGTGTTGGAGAGCTGCCTAGTAGCCTCCTGTTCATATTCTGACTATTCATGATGACGACAGCACCTCCTTTGTCCATAATCCTTTTTGATTATGATGTCAGAGTTGTTTCTGAGGCTGAGGATGGCATTGTGTTCTGCATGGCTGAGGTTATGGGGCAAGTGATGCTGCTTTTCCACAATTTCAGCCCGTGCACGTTGGCAGAAGCACTCTATGTAGAAGTTCAGTCTGTTGTTTTGACTGTCAGGAGGAGTCCACATAGTCTACTTCTTTTTGTAATGTTGGTAGGAAGGTTTCTGTGGATTAGTGTGCTGTTCAGTGGTGTTGGAAATATTCCTTGAGCCAGAGACTCGAAAGTAAGATTCCAGGTTATTGCAGAACTGTATCATGTTTGTGGGGCCAGTGGGGCAGAAGGAGAGGCCCTGAGATAGGACAGATTCTTCCGCCAGGCTAAGAGTATAGCTGGACAGATTAACAATATTGTTGGGTGAGTTAAGGGAACCACTGTTGTGGCCCCTTGGGGCATGTAGAAGTTTAGACAGTTGAGTGTCCTTTTTCCTCTGTAGAGAAGTAAAGTGTGTGTTGTAAATGGCTTATCTAGTTTTTGTAAAGTCCAACCACGAGGAAGTTTGTGTAGAAGGTTGGTTTTTTATGAGAGTATCCAGTTTTGAGAGCTCATTCTTGATCTTCTCCGGTTTGCTGTATAGGATGTTGATCAGGTAGTTCCAAAATTTCTTTGAGAGTGTGTGGCACAATCTCTCACCATAGTCTGATTGCTGAGAAAGACATTCCCCGAACTCCTCTGTGGGAAAGCTCTTGGAGCTAGAATCCCGGCTGCCATGCCCTGCAGTTAATATTGCTGCCCATTATTAACCCACCCCTTGTGCACCAGCCCTCGGCAGGCAGCTAGCACGTCCCCCTTTTCAGAGAAGATAACAGAGCACTTACACAAGGTCACGCCAGGAGAGGCTGGGAACCCCACTAAGGAACGGGCCCAGTTAAATGCTATGTGCTAGCCAGTGCAACCACTTGTCCCCACTGTTCAGAGCCAGGAATAAGAACCCAGGAATCCTGCTCCCCAGCACTCCTGCTCTTTCTTACAAATGGTTGTGTAACCCACTGGCTATGCACATGCTGTCTCCCCTCGTCACCAGGCTAACCAGCATTGAGAAGAACAGCGAGCTGCCTCCAGCTGTCACAGCTATTGCAGGAGTGGAAGAAGTTCATGCTGTGAATGTGAAGGCCTCGGTGCACCATTTTGGGGGTGGGAAAAATACGTCATCAGATGTTTGAAGGCAGGAAATTCAGATCAACAGCACAGGCCTCATCATTAGATAAATAACCTCTGGCAGTCCTGAGGGCCTGGTGTACTCGCTGGAACATTGCAGAACACTGCATGCAGGAGAGAGTTTGGAGGCTGTGTTAATATGCAGTTTACTGCCTCATTTGGGTATTTCCATTTGATTTAAAGGAAGTGGCCCCTTTAAGAACAGGGTGGGCGCTCACGTCACAGGAGGAGCACAGAAAAGCATTTGGGTTCCCGGCTGGCAAGTACCGCCACAGTTACGGGTAGCGCTCAGCTCTTGTGCAACCTGGGGATTTTGAAATCTGTTATTCCAGCCCCAGGTCAGGCCCTTTGGATGCTGAATTTACCAGAACCAGCTGCACTGGGAAAAGGCCCCATTTGAGGAAACAGATGTCCTTTCCAGCCAGTGCTGCAAACAGTTTGGTACTATGTGCTGTGGGTGACCCAGCGACCAGAGACCCAGGGAACTTGAGGTGTGAACTCACCTCCACAGGAGTCTTGGCAGCTTCATCTGGTAGGATTTTCCCATCCTTTCATTGCCTGCCTGGCAGTGCCACTGAGGGCAGTCCTGCTTTGCATGGCATTGGGCAGAGGGGTCTGGGCTGGAGGTAGCTGGCTCCAGCGAGCCCTCATTAACAGAGAGAGCAAGTCTCCCTTCCTCCAATGGCAAATGGTGGGTGGCCCTTCTCTGTGGCCGGTGGGATTTCGGACCCTGGCGTCTCTGCCCTGTGGCCTGTAGCATTGCCCCTCCCTAGTTCTTCACGGCAGCTCCTGCAGGGTGCTGGTGCCGTCAGTGCTGCTCCATGGGTCAAGCCAGCAGCCGTCCCCTGGGGCAGGAGAGTCAGCGTGGACGCCCTGCATGGGACACGGTTAAATTCCTGCACGGGGAGCGAAACTCTATTCGCCCATCACTATGGAGCTGCAAGCAGCGCGTCCCTAATGAGATTCGTAAAGGTGTGGGGGGACATTCAGCTCTGCCCCCAGGCGGCCTCTGAAATCTCCTCGGGCTGGAAACCCCATTATCGCAGGACAGGAGCGCCTGTCCCCCTCAAGGAACCAGGGAATGAGACTGGACAGGTGCTAGAGAGCAACTGTCACCACCTCCCAGGTGTCCCTGTCACGGACTTCAGCCCCATCACATCCTGGGGGGCCACAGACCCTGCGCACGCAGGAGGACGAGGCGTCTCTCGCTAGGAGCCGTCTGGCTGTGCTCCTGGGAGGCCAACGCCGTCGCCAGCCCAGGGCTGTCAGTGAGGTCAAGGCCACCGTGCTGCAGCGAAGGGACCGGGGCTGCTTCCCCAGGACAAACGCCACAGGAACTGAGTCAAGTGACACCAAACCTTTGCCCCCTTGGCCCTGCAGTGGAAAGGGTGTTTCTTAGGCCCTTCCAGCTGCAGGCAGAGAGAGACGGGCACTGTCCAGACCCTCTCCCAGGTTGGAGCCCATTGGGCTGGGCTGTTACTGCTCAGGGCATGTGGGTCCTGGCTCCCTGCACAGATCGCCCCTGCCCCCCCAAACATTTCATCTTCCTGAACTGCCAGCCACACAGGATTCGAGTCAGCTCTGGGTTTTATTAACGGCTAGTCCCAGCCGTCCCAATTAGTGCCCCGAAGCCAGTCCTAGGGCGGGACAAGCTCCCCCTGGCAGGCACTGAGAGGCAGCGCGGACGATCGCTCCTTTCCAGCTGCCTTTGCCAACACTCCAGCCACCTTTCCGCATTCCCGACTGTCATCAGGTTATTGGGGGGAAACCCGTGGTGGTGGCAAGAGCACAAACCAAACAGCTCTTCCCCCCCACAATGCTTCTTCCATTGCCGCTGTGGAGGGGCAGCGCAAGTGCCAAGTGGAAGTGATCCCAATTAGCAGGGATGTGATGCTGTCCCGTGGAGTAACAGCTGGCTGCAGAACTGGCACCAAGGGTCACTCCAACAGCAAGGCGTGGAGCTGGAGGGGTGCCAGGCTCAGCACTGCCCCCCTCCTATTTAACACCATCCTGCCCATGAATGAAGTTCAAACCCGGGCGCTCTGCGAGATGGGCTCAGACCATGCTGTGGTGGCCAGGGCCATGGTGCACACCGTACGTGCGTACAGGCCCCTTCCAATACTCAGCTACCAGCTCTCACTTCAGGGTTGTGAAGGGGCCGTGCCTAGCGAGTGGCCCTAATGGTTCTAGCCTCCAGAGCAGCCACAGCAGACTGACCAGGGTGGGTCAGGTTGGGAGAACCAGCTCCAGAGACCCTCAGGGCACGTTTACACTCTGAGGTAGCCACAGCGCCTTAGCTAAACCAGTAGAGCCCTGTAGGGTAGACACAGCCTACGCCGTAGGAAGGGGGTTTTCTGCTCGACAGCGCCGAGGCTGACGGAAGCACCTGTCTGTTGTGCTGGCTGCCTCTGCACCGGGGTTAGGTCGGCGTAGCTACAGTGCTTAGTGATGTGGATTCTTCACACCCCTGCGCTGTAGCCCAGGCCTGAGACCCAGCGGAGGCCCTGGGCTGGCTGGGAGGACGGGGGCTGACTCGAGCTTTGGTCCAGTAGCTGAAGAAGAAAGTCCGTCTACCTGAGCTCATCTGAAGCATAAGATTAGATGAGACTAAATCTGCATGTTGGCTTGTTTTAAACTCCCGTGTTCTGTAGTGTTTTGTTCCAATGACTCAGTGAACACACTGGTCGCAGCTTCCTGAAGGGAGGAAACGCAGGCCCTGAAGTCCAGTCAGACTGAGAGCAGGGTGCCCAGCCCTGGACTAGCAGTGGGAGAATTGTGTGAGTCCACCCGTATTGCCAACCTCGAGAGATCAGAAACCATGAGTCAGACTCCAAAAAATCACAAGATTGGCCCCAACATCCTGAGATTTTAAAAAAGACAACACCAAAAAACTGTCATGTTTTTTCAGTCTGTCTACTGACTTTTTAACTCCCTCCACTCCTCTGCCAACCTGCGCATGAGAATTTCAGGTTGAAAAGTCAACCTTTAATTCACACAAACATGGCTGCCTTGCACGGCTGCTCAGACGAAGACACTGGCGCTGCCCACCCTCTCCTCACTCCTACGACAGGGGAACTGCCATCCGGGCCCTGCTGCTGTCTCCAAGTTTCATTCTCCCCCCCACGTTCCTCCCCCGTACAGGGGCTGGAGAATAAACAATGAACAGCCCAGTAACACAAAACACCCCCCATGGAGCCAAGTTTCCCGTTATTTGTCAATATTTGTGTGAAAAAATATCGTGGCCACGTGACCAGCCACTTTGCTAAATGCTGGAAAACTCTCACCCGGGCAGGGCTCTCTGTAGCTTGGTGCAGCGATTATATTTATAGCCCTACAGAGTTTTGTAAGTAATCAATGCTCTCCCCCGAAAGCCTTTCAAAAACAGTTCTGAATCACTCAACGTCCTTCACATAACTACGCTCAGCTACAGAAATACAGAAATTTCAAAGTAAACGCTTCGGACCCCCAGGACACTCAGTTAAGAGCATCAAGGGAGCGCCGAGAGGCAGGGGCTGGGACAGGCGGTAGCTCGCCTCGCGGCGGACCGCCAGCTCGATCCCAAGATCCAACTACGAGCTTTTTAACTGCAGCAACTTTAATATACGCTATTGGAGCTGGAATTACTGCAGCTGCTGGCACCAGACTTGCCCTCCAATGGATCCTCGTTAAAGGATTTAAAGTGTACTCATTCCAATTACAGGGCCTCGAAAGAGTCCTGTATTGTTATTTTTCGTCACTACGTCACACTACTTTCGTCACTGGATGGGAATCTGGGAGGCAGTGACCATGAGTTGGTTGAGTTCAGGATCCTGACGCAGGGAAGAAAGGTAAGCAGCAGGATACGGACCCTGGACTTCAGGAAAGCAGACTTTGACTCCCTCAGGGAACAGATGGCCAGGATCCCCTGGGGGACTAACATGAAAGGGAAGGGAGTCCAGGAGAGCTGGCTGTATTTCAAGGAATCCCTGTTGAGGTTACAGGGACAAACCATCCCGATGAGTCGAAAGAATAGTAAATATGGCAGGCGACCAGCTTGGCTTAATGGTGAAATCTTAGCGGATCTTAAACATAAAAAAGAAGCTTACAAGAAGTGGAAGGTTGGACATATGACCAGGGAAGAGTATAAAAATATTGCTCGGGCATGTAGGAAAGATATCAGGAGGGCCAAATCGCACCTGGAGCTGCAGCTAGCAAGAGATGTCAAGAGTAACAAGAAGGGTTTCTTCAGGTATGTTGGCAACAAGAAGAAAGCCAAGGAAAGTGTGGGCCCCTTACTGAATGAGGGAGGCAAGCTAGTGACAGAGGATGTGGAAAAAGCTAATGTACTCAATGCTTTTTTTGCCTCTGTTTTCACTAACAAGGTCAGCTCCCAGACTGCTGTGCTGGGCATCACAAAATGGGGAAGAGATGGCCAGCCCTCTGTAGAGATAGAGGTGGTTAGGGACTATTTAGAAAAGCTGGACGTGCACAAGTCCATGGGGCAGGACGAATTGCATCCGAAAGTGCTGAGGGAATTGGCGGCTGTGATTGCAGAGCCCTTGGCCATTATCTTTGAAAACTCGTGGCGAACGGGGGAAGTCCCGGATGACTGGAAAAAGGCTAATGTAGTGCCCATCTTTAAAAAAGGGAAGAAGGAGGATCCTGGGAACTACAGGCCGGTTAGCCTCACCTCAGTCCCTGGAAAAATCATGGAGCAGGTCCTCAAAGAATCAATCCTGAAGCACTTAGAGGAGAGGAAAGTGATCAGGAACAGTCAGCATGGATTCACCAAGGGAAGGTCATGCCTGACTAATCTAATCGCCTTTTATGATGAGATTACTGGTTCTGTGGATGAAGGGAAAGCAGTGGATGTATTGTTTCTTGACTTTAGCAAAGCTTTTGACACGGTCTCCCACAGCATTCTTGTCAGCAAGTTAAGGAAGTATGGGCTGGATGAATGCACTATAAGGTGGGTAGAAAGCTGGCTAGATTGTCGGGCTCAACGGGTAGTGATCAATGGCTCCATGTCTAGTTGGCAGCCGGTGTCAAGTGGAGTGCCCCAGGGGTCGGTCCTGGGGCCCGTTTTGTTCAATATCTTCATAAATGATCTGGAGGATGGTGTGGATTGCACTCTCAGCAAATTTGCGGATGATACTAAACTGGGAGGAGTGGTAGATACGCTGGAGGGGAGGGATAGGATACAGAAGGACCTAGACAAATTAGAAGATTGGGCCAAAAGAAATCTAATGAGGTTCAATAAGGATAAGTGCAGGGTCCTGCACTTAGGATGGAAGAATCCAATGCACCGCTACAGACTAGGGACCGAATGGCTCGGCAGCAGTTCTGCGGAAAAGGACCTAGGGGTGACAGTGGACGAGAAGCTGGATATGAGTCAGCAGTGTGCCCTTGTTGCCAAGAAGGCCAATGGCATTTTGGGATGTATAAGTAGGGGCATAGCGAGCAGATCGAGGGACGTGATCGTTCCCCTCTATTCGACACTGGTGAGGCCTCATCTGGAGTACTGTGTCCAGTTTTGGGCCCCACACTACAAGAAGGATGTGGATAAATTGGAAAGAGTACAGCGAAGGGCAACAAAAATGATTAGGGGTCTAGAGCACATGACTTATGAGGAGAGGCTGAGGGAGCTGGGATTGTTTAGTCTGCAGAAGAGAAGAATGAGGGGGGATTTGATAGCTGCTTTCAACTACCTGAAAGGGGGTTTCAAAGAGGATGGCTCTAGACTGTTCTCAATGGTAGCAGATGACAGAACGAGGAGTAATGGTCTCAAGTTGCAATGGGGGAGGTTTAGATTGGATATTAGGAAAAACTTTTTCACTAAGAGGGTGGTGAAACACTGGAATGCGTTACCTAGGGAGGTGGTAGAATCTCCTTCCTTAGAGGTTTTTAAGGTCAGGCTTGACAAAGCCCTGGCTAGGATGATTTAACTGGGACTTGGTCCTGCTTTGAGCAGGGGGTTGGACTAGATGACCTTCTGGGGTCCCTTCCAACCCTGATATTCTATGATTCTATGATTCTATGAAATTATCCAATCGTTACAAGACGTTGGGCTTTCTAAAAGAAACAATTGTCCAAACCGCTGAAACTATTTATTACTTTTGATTCTCCTCCCCTGCTGCTCAGGACCCCTTTCCCCCTTCCCCTCCCTGCGCTCTGTGAATGCAGGAGCCCCAGGGCAGAGGGAGGCCGGGAGCGTCAGTACCCAGGGCAGTGGCGCAGCAGCAGGTGGGGAAGTTCTGCTGCTGGGTGCAGGCCCCCAGACTCAGCAGCAGCTTTTCCCCAGCTCCTCCCTTCTCTGCTTCCTGCTGCCACATGAGCCTCCTCGCGGCTGCCGTTGGGATGGGGCCAGTCCATCCGTGCAGGCCAGGCTCCGTGGCAGGGCAGGGCTGTGTCCACAGGCCCAGCCCTGAAAACCGTTCTTGTGTCATTGCTTCATCTCTCCCACCAGGCGCCGTGTGACTCTCTCTTGAACGCACTGCTGCGCCTGCAAGACGGGTAAGGGAAGAGGCTCTCGGCGAGCGCAGCACGGGAGCAGAGCCGCAGCTAGCCCTGGGTGTGCGATGGGGGGCTAAACTGGGAGGGGCAGGATGTGTTAGTGGGGGTCAGGCTGAGGGCACATCCCGGCTTCATTCGCTGGGAGGTCTTTGCACGGCCTGTACTCGTCAGGCTGCATTTGAGGGGCTGGTGCACAGACGGATGATGAATGTATCCTCCTGCTGGTTGCAGCGGGCAGCAGGTGCAGGCCGGGATGCCATGCTGAGACCCGTGCCTTCAGGCAGGAGCCTGCCCTGGAACTGTCATTTCCCCATGTTTCTTGGGTGAGGTGTGGCCTGCGTGCTCAGGCTCCCGCTGGACTTTCATGGGGTCCAATGGCACTGCTCGGGGGACACGAGTCTTGGCTCCAGGCTGTTGCAGGACTTTGCTGATGCTTGCACCGAAGTAGGTCTCTGTGTCTGTGCATCAGGGTAATTAACCTCACGGGAGAGTCCGGATTGGAGCAGGGTGGATGAACCCTGGGAGGAGAACATCCTGGACACCCTCAGACATTAATCATAGTCATATTCCAGTAGAGTCCAAGGCCCCTGTATTTCAGCCCCACACTAGATCGTAGACTATCAGGGTTGGAAGGGGCCTCAGCAGGTCCTAGTCCCACCCCCTGCTCAAAGCAGGACCAACCCCAACTAAATCATCCCAGCCAGGGCTTTGTCAAGCCTGACCTTAAAAACCTCTAAGGAAGGAGATTCCACCACCTCCCTAGGTAACCCATCCCAGTGCTTCACCACCCTCCTAGAGAAAAAGTTTTTCCTAATATCCAACCTAGACCTCCCCTACTGCAACTTGAGACCATTACTCCTTGTTCTGTCATCTGCCACCACTGAGAACAGCCGAGCTCCATCCTCTTTGGAACCCCCCTTCAGGTACTTGAAGGCTGCTATCAAATCCCCCCTCATTCTTCTCTTCCGCAGACTAACCAATCCCAGTTCCCTCAGCCTCTCCTCATAAGTCATGTGTTCCAGCCCCCTAATCATTTTTGTTGCCCTCCGCTGGACTCTTTCCAATTTTTCCACATCCTTCTTGTAGTGTGGGGCCCAAAACTGGAAACAGTACTCCAGATGAGGCCTCACCAATGTCGAATAGAGGGGAACGATCACGTCCCTCGATCTGCTGGCAATGCCCCTACTTATACATCCCAAAATGCCATTGGCCTTCTTGGCAACAAGGGCACACTATTGACTCATATCCAGCTTCTCGTCCACTGTAACCCCTAGGTCCTTTTCTGCAGAACTGCTGCCGAGCCATTCGGTCCCTAGTCTGTAGCAGTGCATGGGATTCTTCCGTCCTAAGTGCAGGACTCTGCACTTGTCCTTGTTGAACCTCATCAGATTTCTTTTGGCCCAATCCTCTAATTTGTTTAGGTCCCTCTGTATCCTATCCCTACCCTCCAACGTATCTACCTATCCTCCCAGTTTAGTGTCACTTGCAAACTTACTGAGGGTGCAATCCACACCATCCTCCAGCTCATTAATGAAGATATTGAACAAAATCAGCCCCAGGACTGACCCTTGGGGCACTCCGCTTGATACCGGCTGCCAACTAGACATGGAGCCATTGATCACTACCCACAAGGCAGATGACAAGGCTGGATCACAAGGCTGAACGGCAGGCCGTGCTCCAGCAGCTCCCTGCACGGCCAGATATTCAAACTGATGTCAGGACTGGGGGCTCCATTCGGAGCCCAAGGACGAGGAGCCTTTTGTGTTCCAGCTACTTAGAGCAAGAGCTCGTTTTCTCACACTTGGGACTTGGTAACAAGGCGACTTAGGACTGGAAATACCACATGCCATGGTGAGGGATGCTGCATAAACCTACCTAGGGCTAGCTGCCAGCTCATGCCAAGGCCCTTAGGCTCTCAGATGAACACTGACTGATACCCAGCTGGAAACCAGTCTGGCTCACCTGTGTGTTGGTGTTGTTAAAACAGATGTGAAGTTGATAAGAATGTTTAGTGCTTAGACTTGATGAAATGCTTGTAGGATACTGCATGTAGTAATTGCACGGACAACGTCCGTACCCCATGTTATACTGAGGGTTTGCCTGTAAAGCTCTGTAACTGTGTGACTCATCCAATAGGAAAGAAGCATTAATTAGTGTAAAGTGCTGGCTTACTACAGTGGTAGCTCTGCCTACCAAGAATGCCCATTGAAACCAATGAGCCACTGTGAAACATCCAAGAACTAAGACTTTGCTAATTGCTCCCCCACTCCCATGAAGATGGGATGTGCAGGTGGACTCATCCCATCAGCCTGAACTCTGGGGATAATCCCTGACGAGAAGGAATTGTGTCTTTGATGGTGTTTGGACTCTGGGGGGCCAGGATCGCCAAGCATAAGCAAAAGATCTCCAGTGCTTGGCCTGGGCTAGCCTCACAGGACACAGAGCTTGCTTATTACAGCAGCTTCTTTCACCTTTTGGAACCTAGAGATTGTAACTCACGTGTGTGTCTTTATTTACCTGCTTTAACCTTGCAAATAACTCTATTTCTCTCTCTTAGTTACTAGCTCTTTAGTTCATCTAGTATAGGATTGGCTACAAGCGTTGTCTTTGGAGTAAGATCTAGGGGGCAATTGACCGAGGGTGCCTGGTCCTTTGAGACTGGGAGTAACCTGAATATCGTTGAGTTTTGGTGTAAGGGACCATCTATCATAAAGGTAGGCTCTCTGGGTGACAAGGCAGACCCGAGCGCTGCAGAGGGCTGTCTGTGACTCCATGGTTAGGCTGGCGTAATGCCTGAGGAGTTCACACTTGCTACTTGGTAGGTGAAGTCTATAGAAGTCACAGCCAATTTAGGGTTTGTGCCCGTTTCTTCAGTCTGCCCTGAGGTTGGTACCCACACTCTGAGCCACTGCAGCTCCCCAAGCTGGGGCAGCTCCTGTCTGGTGCCACACTAGAACCTGAGCAGCTGGTTTTCTGAAGGAGCTAACGAGGCTAAGGGAAGAGAGCGCCCATTGTCAGCAAGGCTGCCTGGCACTAAGGGCAGGAGGGAGGAGCACAGAGTAGGGAAGAGACCAGCCAGAGTCAGGCTGTTGTGAATGCCAAGACTATAACAGGGTTCAAAAAAGGACGAGTTAGATTCTATGGAGGACAGGCCCATCAATGGCTGTTAGCCAGAGTGGGCAGGGATGGCGTCCCTAGCCTGTGTTTGCCAGACGCTGGGAATGGGCGACAGGGGCTGGATCACTTGATTCCCTGTTCTGTTCACTCCCTCTGGGGCACCTGGCACTGGCTCCTGTCAGAATACAGGACACTGGGCTCAATGGACCTTGGGTCTGACCCAGTGTGGTAGCGTTTGTTCTTATAAAAATCCAGGCTCCCATGTACCATCGAAAACCAGCTCCCTGGAACAAACTCATCTACCCTCCTGCTCCCAAATGTGTAAGTTACAAGTTCACAGATTCACAGACTCTAAGGCCGCAAGGGACCCCTGTGATCTAGTCTGTTCCCTGCCTAGCACACACGACTGCCCTGAATTAATTCCTGCCTGAACTAGTGCAGCGCTTCCAGACACACATCCCATCTGACAGAGAATCCACCGCATCCCTTGGCAACCGGTTTCAGGGGCCAGTCACCCTCATGGTAAACATTTAGGCCTTATTGCCAGTCTGAATTGGTCTAGCTGCAACTTCCAGCCACGGGATCTCGTTCGCCCTGTTGATGTGTCTAGTAGGAAGGCTACCGCACCTGGCCCAGCAGCCCAACCACAGAGCCTGTGGTACTAGTGCCACGTGCCTGCAAAACCCAGGGACTTTGGGGGTCTGTGGGTGCTCAGCCCCCTTGGAAGCCAGCTGTGAGCATACTAGGAGCATGTGCAAACCCAGCAGGGGAAGGTGGGACACTCCCAGCAGTGAGAGTGGGCTGGGGCACTAGCCTGGGACAGAGCTTCGCATCAGCCTGCGGCTGCAGGGCACTGAAGGCTAGGGAGCAAACACCAAGCTGGTTTCCCCCAGGGGAACTCCAGGACTGTGGCTGGGATGTAATACAGCCGAGTACTCTGCCGGCACAGGTCTCTCCAGCTGTGTGCTCACAGCTGGGGGACATCCACTGCCAAGGAGCTCACCCTAGATCCCATACTGATTCCTTGGCAGCGCTGATACCCGCAGACTGCTATGGCTCAGACCCATGCCCCGTGCGCTGGCTGGGGCAGCCTGCAGGGCAGGGCGGGGAGTGTCTCTAGCTGGAGACTGGGAGGTCGTGGCTGTTTGAGCCACGCTGGGTGTTGCGGAGATAGACACAGACGGACACAGCCATCCACGCAACACAAGAATGACTGGATCCCAGGGCACAGACAGGCCTGGAGGCCACTGCAGTTGCTGGCCAAAGGAGCGGGAAGAGTTCCTGGGAGCACAGGTGGAAGGCAGCAGCCTTGCAGGAGCCAGGGTCACTGGGCTAAGCTCTACTGCTAGAGGGACAGGCTCCCGCGCGGGGCTGGAAGAGGCTACAGCCCGAGGCAGAGGGACAGGCCCACAGGCAGATGATATTTTATTATGATGATTTTAAATTAAAATTATTCAGCATTTAAAAACAGCTCCCTTGAGTCCCAGGGCCCAGCGCCAGCTGCGATCGTGTGCAGTGGCCATGCAGGGGCGGGGGTGCTGCAGTGCCGGGGACAGACACCGCCCGTCCAAGAAGAGTTCATTTGGGATGAGGATTGTCAGAGGCCAGGCAGCAGTGCCCAGGCCTGGGGTGGATCATGCTGGGGAACTGCTCTTGCCACGGGTTACCGATGGCCCCTGCCGGGACTAGGCACCCTGAAGGGACCCAGCCCAGCTGGGCAGCCCCTCGGGCCAGGGAAGGGCAATGGTGCGCTCACTCACAGCAGTGCCCATATCTTCGACTCTCCCATGGGCTGTGCTGCTGAAAGGGGAGAGCATAACTGCTGCCAAGCTTCTGTCCCTGGCCCTTCCCAGGTGCTTCTCCCAGGCATTGAGGGAGGCAGTGAGACCTGCCAGCCATAGGGATTCCCCACCTCCTGAGGGGACTTGCCCTGTGCATGGCAGAGGCCCGGAGCCACGCAGGAGAGGAAGGATCCTGGACACAGCCCCCCTAGACACTCTTTCCTCCTCATTCTCTCGGGGCTGCTCTCCTCACTCAGGCAGCTGGGCCTGGGGAACTCTCTCTCTTGTGGCTAGGAGGGCACCAGGGATGAGGGACGCAGCTAGGGCATGGAGCATGGGACCCTGCTGCTCTGAGGGGGCAGGGGCATGTCTGTGTGCATGGGGGAGAGAGACAGGCTAGGTTCAAAGAGGAGGGAAGATACAGCAATTAAAATCACGTTTTAAAAAGGGGCAAGCGGCCTCCACACAATCCCTGGCCTGCAGAGGGGCCCAGCGTATGCTCCCCGGTTCCTTCCCTCACGGCTGGAGGGAGTTCTCCTGCACTGGGTGCAGCGCTGTGGCAGCAGGCGCCTCGCAGGCTCTGTTCTCCAAGGCCAGCTGCATGCTCCAGATGCTGAGGGGGCGCATGTAGGCCAGAGAGCGGAAGAGCTTCCTTTGGCAATAGGCCTCTGGCGTCTGGAAGGCCATGCCCAGCCGCTCCCACACAGTCCGGTAGCAGCCCTCCGCTGTGTGGAAGCCCTCCTGCACCAGGCCCTGCAGCAGAGGGAGAAGAGAGTCAGGCACATCACCTGGCACCAGCTGCTCGTGCCAAGGGGCGCCGTGCACCACACCCACCTCCTGGATCATGGTGGCTGCCAGAGCGTACACAACCCCAACCCAGGCCTCGCTGGACTGCACGCTGGATGTGTCCAGGCTCCCATCGGGCCTCATGCCGTTCACAGCGCCCATCGTCCCATTGGCAAAGCTCATGACGTTCAGCTCAAAGATAGTCTTCAGTGCGCTGACAATATGGCTCCTGGGGAAAACCTGCGGAGAGAGATGCCATCAGGTCTCTCGGCCACACAGGGCCCCACCCTGAAGCCAGGGCCCGTCCTGCACCATCCCAGGGGCTGGGCCTCGGAGACAGCACAGGCAGATAGGGCCAGTGCATCATCTGCCTTCTGTATAGCACAGGTCATTCAGTAGCAGCCAGATTCCCCTGAGCTGAGCCCTTGTGGAGAGGCAGCAGGCTGCATGTGAAGACAGCGAGCTGGCTACCCACCACTGCCATTGCAAGTCTGCTCCAATGGCTCGGCCACGTTCCCGACTCAGCAGCTCCAGTGGCTGTTCCAGAGCCAACAGCACACAAGGGAGCGAGGTGGCCAGCCCCACGTCTGCCTGCCTCCGAGTGCCCTAGCCTGAGCTGCACCTGCAGCTGGCTGAACTGGAGGGGCGAGACTCAATCCCTGACCGGCAGCCTCACCCACTCAGCCATCCCCTCATTAATCCGCCTTGCTGCTCAAACTCTCTGGTTTCAGCTCCCATCCAGTGCTTCTTGTCCTGCCTGTCCCTCTTGGATTACAGAGCCCAGCAGTAACCGGCATCGTGCCCCCAGGTTGGCCTTGTACACCATGGCAAGTCACCGCTCCATATTCTCTTTGGTAAACTGACCAGACAGAGCGTGTTCAGTCTTTCACCGTCACACGACCCTGCCCTCACACCATCGGGGTGGCTTTTCCCCCACCCTCTCCAGTTGTTCAACACCTTTTTAAAACAAGTGCCTGCGGTATCCAGTATCGGTTGCACCAGTGCTGTGTGCAGTGGTAAAATCAGCTCCCTGCTCCTGCTCCTGGCTGCCCTGTGTACACATCACATTAGCCTTGTGTGCCACAGCAGGGCACTCGCAGCTCAGAGCATCCTAGGACTGGCAGGGACCTCGAGGAGTCTCTAGTCCAGTCCCCTGCACTCATGGCAGGACTAAGTATTATCTAGACCAGGGGTCTCCAACCTTTTCACGCCCAAGATCACTTTCTGAATTTAAGTGCAACCCAAGATTTCCCCTTCCCCGAAGCCCCTCCTCCTTCCCCCCCTCCATTGCTCGCTCTCCCCCACTTTCACTGGGCAGGGGTTGGAGTATGGGAGGGGGTGCAGGCTCTGGGCTGAGGGGTTCGCAGTGTAGGAGGGGGCTCTGGACTGAGCCTGGGGCAGGGGGTTGGGGTGCAGGAGGGAGTGAGAGGTGCAAACTCTTGGAGAGAGTTTGGGTGCAGGAGGGAGTGTGGGGTGCTGGCTCCAGAAGGGGGGGCAGAATGTTGGAGTGCAGGAGGGGATACAGGGTGCTGGCTCTGGCAGGGGAGTCAGGGGTGGGGCTTGGGGTGCAGGACGGGGTTTGGGGTTCAGGGTCTGGGAGGGGAGTCAGGGCTGGAGAACAGTGTTGGGGTGCAGGAGGGGGTGGGGTGCTGGCTCTGCGGAGGGTCATGGGTGGGGCTTGGGGTGCAGGAGGGGGCTTGGGGTGCAGCTCCAGAAGGGGGCTCAGGGCTGGGGGTTG
The DNA here is from genome assembly GCF_009764565.3 of Dermochelys coriacea. Taxonomy (NCBI): domain Eukaryota; kingdom Metazoa; phylum Chordata; order Testudines; family Dermochelyidae; genus Dermochelys; species Dermochelys coriacea. The sequence continues at coordinate 785,985 of NC_050072.1, forward strand.
GAATATGGCCTCCTGCCGGGCAGCACTTGCCTCCGGTGGCTCCCGGTAAGCATGGCTGCTGCTAAGGCCAGCTCCCTGCCTACCCCAGCCCCACACCACTCCCAAAAGGGGCCAATACGTGGCTTCGCACGCTGCCCCTCTCTGCAAGCAAAGCCCCCGCAGCTCCCATTGGCCACAGCTCCGCATTCCCGGCCAACAGGAGCAGTGCACGGAGGGAGACTCCTGCCGCCCCGCCCCGCCCCGGGGCTGCGCTGGGCACTTCTGGGAGTGGTGTGGGGCTGGAGCAGGCAGGGAGCCGGTCTTAGCAGCAGCCCCACTGTGCCGCCGGAGACTGCGATCGACTGGGAGATCCTCGAGGATCGACCCGGTTGGTGACCACTGATCTAGACCATCCTGACAGGTGTGTGTCTACACTGCTCTTAGAAATCTCCAATGATGGAGATTCCACAACCTCCCTGGGCAATTTATTCCAGTGCTTAACCACCCTGACAGGTAGGACGTTTTTCCTAATGTCCAACCTAATCCGCCCTTGCTGCAATTAAAGCCCATTGCTTCTTGTCCTGTCCTCAGAGGTTAAGAAGAACAATTTATCTCCCTCCTCCTTGTAACAACCTTTTATGTGCTTGAAAACTGTGATCAAGTCCCTTCTCAGTCTTCACTTCTCCAGACTAAACAAACCCAAGTTTTTCAATCTTCCCTCATGGGGCATGTTTTCATCATTTTTGTTGCTCTTCTCTGGATTCTCTCCAATTTGTCCACATCTTTCCTGAAATGTGGTGCCCAGAACTGGACACAAGACTCCAGCTGAGGCCTAATCAGTGCAGAGTAAAGCAGAAGAATAACTTCTCATGTCTTGCTTACAACACTCCTGCTAAGACATCCTAGAATGAGGTTTGCTTTTCTTGCAACAGTGTTCCACTGTTGACTCATATTTAGCTTGTGATCCACTATGACCCCCAGATCCCTTTCCGTAGTGCTCCTTCGTAGGCAGTCATTTCCCATTTTGTGTGTGTTCCTTCCTAAATGGAGTACTTTGCGTTTGTCCTTATTGAATTTCATCCTATTCACTTCAGACCATTTCTCCAGTTTGTTCAAATCATTTTGAATTTTAATCCTATCCTCCAAAGCACTTGCAACCCCTCCCAGCTGGGTATCATCTGCAAACTTTGTAAGCGTACTCTTTATGCCATTATCTAAATCACTGATGACGATATTGAACAGAACTGGACCCAGAACTGATCTCTGCAGGACCCCACTCCTTATGTCCTTCCAGCATGACTGTGAATCACTGATAACTACTTTCTGGGAGTGGTTTTCCAATTAATTTTGCACCCACCTTATAGCAGCTCCATCTAGGTTGCATTTCCTTAGTTTTTTTTATGAGAAGGTCACGTGAGACAGTATCAAAAGCTTTACTAAAGTCAAGATATACCACGTCTACCGCTTCCCCACATCCACAAGGCTTGTTACTCTGTCAAAGAAAGCTCTCGGGTTGGTTTGACATGATTTGTTCTTGAGAAATCCATGCTGACTGTTACTTATCACCTTATTATCTTCTAGATGTTTGCGAATTGATTGCTTAATTATTTGCTCCATTATCTTTCTGAGTATAGAAATTAAGCTGATTGGTCTGTAATTCCATGGGTTGTCCTTATTTCCCTTTTTTAGAGATGGGCACTAGATTTGCCCCTTTCCAGTCTTCTGGAATCTCTCCCGTCTTCCATGACTTCTCAAAGATAATTGCTAATGGCTCAGATATCTCCTCAGTGAGTTCCTTGAGTATTCTAGGATGCATTTCATCAGGCCCTGGTGACTTGAAGACAGAAAAACATAAGAATGGCCACACTGGGTCAGACCAAAGGTCCATCCAGGCCAGTATCCTGTCTACCAATAGTGGCCAATGCCAGGTACCCCAGAGGGAGCGAACCAGCAGATCGAGGGACGTGATCATTCCCCTTCATTCGACATTGGTGAATCCTCATCTGGGTAACTGTGTCCAGTTTGGGGCCCCACACCACAAGAAGGATGTGGAAAAATTGGAAAGCGTCCAGCGGAGGGCAAAAAAATGATTAGGGACTGGAACACATGACTTGTGAGGAGCAGCTGAGGGACCTGGGATTGTTTAGTCTGCGGAAGAGAAGAGTGAGGGGGGATTTGATAGCTGCTTTCAACTACCTGAAAGCGGGGTTCCAAAGGGGATGGAGCTCGGCTGTTCTCAGTGGTGGCAAATGACAGAACAAGGAGTAATGGTCTCAAGTTGCAGTGGGGGAGGTCTGGTTGAATATTAGGGAACACTATTTCACTAGGAGGGTGGTGAAGCACGGGAATGCGTTACTAGGGAGATGGTGGAATCTCCTTCCTTTGAAGTTTTTAAGGTCAGGCTTGACAAAGCCCTGGCTGGGATGATTTAGTTGGGGTTGGTCCTGCTTTGAGCAGGGGGTTGGACTAGATGACCTCCTGAGGTCCCTTCCAACCCTGATATTCTGTGATCTCTCTCCTGCCATCCTGTGGTGTGTGGTTGCTGGCGAGTATTTGTTTCAGTACTCCTGTTCTTTTTGTGGATACAGACTAACACGGCTGTTACTCTGAAAAGCACACACCACAACAAAAACACTAACCCAGGAACGTATCCTTGCAACAAAGCTTGATGCCAATTCTGTCCACATATTTATTCTGAAAACTTAATACTTAGTCCTGCCATGAGTGCAGGGGACTGGACTAGAGATCTCTCAAAGTTCCTATGGTTCTATGACTCCTTGATTTGGCTTCAGGGCCTCAGGGCTTTGCACTTGTTGCTTGACTGGTAAAATTTAAGTACAGTACTCACAGCCAGTCGGAGGTTTTATGCCCTATTTCTGGCACTCTGCCCTGAGTAAGGTGACCACGCTCCTAAGTCCCCCAGACAGTATGACAGTACGACTTTGCATTTGTCACATTGTGTTTGAATGGGCCCAGCTTCCCACGCCATCCAGATTGCTCTATATGGCTGCCCCGTCCTCATCACTTGCCACTCCCCTAATCCTTGTGCCATCTGTAGATTTGCCTTCCCAATCCACCACCCCCACCCTGGGTGGCGATAAACCTTCTCTCACCTGGAACTCGCCGTTGGACAGGCCACTGGCCCGGAGGAACCACTGCCCAGCACACTGGTCGGACATGACGGTGCTGGAGAAGGGGCCCCCGCTGCTGTCATAGTTGTAGTATTTCCCTGCAGTGGGGACGAGAGAGTCAGCTAGATAGTCACACCCCCGCCTCTGACACCGGCAGCTCCTCCTCTCACACCGCACGGTGCCCCACAAGGCGGGAGTCACTCGTTGCCTGAGGCAGACACCCAGTGTCCCAGAGCAGAAGCCCACACCCCAGGCTGAGGGTGGGTCAGCGCAGCACGCCTCGTGGGGCCAGCCGGAGCCCAGGCACCCTGCCCATACGCACCGTTCCACAGCAGCCGCTCAAACGCCTCTGTGCCCTTCCTTCGGATGGCGCTGTATTTCTGTAGGACCTCGTCGTCACCCACAATCCCCGCCACCTTGCACATCACACAGACGGCTGCCAGCCACAGGCTGCCGCAGTACGCGCTGCAAAGCAAAGGAGACAGGTCTGGGCATCAAACGGGTTTGGGCACCGAGCTGCTGCTGCTAGTGCAGACATATCCGCCACGTCAGCCTCACAGCCCTGGCGCTACCATGACGGGCACATTACAGGGCCCTAGACAGAGACGGGGGCTGCACTTCCCATCCACCCTGCCAGTCCCTGAGCCTCACAGCACGCGTCCCCATCCCACAGCAGGGGTGTGCTCCCCCGCCAGGCTTGAGACTCACAGCACGCGCATCCGGGGCTGCACCAGTCCCCGAGCCTCACAGCACTTGCCCCCAACCCCTACCTGGGGGGGCGATGCAGCCCTGAGAGTGCAGCCCCCTAACCTGTCCTTTCAGCCCCATGGGAGCTGGAGCAGCAGCAGCCCCGTGCTGCCAGCCACAGAGACACCAGCAGGCACCCCTGCCACACCCCCGGAAACGCCGGGGCTTGCGCTCTGCACTGAGCACCGTGCCAGGCAGGTAGCAGGTTAACCAAAGGAGCAAAGGCGTGAGATGGATGGGGACACGAGCCAGGGCTGCCTCAGCTGGCAAAGTGGGGCTCTGGAGCAGTCACCGACCAGCAAGACCCCCAGCCAGCATGGCCAGAAGAGACTCGCATGGTCTGCAGAGAGGCCAGGCCGGGCGCTGGGGCAGCTCTCCAGGAGACGTCACGTGCTCCAAGAGCGCTGATAACGCCGGGTGACACCAGCCCAGCCCCGCCCCGCGCTGCATCAGGACCCAGCAGCCACCGACTCCCCTGCCCTGCCCTGCCCCGCCCCCTCACCTCCGCCACTCCCACTCCTGGCCCCCAGCCACCCCCAGCCCCCGCCTGCCCCGCCCCCTCACCTCCGCCACTCTCCCCCTCCTGGCCCCCAGCCACCCCCAGCCCCCGCCTGCCCCGCCCCCTCACCTCCGCCACTCCCACTCCTGGCCCCCAGCCACCCCAGCCCCGCCCCCTCACCTCCGCCACTCTCCCCCCTCCTGGCCCCCAGCCACCCCCAGCCCCCGCCTGCCCCGCCCCCTCACCTCCGCCACTCCCACTCCTGGCCCCCAGCCACCCCCAGCCCCCGCCTGCCCCGCCCCCTCACCTCCGCCACTCTCCCACTCCTGGCCCCCAGCCACCCCCAGCCCCGCCCCCTCACCTCCGCCACTCTCCCCCTCCTGGCCCCCAGCCACCCCCAGCCCCCGCCTGCCCCGCCCCCTCACCTCCGCCACTCCCACTCCTGGCCCCCAGCCACCCCCTGCCCCGCCCCCTCACCTCCGCCACTCTCCCCCTCCTGGCCCCCAGCCACCCCCAGCCCCCGCCTGCCCCGCCCCCTCACCTCCGCCACTCCCACTCCTGGCCCCCAGCCACCCCCTGCCCCGCCCCCTCACCTCCGCCACTCTCCCCCTCCTGGCCCCCAGCCACCCCCAGCCCCCGCCTGCCCTGCCCCCTCACCTCCGCCACTCTCCCACTCCTGGCCCCCAGCCACCCCCAGCCCCCGCCTGCCCCGCCCCCTCACCTCTGTCACTCCCACTCCTGGACCCCAGCCACCCCCTGCCCCGCCCCCTCACCTCCGCCACTCTCCCCCTCCTGGCCCCCCGCCCCCCCCCGCCCCCGCCTGCCCCCGCCCCCTCCCCTCCGCCACTCCCACTCCTGGCCCCCAGCCACCCCCTGCCCCGCCCCCTCACCTCCGCCACTCTCCCCCTCCTGGCCCCCAGCCACCCCCAGCCCCCGCCTGCCCCGCCCCCTCACCTCCGCCACTCCCACTCCTGGCCCCCAGCCACCCCCTGCCCCGCCCCCTCACCTCCGCCACTCCCACTCCTGGCCCCCAGCCACCCCCAGCCCCCGCCTGCCCTGCCCCCTCACCTCCGCCACTCTCCCACTCCTGGCCCCCAGCCACCCCCAGCCCCCGCCTGCCCCGCCCCCTCACCTCTGTCACTCCCACTCCTGGACCCCAGCCACCCCCTGCCCCGCCCCCTCACCTCCGCCACTCTCCCCCTCCTGGCCCCCAGCCACCCCCAGCCCCCGCCTGCCCCGCCCCCTCACCTCCGCCACTCCCACTCCTGGCCCCCAGCCACCCCCTGCCCCGCCCCCTCACCTCCGCCACTCCCACTCCTGGCCCCCAGCCCCCGCCTGCCCTGCCCCCTCACCTCCGCCACTCTCCCACTCCTGGCCCCCAGCCACCCCCAGCCCCCGCCTGCCCCTCCCCCTCACCTCCGCCACTCTCCCCCTCCTGGCCCCCAGCCACCCCCAGCCCCCGCCTGCCCCGCCCCCTCACCTCCGCCACTCCCACTCCTGGCCCCCAGCCACCCCCTGCCCCGCCCCCTCACCTCCGCCACTCCCACTCCTGGCCCCCAGCCACCCCCAGCCCCCGCCTGCCCCGCCCCCTCACCTCCGCCACTCCCACTCCTGGCCCCCAGCCACCCCCTGCCCCGCCCCCTCACCTCCGCCACTCCCACTCCTGGCCCCCAGCCACCCCCAGCCCCCGCCTGCCCTGCCCCCTCACCTCCGCCACTCTCCCACTCCTGGCCCCCAGCCACCCCCAGCCCCCGCCTGCCCCTCCCCCTCACCTCCGCCACTCTCCCCCTCCTGGCCCCCAGCCACCCCCCCCCCGCCTGCCCCGCCCCCTCACCTCCGCCACTCCCACTCCTGGCCCCCAGCCACCCCCAGCCCCCGCCTGCCCCGCCCCCCTCACCTCCGCCACTCCCACTCCTGGCCCCCAGCCACCCCCTGCCCCGCCCCCTCACCTCCGCCACTCTCCCCCTCCTGGCCCCCAGCCACCCCCAGCCTGCCCCGCCCCCTCACCTCCGCCACTCTCCCACTCCTGGCCCCCAGCCCCCACCTGCCCCGCCCCCTCACCTCCGCCACTCTCCCACTCCTGGCCCCCAGCCACCCCCAGCCCCCGCCTGCCCCTCCCCCTCACCTCCGCCACTCTCCCCCTCCTGGCCCCCAGCCACCCCCAGCCCCCGCCTGCCCCGCCCCCTCACCTCCGCCACTCCCACTCCTGGCCCCCAGCCACCCCCAGCCCCCGCCTGCCCCGCCCCCTCACCTCCGCCACTCCCACTCCTGGCCCCCAGCCACCCCCAGCCCCCGCCTGCCCCGCCCCCTCACCTCCGCCACTCCCACTCCTGGCCCCCAGCCACCTCCAGCCCCCGCCTGCCCCGCCCTCTCACCTCCGCCACTCTCCCACTCCTGGCCCCCAGCCACCCCCAGCCCCCGCCTGCCCCGCCCCCTCACCTCCGCCACTCTCCCACTCCTGGCCCCCAGCCCCCACCTGTCCCGCCCCCTCACCTCCGCCACTCTCCCACTCCTGGCCCCCAGCCACCCCCTGCCCCCGCCTGCCCCGCCCCCTCACCTCCGCCACTCCCACTCCTGGCCCCCAGCCACCCCCAGCCCCCACCCCCTCACCTCCGCCACTCCCACTCCTGGCCCCCAGCCGCCCCCTCACCTGGCCCCAGTCGCCACCCATGCATCATAGGTCTGGTCAGCAAAGCCTGAGTTTTCTATGAGCCCGTCGTCGTCTGTGTCGAATTTCAGCTCCGAGTCCATCACAGCCTGTGGGGGAGACGGAGACCTTGGCCCCGCTGCTCTGCCCCAAGGACACAGCCCTGTGCCGGGTGCCCCTCCCCTCTCCCCAGCCCTGGGGTCCCTGTGCTCTTCTCCGCGCTGGACTGCCTGGGGGCTGAGCTCGGACCCCAGTGGGAGGCTCTCGCTGTACCTGGCAGACGGGCCACATGTCCCGCAGGTAGGCAGTGTCCTGGGTCAGGTAGTAGTCCCGGTACACCTGCAGCACGAACTTCAGGTTCAGGTCCTTCCAGCCGGCCGTGTCATGGATCAGGTAGGCATTGACCCGCTGCCACGGCTCATCCTCTGAGCAGGGAGAGAGCACCTCTCAGCAGCTCCACCTAGGGGGGCTTCCCTGTCACCCCCCACTGTACCTGCACTGCGCCCCCCACGCCTGCAGTGAGCCCTCCTGTACCTGCACTGCGCCCCCACGCATGCAGTGAGCCCTCCTGTACCTGCACTGCGCCCCCCACGCCTGCAGTGAGCACTCCTGTACCTGCACTGCGCCCCCCACGCCTGCAGTGAGCCCTCCTGTACCTGCACTGCGCCCCCACGCCTGCAGTGAGCCCTCCTGTACCTGCACTTCGCCCCCCACGCCTGCAGTGAGCCCTCCTGTAACTGCACTGCGCCCCCCACGCCTGCAGTGAGCCCTCCTGTACCTGCACTGCGCCCCCCACGCCTGCAGTGAGCTCTCCTGTAACTGCACTGTGCCCCCCACGCCTGCAGTGAGCCCTCCTGTACCTGCACTGCGTTCCCCACGCCTGCAGTGAGCTCTCCTGTAACTGCACTGTGCCCCCCACGCCTGCAGTGAGCCCTCCTGTACCTGCACTGCGTCCCCCACGCCTGCAGTGAGCCCTCCTGTACCTGCACTGCGCCCCCAAGCCTGCAGTGAGCCCTCCTGTACCTGCACTTCGCCCCCCACGCCTGCAGTGAGCCCTCCTGTAACTGCACTGCGCCCCCCACGCCTGCAGTGAGCCCTCCTGTACCTGCACTGCGCCCCCCACACCTGCAGTGAGCCCTCCTGTACCTGCACTGCGCTCCCCACGCCTGCAGTGAGCTCTCCTGTAACTGCACTGTGCCCCCCACGCCTGCAGTGAGCCCTCCTGTACCTGCACTGCGTTCCCCACGCCTGCAGTGAGCTCTCCTGTAACTGCACTGTGCCCCCCACGCCTGCAGTGAGCCCTCCTGTACCTGCACTGCGTTCCCCACGCCTGCAGTGAGCCCTCCTGTACCTGCACTGCGCTCCCCACACCTGCAGTGAGCTCTCCTGTAACTGCACTGCGCTCCCCACGCCTGCAGTGAGCTCTCCTGTAACTGCACTGCGTCCCTTCCCTGCCACCAGTGAGCCCTCCTGGGAATGGTGTCCCCATTTCTGTAAGTGCACTGCACACCCACCTCCACAGCATTCCCCCCACCTAGCGGCAATGGGGGGGGCTCTCCCGGTGGTGGCCTCCCTGCCCCACCCCCTCCCGCCCCTCCTCCTCCCAGGCACACCAAGGGACAGTTTGGCTGCATCGGAGGACACGTCCCCAATGGGACTGTGCCCGGCTAGGGAGCTGGATGAATTCATCATGTGGGGCGTTTATAATTGAGCTGGAGAATGGGCTGCCCGGCACAGCCCAGCCCTGGCCCCAGCCACATGCCAGGGCGAGACCTTACCAGGCTCCCCGATGTCGTGGGGCACCACATTCCTCAGCTTCACCTGGGCCGTCTGCCCGTTCATCAGGTACAGCCTGGGCTGCGTGTCCTCGTTCAGCACAGCGGCAGCTGGGGGACACAGACCCTCAGCGAGATGGCAGGCCCCAGCCATGCCAAGGTCTCCCCGGCCAGTGGGGTGAGCACCCGTTACCCCTGCAGAGACCGCTCGCCCTGGTGCCAGGCGTGGGGTGCTTGTGCCTGGAAAACCATCCGGCTGTTCCCAGTCTCGGGTCAGAACGGGTGACAGCCCCCGGCCTTGGCAGGAGCAGTGAGCTGAGATGGCCGCTGCTGAGGGCCCCGGGGCCACACTCGATCCCTGCCCTGCTCGGGTGCAGCAAAGAGGCGGAAACCATCCCCAGTGCCCAGGCGGGATTCCCTGGTCGGACCAGCACAGTCACAGATGGCTTCCTCCCTGCCTTGGGGGGTGGGGGCCAGTTTGCTAGTGCCCTGGGCCGGATGGGGTGCAAGGCAGGGGGCTGGTGCACCCACTGAGGGGCTGGGGTGGGGAGGCTATTGAGCCTGCTGAGGGGCCCAGGCGGGGTGAGGGCTGGGCAGAGCCTGCCAAGGGACCTGGGTGTGGCGGGGAGCCAGGATAGGGATCGGTGAGCCCAACAAGGGGCCTGGGTGGGACAGTGGGCTTGGCTGGGGACCCATGAACTGTGACGAAGTGGGACTGTTTTAATGTTTCTTCTGAATAGTGTAGGGGTGCCTCAGTTTCCCCTATATATTTCTTAAGTCTCTAGGGGGTGGGATAAGCGAGTGTAATTGTTGCAGAGCAAAGGGCGAGGGTACATAAAGGGCCGACACCCTGTTTCCTGGCAACTGATGGCCTGGGCCCTTCCCCCCTGCAAGGTGAGAGCTAAAGGGTTGGAGAACATAAGAATCCGGTGATCTTCTGGCCCAGGAAAGGGACAAAGCCCAGAGGAGGAGGGACTGGGGAGAGTTTCTGTTTGGGGCTGGCTGGGGACATGGAGTGAAGTGCAGACGGGGTTGTCTGGCTCACTGCCCCCCAAAATGGACCCGGCTGAGGGGTCCTGTTCTCTGCACCTACAAGCTCTGTGTCAGACCATGTTCCTGTCGTCTAATAAACCTTCTGTTTTACTGGCTGGCTGAGAGTCGCGTCTGACTGTGGAGTTGGGGGGCAGGACCCTCTGGCTTCCCCAGAACCCCACCTGGGCGGACTCGCTGTGGGAAGCGCACGGAGGGGCAGAGGATGCTGGATGCTCCGAGGTCAGACCCAGGAAGGGGGGAGCCGGGTGAGCTGTGTGTCCTGCAGACAGGCTGCTCCCAGAGAGGAGAAGTCACCAGAGTCCTGCCTGGCTTTGTGGGGAGCAGTTCCAGAGCACTTGGCTTGGGGCCTGTGAACCCACCGAGGGGTCCGGGCTGGGCAGGGGCCCAGCCTGCTGGGTGCTCACCGATGTCGTACTGCAGGCTGATCTCCAGCTTGGGCCACAGCATGGAAAGGGCGAAAGAGGCATAGAAGTGGACGTCGTAGGTGTTGTACATCCGGTACTCCTGGCCTGGAAGCCCAGCACAGACAGTGAGGGGGGCAGATCCTGCCGGGGGGCCGTAGGGGCACCAGAGGTCCCCACCCCTCCACACAACACGAGGAGCGGGGGAGGAGGGGGATGGGCCCTGTCTCCAGCACTGGAGCCCGGAGGAGCCCTGTGCCCAGCAGGCAATTTGCCCTTCCTGGGGGCTGTTAGCGGCGAGGCGTCGCCCATGGTCTCGGCGAGGGGGCGCAGCCCACAGTGGACTCCATGGGAGGGCCGGCTGCTCCCTCCCCCCGCCCTGAGGGAAGTGGGTCAGCGAGGTTGCCCCAGAGGGTGACCATCCCCTTGCCCTGGGCTCAGTCGGGAGGGGTGAGTGGGACCCTTGCCCTCCGGCTCCGAGCCCTGCACTTTACCTTCCAAGTAAGCAAACCTTCCATACTCCCGCAGGACAGGGAAGAGCTGGGACAGCCCAGCCCCCGCGGGGCCCTGCACATCCTCTGCGCAGGCCTCCGGGGGCAGCTCCAGCCACAGGGTCCCGCCGTCCGCCAGGAAGTAGAGCTCGTTGAAGAGAGCCGACTTGTACCAGGGGGGCAGGTGGCTGTGGGCAAGAGGGACAGATGGGAGAGCAAATACATCGCCTCTGTGGATCCCGCTTTACGGAGCCACTGCCTGGCCTCATGGGCCAGAAGCCCTATAAGCCACCGCACCTTCCTCAGACCCCAGGAAGGACCCCCCACCTGCCCTCCTCGGGACACAGAGCTGGGGGGCAGCGTACTCAGACACACCTGCCCGCCCCTGCTGGGGAGGGGGCAGAAGGCCAGGGGACGCAGGCTCCAGCCCGCCCCAGCAGCTGCCCTGAGGGAACCACTCACAGCTGAGGAGCAACCGGCCTCTCAGGCCAGCTGGGAGCTCCGGCTCCTGGGTCCTTCCAGGTGCTCATCGCCGGCCTGGGCTGGCTCAACCAGCAACAGCAAGCTCCTTGGGCCCGCATGTGCGCAGCCTCCCCTTTCCCCCGGAAAGCCAGGGGAGCAAGGAGTGAAGGAGCTCTGCACAGAGCTCTGCACCACGGCTCTGGCCTAAGGGAACTGGCGAGGAGAGAACCGGCCCCTGGGTCCAGCACCTGCCCTCACATGGGCACGGGGCTCACCCACCAGGTGGCAGACTCTGAAAGGAGACCCCCAGAGGCCCCCCTGCATGGGGGAGCACACAGCAAGACACCCGCTCCCATGTAGACGCAGAGCAGCACGCTTGCCCTCGCATGCTTCAGGAGCCGGGTGCAGCAGGACCAGCCACCTGGGGGGATGCAGTGAGTCTCCAACGAGCCACTCTGCTGCTGACAGGAGGCCAAACCTGCCCAAAATCAACTCTGCAGACCCCAGCAGCAGCTTGTCAATTCTGCCCAACCCTTTGTCTGTGGCCTGACCAGGGTGCTCTCCCCACTGGAGATGGCCCCAGCTACCAGCCAGGCAACCGCTCTACCTGCTCTCCAAGATGGGCCTCTGCCAGCTCTCGATCTTCTCCTCCCATTGCTCATAGTGCGTGAGCGCGTAGTGGGAGAGGGCAGGGCATGCATCCCCTGCGCTGCCGAAATAGCGCGTATACCGCCTGCGGGGAGAGATGTTACTGGGTGCAGGTCTGCAGAAGACAGCCAAGTGCTGTCTGTCCGGCTCTGTCTGCACGGGAGAGCACGGTCCCCTGCAGGGCAGGGACACCCGCCCCGGCCAGCCAGCACAGCGCTTCAGGCCAGGAACCGACAGGGCCTGTTCTCAGCACAGCCCTGGCACTGCAGGGAGGGGTAGGGGCCCTGCTGGTGCTCTCCCTTCCACCCTCCCTCGGAGTGCCACGTATGCCGGCAGTGCCGTACAGAAACGGGAACAACTCTAGCACCCTGCAGAACGGGAAATCAATGACATCTGGAAACTGCAACTCCCCAGTCTGGGCGCAGGCTGTCACCCTGACACATTGCCGCTGAGCCAGGCACCGCCATCCCCATCTACTGCTTCCCGGCAGGACTCCCAGCTCTCCCTGCGCACTGGGCATGGGTGGGAAAGGAGCAGCTGGCCTAGCCTAGGGGCGCTACGACGGGGTCTCCCAAGGCTGGGGCACCCAGACGGGTAGTGCGCCATTACAAGCAGCCAGGAAGCCAGAAGGGACCCGTGTCACCATCCAGTCTGAGCTCCTGCAGTACACCGGCTGCAGACCCCATCCAGCAGCTCTTGCACCAGGCCCAGTGCTGGGCCGAGCCAGAGCAGGGCCCAACCTTGATACAAAGACTCCGAGCAATGGAGATTCCCCTTGTCTTGGCCCAGCCCCAACAGGGTCTGACCGAGTCTCGGAGGTTAAACAATGAGTAATGCAGGCAAAGGTGCCCTAAGAGATGCATGCACTGGAGTTGGTGACGGGTCCACATTGTGTGACGGAGGGAGAAGGCTGGGCACACGGCACACACAGCTCCGTCTGGTGGGTGGCAGCTGTGCCTGGAAGCACACAGGGGATCTGGGCACCTACCTGAGATGCAGCTTCTCCTTTGAGCCAAAGTGAATGCGCGGCATGTCCCAGGCCAGGGCCAGCTCCAGTGTCCTGTGCCCCCGGGCTGGCACTGTGCAGCTGGTGCAAACAGCTGCTGCAGTCACCTCCCCCTTCTCCGTGAGGCTGCCCTTACCTGTCAGGTAGGAAAAGCAGAGGGTGAGAACGCTGGGACTCTCACCCCCCCAAAGAGCGTCCCAGGACCTGCTGCCAGCCCCACATTGTCCTGCAGGCTCAGGCAAGGAGCGAGGCTGGTCCAGACTCAACACTTAGCCCCTCTGATAAACTGGGCAAAAGCACAAAGTGCAGAGAAACAATTTCTAAACACTTTCAGTGATTGCATCTTGGAACAGAAAGTTCTAGTGCCTACAAGGAAAGGCGAACCAGAGGTGATCCTGGCAATTACAGGCCGGTAAGCCTAACCTCAGCGCCAGGCAAACTGGTTGAAACAATAGTAAAAAAACAGAATCGTCAGACACACAGATGAACATGATTTGTTGGGGAAGAGTCAACACAGCTTTTGAAAAAGGAACTCATGCCTCACCAATCTATTACAAGTCTCTGAGGATGTCAACAAGCATGTGGACAAGGAGGATCCAGGGGATATAGTGTACTTGGACTTTCAGAAAGCCTTTCACAAGGTCCCTCACCAAAAGCTCTTAAGCAAAGTAAGCTGTCATGGGATAAGAGGGAAGGTCCTCTCATGGATTGGTAACTGGTTAAAAGATAGGAAACAAAGGATAGGAATAAATGGTCAGTTTTCAGAATGGAGAGAGGTAAATAGTGGTGTCCCCCAGAGATCTGTTCTGGGACCAGTCCTTTCAACATATTCATAAATGATCTGGAAAAAGGGATAAACAGTGAGGTGGCAAGATCTGCAGATGATACAAAATTGCTCAATATGGTTAAGTCCCAGGCAGACTGCGAAGAGCTACAAAAAGATCCCACAAAACTGGGTGACTGGGCAACCAAATGGCAGATGATATTTAATGTTGATAAATGCAAAGTAATGCACATTGGAAAACATAATCCCAACTATAAATATAAAATGATGGGGTCTAAATTAGCTCTTACCACTCAAGAAAGAGACCTTGGAGTCATTGTGGATAGTTCTCTTAAAAATATCCACTCAACATGTAGTGGCAGTCAAAAAAGCTAACCGAATATAGGGAATCATTAGGGGAAAAAAAGGAGAGAAAATATGTTGCCTCTATATAAATCCATGGTATGCCCACATCTTGAATACTGCGTGCAGTTCTGGTCACCCCATCTCAAAAAAGATGTATTGGAATTGAAAAAGGTTCAGAAAAGGGCAACAAAAATGATTGGGGTATGGAACGGCTTCCGTATGAAGAGAGATTAATAAGACCGGGACTGTTCACCTTGGAAAAGAGACGACTAAGGGGGGGGATATGCTAGAGATCTATAAAATCATGAATGGTTTGGAGAAAGTAAATAAGGAAGTGTTATATAACAGGGTAAACAACATAAGAACCAGGGATCACCCAATAAAATTAAACAGGCAGCAGGTTTAAAACCAAAAAAAGGAAGTATTTCTTCACACAATGTACAATCTGTGGAACTTTTTGCCAGGGATGTTGTAAAGGCCAAGACTGTAACAGGGTTAAAAAAAGAACTAGGTAAGTTCATGGAGGACAGGCCCATCAATGGCTATTAACCAGGATGGGCAGGGATGGTGTCCCTAGCCTCTGTTTACCAGACGCTGGGAATGGGCGACAGGGGATGGATCACTTGATGATTCCCCGTCCTGTTCACTCCCTCTGGGGCACCTGGCACTGGCCACTGTCGGTAGACAGGAGACTGGGCTAGATGGACCTTTGGTCTGACCCTTCATGGACGTTCTTATGTTATGTTCTTTGTAAAAGCCACTGTTGGCAGACCAGATACGGGGCTAGATGGATCACTGGTCTGACCCAGTGTGGCCATTCTTATGCCATTCTTGACTTTGTCTTAAGTAACACACAGGAGCCAATTCAAGAAGTGATAGCAGCTGAGCCACTAAGCAACAGTGACCACAATCTAATTAGGCTCGGTGTGCTGGGGAGAGGGAAACACCACAGTGACAGTCACACAGCATTAGCGAAATGCTCCTTTCTAGAAGGGCCCTACCATTAAAAGCAGAGGAAATACAAACCTTTGTGGTGCCACGAATGCTACAAAAACCCAGCAGCAAAGGCTCCACAGACAGGCGCCCCGCTGACCACAGGGGGACCCGGCATGGAGCACATGGCCACAGCTACCCCTGCCTCTGCAGTCGCAGCACTGAGACCCCAGAGAAGGAGAGAAGGGGGCACCTTCTCATTTCCCCTGGGCACTTGCCAGCTGATTTCAGCTGCTGCTTCCATTGGTACCCAGTAGATGGTGCAGAATCCAAGTACACCTCTACCTTGATATAAGGCGACCCGATAGAACACGAATTCGGCTATAACGCGGTAAAGCAGCGCTCCGGGGGGGCGGGGCTGTGCACTCCAGTGGATCAAAGCAAGTTCGATATAATGCAGTTTCATCTATAACACGGTAAGATTTTTTGGCTCCCGAGGACAGCATTATATCAGGGTAGAGGTGTATATTTCCAGAGTTAATTAAAATCAGTTGCACTTCCATCATACCAGATCTTGGGGGTGCATTGGAAGCGAATGTCAATGCCAGCAAGGGGACACCCAAAGCTGTCCCTCTGGAGGGTGTTTTCTGTCCGAGCCCCCCGCATCACAGACCTCAGAATACTTTGGAATACAAATTCTTCTGAACGTGCAGTCCTTGGTTAAGCTGTAATTCTAGGCCCCCCCATTCTGTGGTGGACCCATTCTGAGCCTGGCATGGAGGTGACGTATGTTGCTGATATCAAGGAACCAGCAATTTTAGATAAATAACCACCTTCGGAACAGGTTTCTGATCAAATACTGGTATGCAGTCTGGTTATTCTAAAACCTGCCTCTGGGCAGGAGAGCTCTGCTCGCTAGAGGAGGGTCGGGCCTATGAAAGGAATGCTCTGAACACATGATGGAAGAGACTTGTTCACAAAAAGAACAGGAGTAGTTGTGGCACCTTAGGGACTAACAAATTTATTAAAGCATAAGCTTTTGTGGGCTACAGCCCACTTCATCGGATGCATAGGTATAGGGTGGTGTTTATTTGACCATTGCTTATTAGCACAGTAGTGTCCAGGAAACCTACTGACCGCTATACTTACCTACATGCCTCCAGCTTCCATCCAGACCACACCACATGATCCATTGTCTTCAGCCAAGCTCTAAGATACAACCGCATTTGCTCCAATCCCTCAGACAGAGACAAACACCTGCAGGATCTCTATCAAGCATTCTTAAAACTACAATACGCACCTGCTGAGGTGAAAAAACAGATTGACAGAGCCAGAAGAGTACCCAGAAGTCACCTACGACAGGACAGGCCCAACAAAGAAAATAACAGAACGTCACTAGCTGTCATCTTCAGCCCTCAACTAAAACCTCTCTAGCGCATCATCAAAGATTTACAACCTATCCTGAAAAATGATCCCTCATTCTCACAGATCTTGGGAGACAGGCCAGTCCTCGCTTACAGACAGCCCCCCAATCTGAAGCAAATACTCACCAGCAACCACACACCACACAACAGAACCACTAACCCAGGAACCTATCCTTGCAACAAAGCCCGATGCCAACTCTGTCCACATATTTATTCAAGCGACACCATCATAGGGCCTAAGCACATTAGCCATGCCAGCAGGGGCTCATTCATCTGCACATCTACCAATGTGATATATGCCAGCATGAGCCAGCAATGCCCCTTTGCCATGTACATTGGCCAAACCGGACAGTCTCTATGCAAAAGAATAAATGGACACAAATCTGACATTAGAAATCATAACATTCAAAAACCGGTAGGAGAACACTTCAACCTCTCTGACCCCTTAGTAAAAGATTTAAGGGTGGCAATTTTGCAACAGAAAAGCTTCAAAAACAGACTCCAACAAGAAACTGCTGAGCTTGAATTAATATGCAGACTAGATACCATTAACTTCGGTTTGAATAGAGACTGGGAGTGGCTGGGTCATTACACATATTGAATCTATTTCCTTAAATTAAGTACTTCACACCTTGTCAACTGTCTAAATGGGCCATCTTGATTATCACTTCAAAAGTTTTTTTCTCCTGCTGATAATAGCTCATCTTAACTAATTAGCCTCTCATGGTTTGTATGGTAACTTCCAATTTATCTCATAGGAGCAGCCCTGTTAGTCTGTATTCGCAAAAAGAAAAGGAGTACTTGTGGCACCTTAGAAACTAACAAATTTATTAGAGCATAAGCTTTCGTGAGCTACAGCTCACTTCATCGGATGCATTTGGTGGAAAAAACAGAGGGGAGATTTATATACACACACAGAGAACATGAAACAATGGGTTTATCATACACACTGTAAGGAGAGTGATCACTTAAGATAAGCCATCACCAGCAGCGGGGGGGGGGGGGGGGGGGGGGGGGGGGGGAAAGGAGGAAAACCTTTCATGGTGACAAGCAAGGTAGGCTAATTCCAGCAGTTAACAAGAATATCAGAGGTTTCAGAGTAGCAGCCGTGTTAGTCTGTATTTGCAAAAAGAAAAGGAGTACTTGTGGCACCTTAGAGACTAACAAATTTATTAGAGCATAAGCTTTCGTGAGCTACAGCTCACTTCATCGGAGGAACAGTGGGGGGTGGGGTGGGGGGGAG
This sequence comes from Dermochelys coriacea, assembly GCF_009764565.3. Taxonomy (NCBI): domain Eukaryota; kingdom Metazoa; phylum Chordata; order Testudines; family Dermochelyidae; genus Dermochelys; species Dermochelys coriacea. The sequence goes on from NC_050072.1 coordinate 803,553, forward strand.
AAATACCATGGGGAAATAGTTTTACTTTGTGTAATGACTCATCCATTCCCAGTCTCTATTCAAGGCCTATAGCAGATATCCCTTACAAAACTTCCTTGGCTGGTGTCTTCAGAAGCCAATTGCTCAAAAGCAGGTAAACAAAAAAAACTCCTTGATGTCTTAGAAAAGCCACTACCACAGACAGGCATTTTGTTAAGACTCTACGCACCACTGAAAGCCCAAAGGGTAGAACCTGGTATTGGAAGACCTTGTCCAATGGCAAACTGCAGGTATTTGCAATGTTTTGGTCTTCTCACACTATGAAAACACACCTCTTTTACATCAAGGGCTGCAAATCAACCTTGACTTGAAAGTGAGGGGATGAGAGATGCCAGGATTACCATACAGAAATGGAACTTTCTGATGCATGCATTAAGCTTCCTTAGGTCCAATATCTGATGGAGTTCTCCACCCTTCTTCAGTATAGTGGAACATTTTGAATAAATTCTGATTCTTATGCTATCTGCGAATCTCCTCTATTGCCCCTACACTTCAAGAAGGGACTGAATTTCCATTCTTATCACAGGTTTCAGAGTGGTAGCCGTGTTAGTCTGTATCAGCAAAAAGAACAAGGAGTACTTGTGGCACCTTAGAGACAAACAAATTTATCTGGGCATAAGCCTTCGTGGACTAAAACCCACCTCATCAGATGCATGGAGTGGAAAATACAGTAGGAAGATATATATATACACACACACACACACACGCACACACACACACAGAACATGAAAAGATGGGGGTTGCCTTACCAACTCTAACGAGACAAATCAATTAAAGTGAGCTATTATCAGCAGGAGGAAAAATCACTTTTATAGTGGTAATCAGGATGGCCCATTTCAAACAGTTGACAAGAAGATGAGAGTAACAGTAGGGGGGAAAATTAGCATGGGGAAATAGCTTTTAGTTTGTGTAATGACCCATCCACTCAAAGTCTTTATTCAGGCCTAATTTGATGGTGTCTAGTTTGCAAATTAATTCCAGTTCTGCAATTTCTCGTTGGAGTCTGTTTTTGAAGTTTTTTGGTTGAAGAATTGCGACTTTTAGGTCTGTAATGAGCGTCCAGGGAGGTTGAAATAGTAGCTTTCATCTATCTATATATCTTCTTACTGTATTTTCCACTCCATTCATCTGATGAAGTGGGTTTTAGCCCACAAAAGCTTATGCCCAAACAAATTTGTTAATCTCTAAGGTGCCGCAAGGACTCCTTGTTCTTTATTCTTATCATAGTCTCACGGGAGGAGTCCCTGAGGAGAGAAAGGTGGGGAGGGATGATGCTGGATAGAGGGAGGGCTCTGAATTGAATAGTAAAACCTTTTTCTGTAATTTCTAAAGCCCACTATTGTCTGACCCATGCATGGAGGACGTGAGAAAGCGGACATTCAAAAAGGGGAAGTACAGTTGTATCATTGAGTGGTTGGCAGATCTCAATCCTCACTTCTCAGATTTCTTAGAGAAGAGGAAATTGCAGAATGACTCGATGCCAGGAATAGTTTAAAGACTTTCTCTGTTGCTGCTGAGAAGTTGCATGGTTTGTTGTTGTTGTTGTTGGTATCCTTGTCATCTTTGGGTGTAGTAAAACAACAAGGATAAAGGAGGTAAAACTGTTTGTGATGTATCTAAAAGTTGGTTCCTGAAAGACTAAAACAGACCTAATGATATTGCTGTTGATCTTGTATCCTTTATCTTTCCTAAAATGTCATTAGTTTTGTCACTAAAAAGTCCATCTCCTTCACCTGGAAGATTTTCTATCTTAGGTATTGTCTCTGTCTGCGAAGAGTAACTGAAGATGCAACTGATCTTGCCACTGAGTCACAAACATCGAGTGAAGCTCTTAGCTCATGCTCTGCTATACGCTGCCCTCTTGTATTAACACAGTCACCTGTCTTTGTCAATCCTCAGGCAAAGACCTGGCCAAGACTTTTTTCCCCAAAAAGGAAATGGTAACGAGACACGACTGCTTGGTAGTTTGCCAGTTTCATACTAAGCGAGGCTGAATAACTTCCTTCCCAATGCATCCATTCTTCTACCATCCTTGTCAGAAGTCACCGAGTGCGATGGGCTCTCTCTTGTTCTGCGTGTTGCTGCTGCCATTACTATCAGCTTCAGAGAAGGGTGAGCAGGAAATCATTACAAACCCTCATAGGGAAACCAACATCAATGACCAGCTTTCTTTGCGAGTGACTGACATGAGGCTGGATCAGCCCACACAGCATTTGCTGGTTGCCACTAACCATCCAGAATAGAAAGACTTTTACCATTAAACTTGAACTTAGACTGATGGGAAGCTTCGCCGAGAGAAATGGAGGGAAGCTGTAAGTTGACACCATTCGATCTACAAGGCTTGAAATTGTAATGCCTCTTCAGATGGAGGAGCAGCTGCAGTGTAGATGTACACAGTGCCAAAGGGAGCGCGCAGCGTAGACATACCCTATGTGATATATCTAACTATTGGTTCCTGAAAGACTAAAACAGACCTAATGATTCAATATCTTCATTAATGATCTGGAGGATGGTGTGGATTGCATCCTCAGCAAGTTTGCAGATGACACTAAACTGGGAGGAGTGGTAGATGCGCTGGAGGGTAGGGATAGGATACAGAGGGATCCAGACAAATTAGAGAATTGGGCCAAAAGAAATCTGATGAGGTTCAACAAGGACAAGTGCAGAGTCCTGCACTTAGGACGGAAGAATCCCATGCACCGCTACAGACTAAGGACCGAATGGCTCAGCAGCAGTTCTGCAGAAAAAGACCTAGGGGTTACAGTGGACAAGAAGCTGGATATGAGTCAACAGCATGCCCTTGTTGCCAAGAAGGCTAACGGCAATTTGGGCTGCATTAGTGGGGCCATTGCCAGGAGATCAAGGGATGTGATCATTCCCCTCTATTCAGCATTGGTGAGGCCACACCTGGAGTATTGCGTCCAGTTTTGGTTGTTCCCCCCACACACAAGAAGGATGTGGAAAAATTGGAAAAAGTCCAGCGAAGGGCAGCAAAAATGATTTGGGGGCTGAAGCACATGACTTATGAGGAGAGGCTGAGGGAACTGGGATTGTTTAGTCTGCAGAGGAGAAGAATGAGGGGGGATTTGATAGCTGCTTTCAACTACCTGAAAGGGGATTCCAAAGAGGAGGGATCTAGACTGTTCTCAGTGGTGGCAAATGACAAAACAAGGAGTAATGGTCTCAAGTTGCAGTGGGGAAGGTTTAGGTTGGATATTAGGAAACACTATTTCACTAGGAGGGTGGTAAAGCACTGGAATGGTTTACCTAGGGAGGTGGTGGAATCTCCTTCCTTAGAAGTTTTTAAGGTCAGGCTTGACAAAGCCCTGGCTGGGATGATTTAGTTGGGGTTGGTCCTGCTTTGAGCAGGGGATTGGACTAGATGACCTCCTGAGGTCCCTTCCAACCCTGATATTCTATGATTCTAGATGTGAATAGGTTTCAGAGTAGCAGCCGTGTTAGTCTGTATTCGCAAAAAGAAAAGGAGTACTGGTGGCACCTTAGAGACTAACAAATTTATTAGAGCATAAGCTTTCGTGAGCTGAGCTGTAGCTCACGAAAGCTTATGCTCTAATAAATTTGTTAGTCTCTAAGGTGCCACCAGTACTCCTTTTCTTTTTTAGATGTGAATAGTGTCCCTTGTTCTGCTGCAAGCCCTAAATAATATGAAATGCTTATATACAATCAAAACCACACGAAGGACTGTAGGAAAGAGCTGTGGCCGCCCTCAGAGATTGACAGTGAGGGACAGCCAGGCACATCTACACAGATGTGTAGATTTGGAAGATAAGGGACTTTGTTGGTTTTCATTGTAAGTAATTGTGGCACTCTAGAAGAAATAGGAATTGTATGACAAAGACGAAGGAATACTGAAAGATATAAATTGGGGAATAACTTTGAAAGGAGGATATTCTAATTAACAATGTGGGCTAATACGGAAATACAGTCCTTGAACTGAACCAAACATACAAAGCCTTGATAAGAAAAGCACTGAAGAAATGTAAAAAGAAAAGTAGTACTTGTGGCACCTTAGAAACTAAAATTTATTTGAGCACAAGCTTTCATGAGCTACAGCTCTGCTCAAATACATTTGTTAGTCTCTAAGGTGCCACAAGTACTCCTTTTCTTTTTGTGAATACAGACTAACACGGCTGCTACTCTGAAAACTGAAGAAATGTGTTATACACCCGTGCCATCTACTGGATACCCATGGAAGCAGCAGAGCAACAGCTGAAATCAGTTGGCAAGTGCCCAGGAGAAATGAGAAGGTGCCCCTCTAACAAACCCTGGAATCAGGGTATATAAAACTGAGGTCACCATGTGGGACCCCCAGAGCTCAGAGAAATTGGAGACAGCCTCTCCCCTCATCCAGGGTCACAGGACCAAGAGGTGAATGAACCCACAAAGCAGCTGCAATATGGACACTCAGATCAACCATGTGGAGAGGTTCCAGGGTTAATGGTGTGACATTCTATACCCCAACTGTTTATCTTTAACAGTGAGTTTGCCTGAAGTGTCTGGTGAACCTGCTTGGGTTGGCAAAGGCCGGTGTATATCCACTTTCCATTGATGAAGTGGTGAACCAATTAATAAACTTGCACAGCTCGTCTTGAACAGTGCAAGACGGTTTATTCCTGAGGTACAGTGCTGGGAGCTGGGGGGATTTGGCTGTGGCCTTTCTCTGTGTGATTCAGGAGTGGCTCTGGGAGCCTTCATGCAATCTCGCTGGGTGTGGGACTCCACATGCGGTTGTGCTGAGTGATCACAGAGCCTGGCGGGGTTGCTGCTGGTCTCTAGCAGGGCATAGTGAGAGACAGCCCAGGCTGGAGAGAGTTCAGGGGGAACAGTGGTCCCACGGTCCCAGGCTGCACCCTGGGGATCCTGTCACAAATGGGAGAAGAAGGGGTGAGATTTCATTCAAAAGCTTGTATTTCCCCTGCTGTTCTTTAACATCAATGGCTGTGGGTTCTCTTGGTGAGTCTATGCTCTGTAGTGAGACCTCACATAACTGTATTTTAGATGTTACCTAATGCTGAGGCATGCCCTCCTGTGCAAGTCCAAGCAAACTGAGTTCTGAACTATAGCTTTAAGCAATTGCTTTTGATACTGTAAACTGGTCCCATTGGGAACAATCCATTCCAACAGCAGAGGCCACACTCTTAGAAGTGTCTTAACCACAATGGCACCCTTACTCCTTGGACTATTACTGGAAGAGGATAAATGCATTCGGTGCCAAAAGCCCAATGGTGGATGATCACAAGTAAATGTCCAAGCCATCTCGGTAACTTGCTTTGTTCTTTGATGTAGCTACTGAGCTCAAACCTTGTCTGTGACAACTGCTTGCAAGACTGGATTGGTGCATTCACAGAGCCAGAAGTGATCACCAGATCTTTAGTCTGACCTCCAATATATCCCAGGCCACTGACCCTGCCCAGCACCACACACTAAACCCAACAACGGAAATGAGACCAAAGCCTTGCAGCCCTCAGGAGACTAAGCTGTGACATGCCACAAGCAGAGGCCAGGAGGCGCCAAGAGGCACCATGCCTGAGGCCCCCGTGAGGCAGGGAACTGATGAAGTGAGATATTCCCAGATGATCCTGGCAAGTGACCTGCACCCAAACGCTGCAAAGGAAATAGAAACCCCTCACAGTCCCTGTGGTGACCAGCTAGACCATGAACATGTGAGCAAAAACCAGCCAGCCAAGCCCTTGAGAGAGAGAGCGCGCGCTCGGTGCCATCTCAGAGCCCTGGCCTACCCACCTAGTGTACCATCTCCAGCCGTGACCATCCCTGATGCTTCAGAGGAAGGAGGGAGAAAATGCACATAACCAAAAAAAATCCATCTAAGTACATGGGGTGGGGAATTCCAGGTGATGTACAGAAGCCCTATGTGACATTACTGACATGAACTGTGACCATATTGATCATTGTTGCAACCTAGGTCCTACAGTTGCACTAAATCTTGTACGAAGGAGGTCACGTGAGGTGTCTATGACAAGGTTATGATTTGCTGGTTATGATTATGCTATCTGGATGCATGTATCATTTTTGTATTTAAAGTTATGAGTATTGGCTCTATATCTGTTTCCAATGTTGGCTCCTGGGGTAACACCCACGAAGTAATCAGTCAGATCTGCCATGTAAGATATCTGCAAAAATGTTATAATTTGCCAGATGTGATAATCTTGTTTGTATCACCTTTGTGTTATGAGTTATAGATGTGTATGTATGTCTGTATTTCAAACTTGTGCTATGCTTCTGGGTGATACCCCAGACAATTTGGTGTCAGCACTGCCTAGCCTGCTTGATGGCCCATTAAGGACCATCAGCTATACAAATGACCCACTGAGAGAAGGCAGATACACTTTGTGACTCAGCAAGGCATGCAGGGGCCTGCCTATGGCAAGGACTCTAAGGGCTTGGCTACACTTGCAAGTTAGAGCGCATTAAATCAGCCCCGGGTGCCCTAACTCCTGAGGTGTCCACACTGGCAAGGCACTTAGAGTGCCTGGACTCTGCAGCTGGAGCACTCCTGGTAATCCATCTCCACGAGAAGCATAAAGTTTGCTGGGCCCTGGCTGAAATGCCCCAGGGTCAGAGTGGACGATGTGTTGCAATACTGCACTGTGACTGGCCTCTGGAAACATCCCATAATCCCCTGAAGTCAAGTGGCGACTCTGGTCATCGTTTTGAACTCGGCTGCAGGCATGCAGATATCCCCTTTCAAAGCTCTGTTTCTGACAGCCTGCTGCTTATCTGCTCTGGGACACAAAGCAAACCATTACTGTGGAATGCTGCTGCTGCTGCCAAGACAGGGGTAGGGTGTGGGTGGGTGGGTGTGTGTGTGAGGTGGTGGTGGGAGGGGTCTGCTGCTGTCTGAACTTACAAGACAGCATGCTGACACACTCTGCCCCCCAAAGCACAGTCTCTCCCCCCACATACACACTCCCTGTCACACTCCACCTCCCCATTTGAAAAACACACTGCAGCCACTTGCATGCTGGGATAGTTACCACAATGCACTGCTCTCTGTGGCATTGCAAGAGCTGCTAATGTTGCCATGTCAGTGTGCTTGCAGCTAACAGTGTAAACACACGGCAGCGCTGTGACGGTGCACTCCATATAATGTTATGAAAATATACTAATGAGTGTGAATATGATGTAACTTGAATATGCTTCATGCAAAAGGTTCTTGTAAGGTATCATTACAAAGCTTCTAATCTACTGAGTGTGGTCATCCTATTTGTATAAATGTAACATTTTTATATCTGAAGTTATGAGCAGTGGCTCTTTGCTTGTATTTAAAGCATTTGCTGTAGAAAGAACCTAAGGCAAATTTGATCAACATAGTGTGACGGCGGTTATTCAAGTAAATGGACCTTGATAGACACCAGTCCACATTTGACCCTTCCTGGGAACGTTCCTGTAGAGAACTGAGTCATGCATGGACATGCGACTTGCCCACGTGACTCCCAAACTCCATCTTGTAGAGGGGATTCTACACCCAGGGGAGGGGTTTCCACCCACAAGAGAGAAACTATATAAAGTCCTGGGAGACCCTTCCATTTTGTCTTCAGGTGGCACAAAAGATAGCCTCTCCAGCCCCAAAGAGATGCCTGAAAGAAACTGAAACAAAGAACAGTAACTACAGGGGTGTGAATGATTGCTGGACCCAGACTAGGAGGAAGTCCAGTCTGTAAAGAAGCTCATTGGAACATCTCTGAGGGTGAGATTTCATCTGTAATCACTTTCTTACAGTATTAGGCTTAGACTTGTGTGTTTTATTTTACTTTGCTTGGTCATTCACTTTGTTCTGTCTGTTATCACTTGGAACCACTTAAATCCCACTTTGTATATTTAATAAAATCACTTTTTACTTATTAATTAACCCAGAGTAAGTATTAATACCTGGGGGGGGGGCGGCAAACAGCTGTGCATCTCTCTTTATCAGTGTTATAGAGGGCGAACAATTTATGAGTTTACCCTGTATAAGCCTTATACAGGGTAAAATGGATTTATTTGGGGTTTGGATCCCATTGGGAACTGGGCATCTGAGTGCTGGAGAAAGGAGCACTTCATAAGCTGTTTTCTGTTAAGCCTGCAGCTTTTGAGGGACATGATTCAGACCTGGGTCTGGGTTTGCAGCAGGCTGGCATGTCTGACACAACCAGGCAGAGCACTGAAGTCCCAGGCTGCCAGGAAAAACAGGCTCAGAGTTAGTCCCAGCACATCAGGTGGCCGTTCCCAAGGGGGTTTCTGTGACCCAACCCATCACTGTGGCGCAGTCGAGCAGGATCTGTGCACAGTTGATTGCTTTGAGATGCTGGCAGTGATTTTAAGTGAGTTTTGGGTGGTGGCTGGAGACCAGACAAAGTGGTTACCGGTTTGTTATTTTCTGTTTGCTTATTTCGGGTAAGGAAAATAGGGACAGAAAAGGAAGCAAAATAAGTAAGAGTGAAATTCAGAAGAAGCTAAAACTGCACAAGTTGCAAACTGCCCAGGAAGGCTGAACACTGGGGGCTGGGAAAGTCTCTGTTAACTAACAGGTTTCAGAGTAGCAGCCATGTTAGTCTGTATTCGCAAAAAGAAAAGGAGTACTTGTGGCAAGCCCCTGAGCTGAGTGGATCTCAGTTTCAGTGAACTGCAGAGAGGTGTGGCCCAACCTCTAGGTCTGTGCTGAAGCTGACTGGAGTGTCTAACCCAGCAAGACAGGAGCGGAGGGGTGCCTGTTCTGGCAGGAAGGGGTTCTCTGTGGTATCCCAACTCATTGAGTGATAGTCTCAAGGGAAGACGAATAGAAACTGATGCACAATGTGCCTGGGTAAAGTCTGCCCACCAGCAAACCCTGGACTTAAAAGACAAAGAAATTGAGATCCAGAAGCATGGACTGGCTGTAATGGAGTGGAAGAGGTGCACAGAAACATGTATCCTGGAGGTGAAAGTTGGGGTCCTGGTGACTGCTGTGGTGGGAACAGACCCCAAGGACTCTGTTGCTGGAAGCAAGCCCAACCTGAGGGGAAGGGGGGGGGGATATTGATGGCCAGTAAAGAGTCTGTCATAGTTGGTAGTTGTGAACCCACAGCTGGACCAGGGTCACCTTCCCTTTTGGGGGACACAAGAGTGTCGGCCCAGGGGGAGCCCAAAGAGGAATTTTAGGTATACTGCCTCCGCCATGGTCTGTGTCCCAGTCTCTGGCAGTAAGTCGGGAGAAGGGTGTGATGGTGCACTCCATATGATCTACTGAAAATATGCTAATGAGTGTGAATATGATGTAACTGGAATACGCTTCATGAAAAAGGTCTCTTGTAAGATATCATTACAAAGCTTTCAGAGTAGCAGCCGTGTTAGTCTGTATTCGCAAAAAGAAAAGGAGTACTTGTGGCACCTTAGAGACTAACAAATTTATTAGAGCATAAGCTTTCGTGAGCTACAGCTCACTTCATCCGATGAAGTGAGCTGTAGCTCACGAAAGCTTATGCTCTAATAAATTTGTTAGTCTCTAAGGTGCCACAAGTACTCCTTTTCTTATTACAAAGCTTATAATCTACTGAGTGTGGTCATCCTATTTGTATAAATGTATCATTCTTGTGTCTGATACTAGAAATATGAAATATAACTCTGAGATCCTATTGTGATTATGCAAAGTGTGGGCCATTAATGGTGGCTTGGAATCTTGATGGCTCCCATCAACCAGTACACTTGGCTGTTGATGGCTCTGTTTATTTGCGAGCCTTCCTGTGAGTCAGGCTTGGGGTCTCACAGGACATGTGATCATGTCACCAGGTACTGGAATCCATCTTAAACCTGGGGCTTTTCCATTTAGAAGGAGGGGTGGGCACCCAAAGCGACAAAAGATTCCCGCCTTCTGCCAAAGAGAACAAAGGGGGCTGTAGTCGTGAGAAATCCCCTAGCTACCACCTGAGCTGGAACAAGGACTGTACCGGGGGAAAGGATTTTACTACCTGAAAGGGGGTTTCAAAGAGGATGGCTCTAGACTGTTCTCAATGGTAGCAGATGACAGAACGAGGAGTAATGGTCTCAAGTTGCAATGGGGGAGGTTTAGATTGGATATTAGGAAAAACTTTTTCACTAAGAGGGTGGTGAAACACTGGAATGCGTTACCTAGGGAGGTGGTAGAATCTCCTTCCTTAGAGGTTTTTAAGGTCAGGCTTGACAAAGCCCTGGCTAGGATGATTTAACTGGGACTTGGTCCTGCTTTGAGCAGGGGGTTGGACTAGATGACCTTCTGGGGTCCCTTCCAACCCTGATATTCTATGATTCTATGATTGGGACCAGACTAGGAAGGCATCCAGTCTGTGAAAAAAGCCTATTGAAACATCTCTGAGGGTGAAATTTACCTTTATTCTGTTTTCTTACTGTATCAGGCTTAGACTTGCATGTTTTATTTTATTTTGCTTCGTAATTCACTTTATTCTGTCTGTTATTACTTGGAACCACTTACATCCTACTTTTTATATTTAATAAAATCACTTTTTGCTTATTAATTAACCCAGAGTAAGTATTAATACCTGGGGGGGCAAACAGCTGTGCATCTCTCTCTTATAAGTGTTATAGAGGGCGAACAATTTATGAGTTTATACAGGGTAAAAGCGGATTTATTTGGGGTTTGGATCCCATTGGGAACTGGGACACTTCTTAAGCTATTTTCAGTTAAGCCTGCAGCTTTTGGGAGACGTGGTTCAGACCTGGGTCTGTGTTTGTAGCAGGCCGGCGTGTCTGGCAGAAGTCCCAAGCTGCTGGGGAAAACGGGCTCAGAGGTAGTCCCACCACACCAGGTGGCAGTTCCCAAAGGGGTTTCTGTGACCCAATCTGTCACAAGCTCTTTCCCTGCTGCTGTCTCCAAGGGCTGGTTTAATGCCCGGCGCTCTACATCTGGAAGTGTAGCCACGCCCTTAGGCTTCCAAGCCATGAGCTGGGCAGCTTGTGTTTGGAACAAAGGAAGCACAGGCCGCATGGCAAGAGACTATAAAAGGCAGCTGCATCTTCTTCAACAGGCACCCACGAAAGCTCATGCTCCAATACTTCTTTTAGTCTATAAGGTGCCACAGGACTCTTTGCTACTTTTACAGATCCAGACTAACACCGCTACCCCTCTAAAGTGTTACATCAGGACACTTGGTTATTCTCAACCAATCAACAGTTCACCCAGAATCACATCAGTATGTGATCAACAGTTCACCAGTCAAGGGAAGATGCAACCAACGTTCTACAGATGTACTGAATTTCCTGAAAGAAGGAAATCAGGTTAGTCTGGCATGATCTACCTTTGGTAACCCGTGTTGCACGACATCCCCTTTTCTGTTTACCTCCAGAAATTTAATATAATTATTCTTTCTTTCACAAGTTGTTCCAAAAAGTCTTGCATAGTGCTGAGGTCAGACCTCTGCAATTGCCCAGATCACTTTTTTCCTCTTTTTTAAATTATAGGTACAGTGTTAGCTATTCTCCAGGCATATAGTGCTAATGCCAAATAGACAGATTTATTAAAAATCCTTGCTACTGAATAAGCTCCCTCATAAGCAACCTCTTTCAGTATTCTGGGATGAAAATTATCTGGTCCCCCTGATTAGAGCACATCAAGTTCTTTGATTTTTTCTTCCAGTTCAGATGTGGTCATTTCTATTTCTATACACTCCTTTCCATCAGCCATCATGCCCATGTTCCTTATTATCTTAACTGAAAAATGAGGTAAAGTATTGGGATAACAGGGCAGAGTTTGAGAGCCCTGGGAGTCCTTTCCGATTTATGTTTTATGTCCCTAAAGTTCATGCTTCAGGGTGTAACAAAGCATCCTTTGGCGGGACACTTCTGAGTGTATCAATTCAGGACAAACTGCTCAGAGCCGGGCAGTCACAGCCCAAGGCTGGGGGTTCTTTACTATTAAGGCACCAAACCAGCCAAACAGAGAGAACTTCAGTCTCACCCCATTGGCTAACCGGAAGTCATACAAGCAATTCCCTCAGACACTCCAGTTTCCCAGTATCACCACCAGCACTGCTCCTTATGGGGATGAATGGTTATGAAAACCAATACCCCAGTAAAAGAAAAAGATTCTCCCAATCCCAAAGGACCAAGCCCCAGACCCAGGTCAACGTACCAGTCCTAATATCTGATTTGTGTCTATTTATCTTTTTACGTAGGGACTGTCCAGTTAGGCCGATGTACATAGCAGAGGGGCATTGCTGGCACATGATGGCGTAGATTACATTGGTGGACGTGCAGGTGAATGAACTGGTGATGGTGTGGCTGATTTGTGGACAGTCCCTACGTAAAAGGATAAATGGACACAAATCAGATATTGGGAATGGCAATATACAAAAACCTGTAGGAGAACACTTCAACCTCGCTGGATGCACAATAGCAGATGTAAAGGTGGCCATCCTGCAGCAAAAAAACTTCAGGACCAGACTTCAAAGAGAAACTGCTGAGCTTCAGTTCATTTGCAAATTTGACTCCATCAGCTCAGGATTAAACACAGACTGTGACTGATTCGCCAACTACAAAAGCAGTTTCCCCTCCCTTGGTGTTCACACCTCAACTGCTAGAAGAGGGCCTCATCCTCCCTGATTGAACTAACCTCGTTATCCTTAGCCTGATTCTTGCTTGCATATTTATACCTGCCTCTGGAAATCTCCACTCCATGCATCCGACGAAGTGGGTATTCACCCACAAAAGCTCATGCTCCAATACGTCTGTTAGTCTATAAGTTGCCACAGGACTCTTTGCCACTTTTACTGATTTAACACTATTCATGCTAAAAGTTGACCTGAAAAGAACCTAGCACTAAATTAGTAAACTAGCGCTCCCTGGATTCAATTCAAAGGGATTAGCCTATTAGATTCTATTTGAAGATTGGCTGGAACACTTAAGACAATTGGCAAATCTAGTTTATTTGATGTCACCTTTAAAATCTGACCCGCATCTCAACAAATTCATAAAATTGATCCTTTCATATTTACAGTGATTTAAACAGCTAGCAAGGAAGTGCCTTCAGAGGCACAAGGAACCAGCTAGAGAATATTCTAATGCCTTTTTGGAATGTCTGCTCCCCATATCTCAGAACACAAGAATAAGAGGACATTCAATGAAATTCAAAGTCAGAAAATTCACACCCAACCAAAGGAAATGCATGTCCACACAGTGCACACTTAGCCTGTGGAACTCACTTCTACAGGAAGTTGCTGAGGCCAAGAACTTAGCAGGAGACAAAGAGAGAAGATGGACATTTCTATGGCTGAGAAGACTACCCAGCATGATCATAGCAGGGATTTTAAACCTCCGGCTTCAGGCTTTAAACCACTCTCTCGCTATCAGAGAGCAGGATTATCTTTGTAGGAGGCCGATTATCCCACAACAGCTACTGTGGGGTCTCCCACCTTCCTCTGAAGCAGGGACAGTACTGAACTAGGTGGGCCTCGGGTCAGACCCAGTCTGGCAGCTCCCTGCCTCGCTGACGGCAGAGCTGTGCACCCCTCTTCTCAGAGAGTTACCTGCCCCGTGCAACACCTCACCTGCTGGGGAGCCCAACCTGCCGTCCTGAAGGAGGTCTTGCCACACTGCCTGCCCTGTGCCAGTGGGATTGAACGCTGTGAAGTGGGTCACTCCTGAGCCGGCCTAGTGGAGGAAGAGAAGGACGTGGTAAGTCTTGGGGAGCCATTTGTTTCTAGCAGCACAGCTAACACCTGCTGGCTGACTGCGCCCAGGCCCCTGGCAGTATTCAGGACTGTATCTCAGCGAGAGTCGCTCCTTTTCTGGTAAGCGACTGGCCGCAACTCTGTACTCCCATCAATCCCAGCTCCCCCCGCACCCCAGGGACCTGAAAGTCTAGGTCTTACCCATCCCCCAGCCTACAGAGGGGATGACAGGAAGTAAGAGCCCTTTAGAGCCTACAACCCACTTCCCTGCCCTCCCTGGAACTGGGGCCGGCACTAGGGCCCGGAGCCCCGGGCCTCCCAATGGCCATAGCTCCCCCCTCCCCCCGGCGCAAATGCACCCCATCCATGCTTCACTGGCTCCCCTGTGGCTGCAGAGCAGAGTTCAAAGCCCAGCTCCGAAGCTCCAGGGCTGAAGCCTGCAGCAGCTGCCCCTCCCCCATGCCCACAGACATTGCTGTAGCTGGAGAGCCGGGTGCTGGGAGCCCTGTCCCTGGGATCAGGCAAGGACAGACTGAGGGGCACCAGAACCCAAATCCTGCAGGCGCTGAGCCTCTGCCACCAGGGACAGATGCGGGTGCCCCCCACCCCCAGCACTGAGACACAGCAGCCTGCCCAGCCTGCCCCTCTACCTGCTCCCTGGCGGAGATGGCGAGGGTGTAGGGGTTCACGGGGCTGCAGTGATGCAGCAGGACTCCTGAGACCCGTGCGCCCTCCTTCTCCAGGCTGAAGGGCTCATTCCAGTGGCCCCCTCTCTTGTCCTCCTTGGTGCCTGTGCCGTTCTGCAGAGTCAGCATGATGGAAACATCCACAGCCTCATCGCTGCCGTTCTCCAGCTCCCAGACGAACACTCCCACGGGCAGGCTGGTGTCCTGGGGAAACAGGCGCCAGGAGCACGCACCTCAGAGCCTGCCAGGCAAACGGCCTGGAGCATCCCCTGCACCACAAGGAGGTGGCTGGGCCGGGGCGCTGCAGGGGCATGCCTGCTCTGGGGAGCAACGGGGCCGATGCAGCAAGGCCTGGGGACTCCTTTGCTATAGCGAGCGGCAGAGGGCTCAGGCCTAGGCTGAGAGTCCAGAGCACAGGGCACCAATGCCGGAGGACAGCTCTGCACCAAGCAGCACCAGGGAAGCATGCCCACAGTGCTGGAAACAAAGGGGTAAAGGCCCCAAGGGCAACTGGTGTGCCTGGAGCCATCCAACCAAACCAGCACAGGATCTGGCCCAAAAGGTGAATATAGCTGGACCACTCGATTACAGTGACCATAATATAATTAAATTTAATATCCCTCTGGCAGGAAAAACACCACAGCGGCCCAACACTGAAGCATTTAATTTCAGAAAGGGGAACTACACAAAAATGTGGAGGTTATTTAAACAGAAATTAAAGGGTACAGTGGTAAAAGTGAAATCCCTGCAAGCTGTGTGAAAACTTTTTAAAGACACCATAATAGAGGCTCATCTTAAATGTACACCTCAAATTAAAAAACATAGTAAGAGAATCAAAAAAGAGCCACGGTGACTAAACAACAAAGTAAAAGAAGCAGTGAGAGGCAAAAAGGCATCCTTTAAAAAGAGGAAGTTAAATCCTAGTGAGGAAAATAGAAAAGAGCATAAACTCTGGCAAATGAAGTGTAAAAATACAATTAGAAAGGCCAAAAAAGAATTTGAGGAACAGTTAGCCAAAGACTCAAAAAGTAATAGCAATTTTTTTTTTTAAAAGTACATCAGAAGCAGGAAGCCTGCAAAACAACCAGTGGGGCCACTGGACAATCGAGGTGCTAAAGGAGCACTCAAGGAAGATAAGGCCATTGCAGAGAAACTAAATGAATTCTTCGCATGAGTTTTCACAGCTGAGGATATGAGGGAGATTCCCAAACCTGAGCCATATTTTTTAGGTGACAGATCTGAGGAACAGTCACAGATTGAGGTATCATTAGAGGTAGTTTCGGAACAAATTGATAAATTAAACAGCAATAAGTCACCAGACCAGATGGTATCACCCAAGAGTTCTGAAAGAACTCAGATGTGAAATTGTAGAACTACTAACTGTAGTCTCAAAAAGAACAGGAATACTTGTGGCACCTTAGAGACTAACAAATTTATTTGAGCATAAGCTTTCGTGAGCTACAGCTCACTTCATCGGATGCAACTGTATTCTGTAACCTATCATTTAAATCAGCTTCTGTACCAAATGACTGGAGGATAGCTAATGTGATGCCAATTTTTAAAAAGGGCTCCCCAGGTGATCCCAGCAGTTACAGGCCTGTAAGCCTGACTTCAGTACCAGGTAAATTGGTTGAAACTATAATAAAGAACAATAGTGTCAAACATATAGATGAGCATAATTTGTTGAAGAAGAGTCAACATGGTTTTAGTAAAGGGAAATCATGCCTCATCAATCTACCAGAATTCTTTGAGGGGGTCAACAAGCGTGTGGACAAAGGGGATCCAGTGGATATAGTGTACTTCCATTTTCAGAAAACATTTGACAAAGTCCCTCACCAAAGGCTCTTATGCAAAGGAAGCTGTCATGGGATAAGAGGGAAGGTCCTCTCATGGATTGGTAACTGGTTAAAAGATAGGAAACAAAGGGTAGGAATAAATGGTCAGTTTTCAGAATGGAGAGAGGTAAATAGTGGTGTCCCCCAGGGGTCTGTTCTGGGACCAGTACTATTCAACATATTCATAAATGATCTGGAAAAAGGGGTAAACAGTGAGGTGACAAAATTTGCAGATGATACAAAACTACTAAAGATAGTTAAAACCCAGGCAGACTGCGAAGAGCTACAAAAGGATTTCTCAAAACTGGGTGACTGGGCAACAAAATGGCAGATTAAATTCAATGTTGATAAATGCAAAGTAATGCACATTGGAAAACATCATCCCAACTAGACATATAAAATGATGGGGTCTAAATTAGCTGTTACCACTCAAGAAAGATCTTAGAGTCATTGTGGATAGTTCTCTGAAAACACACTCAATGTGCAGGGGCCGTCAAAACAGTGAACAGAATGCTGGGAATAATTAAGAAAGGGATAGATAAGACAGAAAATATCATGTTGCCTCTATATAAATCCATGGTACACCCACATCGTGAATACTGCATGCAGTTCTGGTTGCCCCATCTCAAAAAAAGATCTATTGGAATCAGAAAAGTTTCAGAAAAGGGCAACAAAAATGATTAGGGGTCTGGAATGGCTTCCGTATGAGGAGAGATTAATAAGATTGGGACTTTTCAGCTTTGAAAAGGGGAGATATGATTGAGGTCTATAAAATCATGACTGTTGTAAAGAAAGTAGATAAAGGAAGTGTTGCTTACTATTTCTCATAACACAAGAACTACGGGCTACAAAATGAAATTAATAGGCAGCAGGTTTAAAACAAACAAAAGGAAGTACTTTTTCAATACAGTGCACAGTCAACCTGTGGAACTCCTTGCCAGGAGTTCAAAAAAGAACTAGATAAATGCATGGAGGATAGCTCCATCAATGGCTATTAGCCAGGATGGGCAGGGATGGTGTCCCTAGCCTCTGTTTGCCAGAGGCTGGGAATGAGCGACAGGGATGGATCACTTGATGATTGCCTGTTCTGTGCATTCCCTCGGAAGCACCTGGTATTGGCCATTGTCGGAAGACAGGATACTGGGCTAGATGGACCTTTGATCTGACCCAGTAGGTCCATTCTTATGTTCTCATACTTTCTGGGGCAGCCTCACGCCCAGGCACAGGGCTGACCCGAAGCGAGGACAGGCCGTGAGCTAGGCAGCACTCAGCTGGATTACACACAGGGCTGCGCCGCTGGCTACCTGCACTTGTCGGGGAATTGGGGGATTGCGCCCCTTCTGCGGCAGCTTCCCCGGCCTGGGGAGCAGCTGGACCTGAGTGATTCCAGCTAATCAACAGCATCACTACTGAAGTCTCCCCTGGCGACAGTGAGCCAGGCTAGGGCCGAGCTGATAGACTGGCCATGGAGAGGGGAGGGCAGTGAGAAGCTGTTGGGAGTGTTGGATCATATTAAAAAGTTCTGTATTAAAATCACAAATGAGTTTGATTCCCCATAGTTTAAATTCCAGGATATTACTAATTAAGAAGTCTCTTGGTTTTTGGTACTGTTTCTCTCCCTCTTTGTGTGAAACTTGTAAGCTGCTAATTATGTTAGTACATTCTAAGACAGAGTCTGTTCTCAAAGCAATTCTTTGCAACTACTACTCACACAGAGAGAGACTCAAAGCAATACTCTAACAACAGAAACAGCGCCCAGAGACTCTCCGCCCTTTTGTTGTACTCATCTGGCTTTGTTAACAATTGTGATCAAAATAGAGATAGAGAATGTATGTGGATGGATGCTTGGGGTGGATAATAACTGAATGATCAGGGAGGTGCCAGCCTAAGAATCCGTGTCCATCGGCTGAAGGCAGCGTCAAGTGGAAATAACCAGAGGACCCCCGGGCGGCAGACTGGAATCCACCCAACAGCCTCAAGAATGGGAGAACCAAAGAACAAGATAACATCTGGCAGCACGGAGCCGTCAGGAATGTGCCACCTGCTGATTGATTCAGCAACAGGATGATGAAGCAATTCCCATAGACTAGCATAGGAAAAAAATTCCTATAAAAATGGACTCTAGAAAGTGAGAACTTTGGGGTCTGATTCTGCAAACCAACTTCCAGGAGCATCAGATGAGCATCTGACAAGGCCCTGCTCCCTCCTCATGTCCAGGCCACCTGGCCAGTGGCTTGGCATGAGCAACTCTAAGGCTGGTAACTATGATAACAACCTTGCAGAATCTGTGTGTGTGTGTGTGTGTGTGTGTGTGTGTATAAATATGAAATTGAATGGAATGTTATAGCTATAACTAACTGCTTACTATGATTATTTCTGTATTCACAATAAATGTGGCATTTTGCCTTTTCCCCTTTAATAAGATGCTGCTGGTTTTTATTTTATTGGTATAACAGGAGCATCCCCTGGGGAAGGTCAGCCAAACACCCCAATGGGCTTCAACAACAGTGGCTCCAGGCCCCCTCTGCTGGGGCAGCGCCAGTGACTGCCCTGGAGCCCCCACAGCCCCCAGGACCTCTCTGCTCCAGACACAGGCAGTTGGGCAGCGAGGCTGGGCCATAGCCCAGTGGGAAGGGGGACGTATGTAGTTCTGGGACAGGCACCAGGTACAGGTAAGATAGGGGGAGCTCAAAGGGGCAGAAACTGCAAAAAGGGGACAGGCGGGTGAGAACTGCTGGCGAGAAAACCTTGGGGTACGAGACTTCACAGGGGCCCTGCCCTGTCACACCCCAGACTGCCTCTGGTGGGAGGGCAGCATTCGATAGAAATGAGGAGGGAAGAAAGCCCCGCAGCCCTCCTCTCCGGCCTGTCCGCATTCCTGCCTGGCTGGGGAATCCCCAGAACCAGCTCTGGCAGGTCACCAGCTGACCAACCTGCTGAACTGCTGCCTCCCTTTCTCGCTCGTCTGGCCAGGCTGACCCAATTCCCCGGGGCAGGGCTGAGCCCTTCCCCATGGGTCTGTAACACCCACGGCCTCGTGGTGCTGCTGAACCACACGCAGGTGCATAGAGGCTGCTGGACTGGGCCTGGCTCATCTACTCCAGTGTTCTGGACCCCACAGCAGATGGTCTGTGTAGCGCGGCACCCCCGGGTGGGTGCAGGAGTCGCTGCAGCCTGAGCTAGGAGACCCAGTTCCGTCAGCCACAAGCTGCTGCAGACTCAGCCCTGTGTCCGGTGCAGCATCACGCCGTGTCAGGCTGTGATAATCTGCCTGGAGGAAGCCTCCCCCTAGAGGCTGGGCTAAATCCTGGAGCAGGGGCATTTACAGCATTCAATTTTGTAACACTGGACATTCTTGTTACCGATATGAGTGTCCAATCCCCGCTGAGCTCTTGGCCCCAGCGCCATCCAGTGGCAGTGAGTTCCACAGGATAATTGTACAACATGTAGGAAAGCATTTCCTTTTATCCATTGTGAATATGTCCTTGTTCCCGTGCTGTGAGATAGGGAGAGCAGATGCTTCTGCACCTTCCTCTCCCTCCCTATTATTCTTCTGTGATTTCATCGCACCAACCCTGATTCAGCTACACTCAAAGGCAACTGCCCCAGCCTTCCAGTCTCTCTTTGTTGGAGACCATTCTTTGTTCTCGCTGCCCATATCTCACCCTCCCCCAATTCTGTTTATAAAGTAACAACTGTCCCTGCACACAGCCGGGTACTTGCGGCAGAGCAGACCAGCCCACTGCCCCCGCCGGCTTTGGGAGGACACAGCCCAGCCAGCTGGAGACCGTCAGTGCAGCTTTCCCTTGGCAGGTTTCCTGCTGCCACCTCTCACCCAGAGTCCTCAGGAACTTCCCAGCCCTCTCTGCCTTATCCTCTATCTGGGACTGATAGGCAGATAAAAGCCTGCTTGGTCTTTGGCCCTGGTTCTTTGTGGTCCTACTGCCAGGCCCCAGGGGCGAGGCGAGGCAATGGAGTGATAAGCAAAGGCAGATAAGAAAAAACCTGCTGGTGACAGGATGAGAGGGATCTGGGCCAGGGCAGGATGGAGGCCTCTCCCATGCCATCCTCCAAAGCACTAGTCCTGCTGCCCAGGCCGTGACTGAGACCATCCCCCAGGCGCCAGGCCTACTGCTTTATCTGCCAGCCAGGAACTCCAGGCTCCATTCCCAACCTCTCATGTCGCTCTGCGCTGATCCCTCCAGTGGAGGCCAGGGAGAAGCAGACCCCCCGTGAGGAGGTTGGTGACTACCAGGGGTTAGACACTGACGGAGGCAGGGATGAAGGCTGGAGAAGGGGGAGCCTTACCTGGTAGTCGTGTGGGATGATGGGGCTGATCTGCCGGCAGGTGAGCACCACGTCCTGCCCAGGAAGCTGGTAGACGGTCCAGGCCCGAGGGTACAGGGCATGGTAGAAGGCGTAATGGCCGCAGTAGCCCCAG
This sequence comes from Dermochelys coriacea, assembly GCF_009764565.3. Lineage (NCBI taxonomy): Eukaryota > Metazoa > Chordata > Testudines > Dermochelyidae > Dermochelys > Dermochelys coriacea. The sequence continues at coordinate 824,212 of NC_050072.1, forward strand.
TTCCAACCCTGTAGCACGCTGGGTCTCTCCACAGACAGGACCTGCTGGTAAACGGTCTGTCCCTTCCGGCGCAAGCAGACGGTGAACTGGCAGAGGAGAGCACAGAGCACTGAGATGGGAAGGCTGGGCAGCCCCCCCGGAGCTGGGCATGCTTCAATTCCGGCAGCAGAACCCTCCCCAGCACTGGCTGCCCAGGGCAGCTCAAAGAGCTGGATCTGACCTATAGGCCCTAAATGGCCCGCGTCCTGCCCCCCCCACAGACCGTCCGTCTCCCTCTGCAGCCACTCGCCAGCTCTGGGCTGGCTCGGAGGGGCGGGTGGCTGGGCATTCCCAGCCGGGGTGCTGGACTTTGGACTCACTTCAAATGCAGCAGTGACTGTTGCCATCCACCGGCAGAGGAGACAGGAATGAAGGCCCCGAGCGCGCTCACAGGGAGGCTGCCCAAGAGAGCTGGGCAGGGAACAGCCAACTCGGCTTCGGGGGAAGGGGCAAAGTCACACTGCAGCTGGCAGAGGAGCCACCAGAACGGCGAGGGAGGAGCTCACTGGAAATGGAAGCGCTGGGAACCTGCCTCCAGCCGCGACATGGCTGCTCAGCCTGCTGGGCCCTGGGCTGCACGGAGCGCGAATCAGATCAACCCGCTCTGCAGACAGCTCCCGCCCGGCTGGCTCCCGGCACGGCTGTGTCCTGCCGGCACCGGGGGGTGCGGAGCTGCGGCAGCCGCCCTCACTCCCTCGAGCCCACTGCTGTGCCAGGCTGCACCACCTAGCGTGGATAACGAGCCCAGCTCGCGGAGGAAAGGGCATGCCAGGGGACCAGGTGGCAGGATGCCTCAGCCTGCAATGCAAACACACCCACCTGGTCAGCGACGGCTGTCTTGTAGTGGTACACGCCGGGATTCAACTGCCATCGACAGAACTCTCCCCTCCAGCCTCGGGTGATGGTACCTCCCCCAAACCCACCCAGCGGGCACCCTGTGGGAGAGACCAAACAGCAGACTCACTCCTCCCTGCAGGAGCCCGGCATGAGAGAGGGGCTAGCGGGACATGGGGGCACATGCACTGAGCAGGGGAGGTGGAGCTCCACTCAGTCCAGCACAACCCAGCACCTGCCCACCCCCAGGGTAACCCCCCGCAGCACCCACCCGCCCCGCAGCACCCGCCTGCCGGTGAACCCCCGCAACACCTGCCCTGCAGCACCCACCTGCCGGTGAACCCCCGCAACACCTGCCCCGCAGCACCCACCCGCCGGTGAACCCCCGCAACACCTGCCCCCTGGGGGAACCCCGACAGCACCCACCCGCCCCACAGCACCTGCTCCAGGGTACCTCCTGCAGCACCCACCCGCCCCACAGCACCTGCTCCAGGGTACCTCCTGCAGCACCCACCCGCCCCACAGCACCCGCCCGCCGGTGAACCCCCGCAGCACCCACCCGCCCCACAGCGAACCCCCGCAGCACCCACCCGCCCCGCAGCACCCACCCGCTCCACAGCACCTGCCCTCTGGGGGAACCCCCGCAGCACCCACCCGCTCCACAGCACCTGCCCTCTGGGGGAACCCCCGCAGCACCCACCCGCTCCACAGCACCTGCCCTCTGGGGGAACCCCCGCAGCACCCACCCGCTCCACAGCACCTGCCCTCTGGGGGAACCCCCGCAGCACCCACCCGCTCCACAGCACCTGCCCGCCGGTGAACCCCCGCAGCACCCACCTGCCGCACAGCACCCACCCCAGGGTAACCCCCTGCAGCACCCACCTGCCCCACATCACCCGCCTGCCGGTGAACCCCCTGCAGCACCCACCTGCCGCACAGCACCCGCCCACCAGTGAACCCCCGCAGCACCCACCTGCTGGTGAACCCCCACAGCACCTGCCCCCGGGGGAACCCCCGTAGCATCCACCCACCCCACAGCACCTGCCCCCGGGGGAACCCCCGTAGCATCCACCCACCCCACAGCACCTGCCCCCGGGGGAACCCCCTGCAGCACCCACCTGCTCCACAGCACCCACCCACCGGTGAACCCCCGCAGCACCCACCTGACCCACAGCACCCGCCCGCCGGTGAACCCCCGCAGCACCTGCCCCCTGGGGGAACCCCCGCAGCACCCACCCGCCCCACAGCACCCGCCCACCGGTGAACCCCTGCAGCACCTGCCCTCTGGGGCAACCACCACAGCACCCAACCACTCCGCAGCACCTGCCCCGAGGGTACCTCCTGCAGCACCCGCTCCCTGGAGTTACCCCCACAGCACCTGCTCCAGCACCCACCCCCTAGGATACCTCTTGCAGCAGCCACCCCCTGCCCCACAACACCTGCCCCCTCTGGTAACCCTCACAGCACCCACCCGCCCCACAGCACTTACTCACTGGGGTAGTCCCCGCAGCACTGCCCCAGCACCCACCCCAGTACCCCGAGCACCCACCCCTGGGGATAACCCCTGCAGCACCTGCCCCCTCTGGTAACCCCTGCAGCACCCACCTATACTCAGGGTTACCCAGAGAACTCACCTGCCCTGCCCTGCGCCCCCCCCACACCCAAGATAGCCCCACAGCAGCTCCAGCTGGCGGCAGCCTTGGGGTGTCTCCTGCTCTGCCCGCACCAGCATCCCCTCATCCACAACCACCTGCCCTAAGCCCTCAGCCCTGGGGTAACCATGGCATCTTCCCACCTCCCCCCCAAACCCTGGGCTCAGGGAGACTCCATCCAGCTTTGGTGCCCCAGAGCGACCCTGCTCCCCTCCATGGTCCCCTCCAGGGCGGGCTGGCAGCTCACCGTAGATCTGGCGCAGGGGGAGCGGGTTGAACAGGTCGATGACGGGACACTTCTTCTCCACGTGTGTCTTCCTGTACCACCACCGCAAATAGCTGCTGAGGGGAAGGGAGACCTGAGAAGGGCCACAGCGGGTCATGGCCCCAAACTCGCCCATGCTCCCCGGGGAGCGAGTCGGCTGGGGTCCCAAGCGGCCTGACCGTCAGCCGACCGCAGCACAGCATGTGGCAGAAACGCGCTGTCTGAGCGAGTGAGACACATCCCACGCCCCAGGGCAGGGCAAAGCACCGACCTCCTACCGTCCCCCGTGGAACAGAGCCAAGCCTGGAGTGCGGGGTGCTAGGAAGGAGGCAAAGAAATGCAGGGCGGGCGACAGAGCAGGAGGGCCGTGGCATCGTGGGCGAGCACCGAGCCTCGGAGAGATCCAGAGCCCGCAGGAGGGATGAGGAGTCGCCACCCGAGAACACACAGAAGAAGCAATCAAGGCACAAGGGGACCCGTGAGGGGCCCAGGGCACAGAGGCCAAGGGAGGACGTAGGAAGCAGCCGACGGCTCAAGGAGAACGATGGAGCCTCGGGAGGTTTCCAGCCTGGGCCTAGTGAACAGCGCTGGTGCCTTTATCGTCATTGCCTCAGAGATTCCAAAGCCAGAAGGGACCCCCTAGGACCGACCTGACCCCCCTGCGCAGCGCGGGCCCTACGACCGGCCTGACCCCCCCTGCACAGCACGGGCCCTACGACCGGCCTGACCCCCTCGCACAGCACGAGCCCTACGACCGGCCTGACTCCCCCCCGCACAGCGCGGGCCAGAGAACTTCCCCATAATAATTCCTAGAGCAGATCGGTTAGAAAAACATCCCAACTTGATTTAGAAGTTGTCAGTAATGGAGACTCCACAACCATACTTGGTATAGGATCATAGAATCATAGAATCATAGAATATCAGGGTTGGAAGGGACCCCAGAAGGTCATCTAGTCCAACCCCCTGCTCAAAGCAGGACCAAGTCCCAGTTAAATCATCCCAGCTAGGGCTTTGTCAAGCCTGACCTTAAAAACCTCTAAGGAAGGAGATTCTACCACCTCCCTAGGTAACGCATTCCAGTGTTTCACCACCCTCTTAGTGAAAAAGTTTTTCCTAATATCCAATCTAAACCTCCCCCATTGCAACTTGAGACCATTACTCCTCGTTCTGTCATCTGCTACCATTGAGAACAGTCTAGAGCCATCCTCTTTGAAACCCCCTTTCAGGTAGTTGAAAGCAGCTATCAAATCCCCCCTCATTCTTCTCTTCTCCAGACTAAACAATCCCAGCTCCCTCAGCCTCTCCTCATAAGTCATGTGCTCTAGACCCCTAATCATTTTCGTTGCCCTTCGTTGTACTCTTTCCAATTTATCCACATCCTTCCTGTAGTGTGGGGCCCAAAACTGGACACAGTACTCCAGATGAGGCCTCACCAGTGTCGAATAGAGGGGAACGATCACGTCCCTCGATCTGCTCGCTATGCCCCTACTTATACAACCCAAAATGCCATTGGCCTTCTTGGCAACAAGGGCACACTGCTGACTCATATCCAGCTTCTCGTCCACTGTCACCCCTAGGTCCTTTTCCGCAGAAGCTGTTTCAATGATTAATTACCCTCACTGTCAAAAAAGTACACCTTATTTCCTATCTGAATTTGTCTAACTTCAGCTTTCAGCCACTGGATCATGTTGTATCTGTCTCTGCTAGATAGATGAACACTCCATTATCAATATTTATTCCCCATATATGCAGTGTAGTTTTCTCTCTGACCAACAGAAGTTGGTCCAATAAAATATATTACCTCCCCCACTTTGTCTTTCTGTTCCCCATCTAGGTATATGCAGACTGGAATCATGTCACCCGTAACCTTCTCTTTGTTAAGCTAAATATATTGAGCTCTTTGAGTCTGTTACTACAAGGCAGGGTTTCTAATCCTCTAATTATTCTCGTGACTCTTCTCTGAACCTTCTGCAATTTATCAACATCCTTTTTGAACTGTGGGCACCAGAGCTGGACACTGGAGTCCACCGGTGGCTGCACCAGTGCCACATTTAGCATAGAATCATAGAACTGGAAGGGACCTCAAGAGGTCCAGTCTAGTCCAGTCCCCTGCACTCATGGCAGGACTAAGTATTATCTAGACCACCCCTGACAGGTATTTGTCCAACCTGCTCCAATCATGGAGATTCCACAAACTCCCTAGGCAATTTGTTCCAGTGCTTAACCACCCTGACAGGTAGGAAGTTTTTCCTAATGTCCAACCTAAACCGCCCTTGCTGCAATTTAAGCCCATTGCTTCTTGTCCTATTCTCAGAGATTAAGAAGAACAATTTCTCTCCCTCCTCTTTATAACAACCTTTTCTGTACTTGAAAACTGTTATCATGTCCCCTCTCAGTCTTCTCTTTTCCAGACTAAACAAATCCAAAATTTTTCAATCTTCCCTCATGGGTCATGTTTTCTAGACCTTTCATCATTTTTGTTGCTCTTCTCTGGACTTTCTCCCATTTGTCCACATCATTCCTGAAATGTGGCACCCAGAACCGGACACAAGACTCCAGTTGAGGCGTAATCAGCCCGGAGTAGAGTGGAAGAATTACTTCTCGTGTCTTGGTTACAACACTCCTGCTAATACAGCCCAGAATGAGGTTTGCTTTTTTTTGCAATAGTGTCACACTGTTGACTCATATTTAGCTTCTGGTCCACTATGGACCCCCAGATCGCTTTCTGCAGTATTCCTTCCTAGGCCCACTTTGTGTGTGTGCAACTGATTGTTCCTTCCTAAGTGGAGTACTTAGCGTTTGTCCTTATTGAATTTCATCCTATTTACTTCAGACCATTTCTCCAGTTTGTCCAGATCATTTTGAATTTCAATCCTATCCTCCAAAGCACTTGCAACCCCTCCCAGCTTGGTATCATCCACAAACTTTATAAGTGTACTCTGTATGCCATTATCTAAATCATTGCTGAAGATATTGAACAGAACCGGACCCAGAACCAATCCCTGCGGAACCTTCCTGCATGACTGTGAACCACTGGTAACTACTCTCTGGGAATGGTTTTCCAACCAGTTTTCACCCACTTTATAGTAGCTCCATCTAGGCTGCATTTCCATAGTTTGTTTATGAGAAGATCATGCGAGACAGTATCAAAAGCTTTACGAAAGATATACCATGTCTACCGCTTCCCCCCGTCCACAAGACTTGTTACCCTATCAAAGAAAGCTATCAGGTTGGTTTGACAGGCATGATAAGACTCAACAGCATACTTGGCATTGTACATCCAGATCGTTACTGGCCCCTGTCCAGGGAGCTGGCAGATCAGTGCTGAGCTATACACTGCAGATCAGGCACAGACTGCTGACACTGGGCTTGTTACGTACACACATGCTGATGTGAACCTTGCCCTCCTGTCCCCCTCATGCCCTTCAGTTAACATCTTCACCAGCAGTGTTTTGTCTAGAGGGAGAGTCCACTGGGGCAGACCCTAGTGTAAGCACAGTTCATAGACTATATAGAAGATTAGGGTTGGAAGAGACCTCAGAAGATCATCTAGTCCGACCCCCTGCTCAAAGCAGGACCAATCCCCAACTAAAGCATCCCAGCCAGGGCTTTGTCAAGCCTGACCTTAAAAACCTCAAAGGAAGGAGATTCCACCACCTCCCTAGGGAACCCATTCCAGTGCTTTGCCACCTTCCTAGTGAAATAGTGTTTCCTAATATCCAACCTAAAACTCCCCCACTGCAATTTAGACCATTGCTTCTTGCTCTGTCATCTGCCACCACTGAAAACAGCCAAGCTCCATTCTCTTTGGAACGCCCCCCCCCATTCAAGTAGTTGAAGGCTGCTATCAAATCCCCCCGCAGACTAAATAACCCCAGTTCCCGCAGCCTCTCTTCGTAAGTCATGTGCCCCAGCCCCATGATCATTTTCGTTGCCCTCAGCTGGACTCTCTCCAATTTGTCCACATCCCTTCTGCAATGGGGGGCCCAAAACTAGATGCAATACTCCAGGTGTGGCCTCACCAGTCCTGACCAGAGAGGAATAATCACTTCCCTCGAACTGCTGGCAATGCCCCAATATGCCATTGGCCTTCTTGGTAACGAGGGCACACTGCTGACTCATATCCACTTCTCATCTACTGTAATCCCCAGGTCCTTTCCTGCAGAACTGCCGTTTAGCCATTCGGTCTCTAGTCTGTAGCGGTGCATGGGATTCTTCCATCCTAAGCACAGGACTCTGCACTTGTCCTTGATGAACCTCATCAGATTTCTTTTGGCCTAATCCTCCAATTTGTCTAGGTCACTCTGGACCGTATCCTACCCTCCAGCGTATCTACCTCTCCCCCTGTTTAGTATCATCCGCATACTTGCTGAGGGTGCAATCCACGCCATCCTCCAGATCATTAATAAATATGTTGAACAAAACTGGCCCCAGGACAGACCCTTGGGGCACTCCACTTGATACCGGCTGCCAACTAGACCTTGAGCTGTTGATCACTACGCATTGAGCCTGACAATCTAGCCAGCTTTCTGTCCACCTTATAGTCCATTCATCCAGCCCATACTTTTTTAACTTGCTGGCAAGAATACTGTGGGAGAACGTATCAAATGCTTTGCTTAAGTCAAGATATATCATGTCCGCCACTTTCCCCATATCTACAGAGCTAGTTATCTCGTCAGAGAAAGCAATCAGGTTGGTCAGGCATGAACAGTGCAGTATGGTTTGAACAGATGCAGCCCATCCCAGTTTCAAACCATGCCTCATGGGACTTGTAACGTGCCCTTTAGGTACTGCATAACTAAAGCAAACGTGGCTCTGTACAGCAGGGGGCTGTGCCAATCAGATAACCTCTCCCTACCCGAAGGCTCTGCAGAGTACAGGCAGATGTGAACACAACGAGTCCAAGATGGAGCACAGCCAGAGCGGGGCCTGGCCATGACAAGTGGAATGCTCCAGGGAATGGAATGTGACAGCATTTTCTATCTGAGAGTGAACCAAAATGCTGTTTAAAAGGAGTTACTGAAAATACTAAGCCCGGTTTCCTTAAAGGCAGTCGATGAGCCGGCTTCAGGTTGACCCCTTCAGCCTGGGAAGGGTGGCTAGTAGACCAGAACAAGCCTGGGCAGACCTCCTGGTGGGGGAGGGAAATAGTAATTTAGGGTGAGACACCAGATGCTGGTTGTGTGCAGAGAGAGACTGAATCCTGGGTCTGCTCGTTCCAGCGTGCCGCTTACGTTTCAAGAGGGGCTACAGGAAACGCAAAGCAGCAAATACAATATCGACTGAACCCGGAACACATGCCATGGCCATCAGTGGTGGAGACACAGACATTTGCCTCTCGCTCAGATGGCCCTGTATAGGCTGTATGGCATGACTTGAACAAGATTGTACATGGCCACGGAGTCACCTGCCCTGACTTCAGAGAGAGACTGGTCCTGGGTCTGTAACACACGGCAACCGCCCACGAGGCTCCAGGGCACTGGCCTTGGAAGCAGGGTAGGGGGATGCAGAACTTACCTTAGGGGCTTTCCCTGGGGGGTAGCACTTTCTGAGCACTGGACAGATATTAAGAAATGAACCTCCCCATCCCGGAGACGGGCCAGGGCATCTTTCCATTGGTTGAACAGGTCTAGACATGATAGAAAGGGGAGGGGTCTTGCGCAAGGTCACACAGCGCATAGTGTCAGAGCCAGGATTGGCCCTCAGCCTCCTGGCTCCGAGTACTGGTCTCGCCCCTGCTTTGCACACTCAGACACCACAGCGGTGAGCATGGTTACAGCCTTGACAGAACAGAACAGAACAGGGGATCTCAGCCCAGCAAACGGGTACAAGGCAGCCACAGGACTCAGAAACAGCTACACTGGAGCAGAGAAAAGGTCCCCCAGCTCAGAAGCCTGTCCCCAGGAGAGGCCCGCGCCAGCTGCTTCAGGGGGAGGCGTCTGAATCCTGTGCAGGCTGGTGTGGGGTAACTTGGCTCCTCTCTATCCCCTCCCCTATTTATACCCTTAATATTAACTATTGTAGCTCTGCATATTCTTGGTAGTCACGACCGCCCTGCCCTTCCTGGCCTGCTAACTGCACAGTGGGGTCCCTGTCTGAAACGGGTTGTGACCCACGGAGCAGAGTGCAAAGAAGGTCCTGGCTGAACTCAACCCATGAGATTTTCCGAGCCAAATCAAACGTGTACTGCCCCTGCCTGTGACGCCCAGGGTAGTCTCACCTGTGTCAAGAACTCCAGCCATTTCCTGTCATTTTCTTTGCATCTCCCTCTCTTGAATGGGGATGAATAAACACCTGTGCAGCTAAGGCAGCTGTGCTCCTGAGGCTGCTCCAGGGTGAACTCTTTGCAGCAGGATCTCCGAGGGCAAGGTGCTCCCAGCAGAGGCTCATGCAATTGATAGGGCAGAGGGAAAGTCAGCTGGCTACACAAGGGACTGAACGTCCCAGGATCTAGATGGGGCTTTATCAATCTTTCTGAAGGCGGAGATGCAGGCAGCTCAGTGGGTTTTCGGAGAGAGGTACTGCAATTGTCCATGGTGGCAAAGATCCCAGATTTACTGCCAAACACTGTCTGAGCATTTCCTGCACCTCAATTTTAGATACAGCTCCCTGGTGGACACTCCCCTCTCCCCCGCACACATCTTGTCTCAACAGATCTGACTGTCCCACACAAAATTATTCTGCTGAGCTCATCACTACAGATCTGCCCGTTTGGCTGGGGGACATGCTGCTTTCAGTGGGAGAGAGAAGTGACTGCCTTCTGGAGTGCATTCCTGACCTCTCTGTAGGCCTGGGAAGGTGGCAAGAAATGCAGGAGGCTTTTCCCTTCCTTCCAGGCTTTCAAGTACTATTTGGGTGGGTGGGTCATGACGCAACTATCTCTAAACGTGCGGAGAGAGCATCACAGAAAGAAAATGAACACACAGTTGGTGTACTGCAGGCAGCCCCCCAGAGCCAGGGAGGCTGGTCCAGGTTGTATCGACCCTCCTGAAGGGTGTGAGGCCATGATGCAGCTCAGGACATTCAGATCGCAAGGCCAGGAAGGACCATTGTGATTATCCAGCCTGACCCCCTGCACAGCACAGGGCCTAGGACCAGTCTGACCCCCTGCACAACACAGGCAACAGGACCAGTCTGACCCCCAGTACAGCACAGGCCGTAGGGATGTCTTACCCCCTGCACAGCATGGGACAGAGAACTGCCCCAAAATAATTCCTAGAGCACATCTGTTAGAAAAACATCCCATCTGGATTTAACAATTGTCAGTGGTGGAGAATCCATTGCAGCTCTTGGTAAACTGTTCCAACAGTTACTTCCCCTCACTGTTAAAAATGTGACTTATTTCCAGTCTGAATTTCCTGCCCTGAATCATGCTCTACCTCTATCTGCTAGATTGATGAGCTCTCTATTACCAATATTTGTTCCCCACGAGGTACTTATTGACTGGAATCAAGTCACCCCTTAACCTTCTCTCTGTTAAGCTAAACAGGTTGAGCTCCTGGAATCCATCACTATAAGGCAGGTTTTCTCATCCGTTACTTATTCTCATGACCCTTCTCTGAACCTCTCCAATTTATCAACGTCCTTCTTGAATTATGGACACCAGAGCTGGCGGTGGTATTCCAGCAGTGGTCTCACCAGTGCTGTACACAGAGGTAAAATCACCTCCCTGCTCCTACTCACTACCCCCGGTTTATGCATCCAAGGACCGCATTAGCCTCTTGGCCAGTGTCTTCCTGGGAGCTCAAGTTCAGATGATTATTCAACACGACCCCCAAATCTCTAACATTTTATCACCATTGAAAAGCAGGGTGGATTTGATTTAAATCAAATTGATTTAAATCATTATTTAAATCACTAGTCAGGAAGACTCAATTTAATCATGGATTTCTACATAAAAGTGCATTCTTGTTGGTTGTTATAACTTTAATACATATCCTTCACAACTCAGATAGATGTAGGTTTCAGTTTTAGAAGGTACACACTATATCTTTTTAAAGTGATTTATTCTGAAAACTTTTCAGATTAGTTTTACAACTATATCAGAAAATGAATGACTGTTTGGTTATTTCATTTACCAAAGGTAATTGAAGCAGATATTTATGAAGTCATTGGGAGGTGAACTATCTCCATTTCAACAGGTTAATCATTAATATTTGGAGGATTTTCTTGCCATGCTGTATTAGGAGGAGAACATTGCCAGACAGACATTTAAATGGTTTTATTTAACAAACAACAACGTTATGTATTCTCACAGGTTTCAGAGTAGCAGCCGTGTTAGTCTGTATTCGCAAAAAGAAAAGGAGTACCGGTGGCACCTTAGAGACTAACAAATTTATTAGAGCATAAGCTTTCGTGAGCTACAGCTCACTTCATCGGATGCATTTGGTGGAAAAAACAGAGGAGAGATTTATAAACACACACACAGAGAACATGAAACAATGGGTTTATCATACACACTGTAAGGAGAGTGATCACTTAAGATAAGCCATCACCAACAGCGGGGGGGGGGGGGGGGGGGAAGAAGCTCTTGAGGAATTCCACCATGATTTCAACAATTTCCATCCCACCATCAACCTCAGCCTGGACCAGTCCACACAAGAGATCCACTTCCTGGACACTACGGTGCTAATAAGCGATGGTCACATAAACACCACCCTATATCGGAAACCTACTGACCGCTATTCCTACCTACATGCCTCTAGCTTTCATCCAGATCATACCACTCGATCCATTGTCTACAGCCAAGCGCTACGATATAACCGCATTTGCTCCAACCCCTCAGACAGAGACAAACACCTACAAGATCTCTATCATGCATTCCTACAACTACAATACCCACCTGCTGAAGTGAAGAAACAGATTGATAGAGCCACAAGAGTACCCAGAAGTCACCTACTACAGGACAGGCCCAACAAAGAAAACAACAGAACGCCCCTAGCCATCACCTTCAGCCCCCAACTAAAACCTCTCCAACGCATCATCAAGGATCTACAACCTATCCTGAAGGACGAGCCATCACTCTCACAGATCTTGGGAGACAGACCAGTCCTTGCTTACAGACAGCCCCCCAGTCTGAAGCAAATACTCACCAGCAACCACACACCACACAACAGAACCACTAACCCAGGAACCTATCCTTGCAACAAAGCCCGTTGCCAACTCTGTCCACATATCTATTCAGGGGATACCATCATAGGGCCTAATCACATCAGCCACACTATCAGAGGCTCGTTCACCTGCGCATCTACTAATGTGATATATGCCATCATGTGCCAGCAATGCCCCTCTGCCATGTACATTGGCCAAACTGGACAGTCTCTACGTAAAAGAATGAATGGACATAAATCAGACGTCAAGAATTATAACATTCAAAAACCAGTTGGAGAACACTTCAATCTCTCTGGTCACTCGATCACAGATCTTAGAGTGGCTATACTTCAACAAAAAAGCTTCAAAAACAGACTCCAACGAGAGACTGCTGAATTGGAATTAATTTGCAAACTGGATACAATTAACTTAGGCTTGAATAGAGCCTGGGAATGGATGAGTCATTACACAAAGTAAAACTATTTCCCCATGGTATTTCTCCCTCCCACCCCACCCCCCACTGTTCCTCTGATATTCTTGTTAACTGCTGGAATTAGCCTACCTTGCTTGTCACCATGAAAGGTTTTCCTCCTTTCCCACCCCTGCTGCTGGTGATGGCTTATCTTAAGTGATCACTCTCCTTACAGTGTGTATGATAAACCCATTGTTTCATGTTCTCTGTGTGTGTGTATATAAATCTCTCCTCTGTTTTTTCCACCAAATGCATCCGATGAAGTGAGCTGTAGCTCACGAAAGCTTATGCTCTAACAAATTTGTTAGTCTCTAAGGTGCCACCGGTACTCCTTTTCTTGTTATGTATTCTGGATTTTTTTTTCTTCAACAACAAACATATAATATTTTAACAAAACTAGCATATGAATTTTTGAATTTAGTTAAACATTCAAGTTTTTTAAAATCAGGTTTGTTTTTGTTAAAGTTTTGTTTTGTTAAGTTTTTAACTTAAATAGTTAAATGAAATATTTTTTTAAAAAAACAAAAATTAATTGACTATGTCAGCAAGGTCAACATGAGAAACTTAAAATATTGGTTTCTGCAGTAGTCTTCACCTTCATTTTCCTGTTTGTTCATAATCTGGAAAAGAAAAACAAGATTTTCTGCTTCTTCAGGTCCCAAACGATTTCTCAATTTGGAATGAATTAGTCCAAAGGAAGAAAATATTCTTTCTACACTGGAAGCAGCAGCTACTGCTGTTAAAAGTGAGATGATCACTTCAACAGTCTCTGAATCCAAGTGCTTAAGTGACTTCCACCATTTCACTGCTATGACTTTCTTTAAAACATCATCAGCAAACATATATTTCTTGAATGGTTCACCCTGAGTTCTGAAGTTTATGATAGTTGGCATTATGGAGGGCTCATTGCTGGATGTCCATGTCCTAGCCAACTCCTCTTCTTCAGCAGTTAAGGTTTGACCCTGGCACCGAGTATTGAGAATATTTGCAAGAAAATGAGCTGGGATAGTGCTTGTCCCATTTGTTTTTTTAATGCTTGTAATTTAACTCCATCATTGCAGATTTCTCTTTTGAAGATCTCACTCGGTTCTTTCCAAATTTCAATAGCGTCGGCAATAAAACAGCTGTTTCCCTGCATTTTGTTCAAGGCTACGGAAATAGGCTTCAGGCTAGTCAGCATGTGTTCGACATTTCTCTGAAGCCCAATATTGAGAACTTTGGCTGTGACAGGGCCATCTATTTTTTCACAATTTTGTTCACAAACTGTCATCCGATTAGGCCAGTTCTTGATACAGTGCTCCAAACAGTCCACTGCTGAGTTCCATCGCACGTCTTGTGGGAGCGTTAGCTTGGTTCCTCCCACTTTTTTCAGAGCAGCATCTGCAAAGTGGTTGTTATGGGAATATTTTGCAATTTCAACAACATTAGCCTTTATTTCTGGAACACTGAAGTCTTTGGCTAGAAGGTGCATCAAATGAGCACTGCAACCATATGCTATTAGCTTGGGACTCTCTTCACTCTCTTCTAAATAATTTCTTCTCATCTTGGATACATTTGCAGCATTGTCTGTGATCAAGGTGTGCACTAGACATTTGAATTTTTTTCAGTTTGTTATAGCTTTTACTGCTACTTCTTGTAAGTATTCTGCTGTGTGTGCATTTCCTGATGTATCAATTGTTTCTGTAAGGAAGACACTCCCTTCTTTTTTTGTCACACAAGCACATACAACAGGATCGTTGTGGACATTGCTCCACCCATCAAGACTCAGGCTAACAATTTTACCCTCTAGACCTTTTGGACACTGCTCAATTTCTCTTTCATACACTTTATCCAGCAATTTGCCTGCGACATCTGCTCCGTTGGGTGGACTGTATCCTGGTTTTAATGACTGAACCACATTAATGAAGTGTGAGTTCTCAATCATATGGAAAGGAGAGTTTGTTGGATAAACAAACTGGGCAATTTTTTCATCAACTATCTCTTTTTGTAATCTGCTGGTTCTTAGCACAAACTTATCTATGATTGTTTCTGGATGATGGTGATTTTTTTTTCCTTTTTGCCACAGGTGATATACTGTGGCTATGTGACATATACGATGTGACTGAAACACTATCATTGGCAGATAACTCTGAAACTATAGAAAATGATGGTGATCTTGAAGGTGGATAGTCTTCAGAATCCTGTATGTTGAGGATGGATTCTCCTAAACAAAATAAGTCAATACAGTTATTTAATTATTATTACCATACTGCTCATTTAGTATTACTCATTGTATTCACTGACACTCAGCACTACTTTAAAGGTGAAATTGTAAAAGGAAGATCTGCCGATTTCAGGTATTTATTTTTTATCACAACTGCATCTGAAATGATAGGACCACAGAGTAACAACTATTTTTTTGCTCAAACATGAGAATTCAAGAATAGTCTAGAAGGAAGACAGGCTGTCCTTAAGAAAGAAGTATGAAATAAAAAAGTTTACCAACCTGAAGATCCTGCATGTTCAGACATGTTCCTTTCATCATCTTCAGTGCAGCTTCCTCCTGAGAAGGAACACTTCTCATGTTGTTGTTTCATTTGGGAAACCAGGCCTTGCATTTCTTGGTTGCACAGTTTGCCTTTGCATGCATGCCTGTCTTACCCACAGGTAGAGGAACTTCATCAAAATACTCCCAAACTGGGTCTCTTTTACAGCCTGCTGACATTGTAGGTTTTCCCTTCTAGTGAGAGAATGGTATGGTAGGTCTCAAATCAATGAAGGGTACACTCAGAAAGACCTCAAGAGTTCTGGAATATGCTGCTCAAACAGTTTCACTTTTGTTTCTACTGCCTGACCCTCCCTTCTCACATTTATCTCCAGCCTTCTTCTCCTGGTCCAGATCTATTCCGCCCCCAACAATCTTCTATTCATTGAACTTTCAGAAACTTTGCACTTTTAGAGAGAGGTACAGGATTGACTCTGTGTACACAAATTTGCAGAGGGACAAGTGGGCTGAGGTCTGTTATTTCTCACCTCTAAATATTATTTATTTAAAAACATTTTTGCTGTTAACAAGCATGTTATCTCTGGAAACCCAAATCCACAGTTTGAGGACTGCAAAACTAAGCATCTCTGATGGTATATTCTAGACTGAGCATTGGGTCCCACTGGGTAGATAGAAAGATTAACCTAAATAATCTATACAGAAGCCCCTGGAGCTCCATAAGATTGGGTCCCTAATCCATGAACTATTGGAACTCCTTTACAAAACTTTTCTTAACCATTACATGAATATATTGTTTCATACTATAGAATTAAAATTTATAATCCCTAGTCCATGATGAGAGATCTTTGAGTTTAGTAATCTTAATTACAACTAACTTTACACAGGTTTTTTCCTCAAAAAGCCTCTTATCAAAAAAATCTGATTTAAGTAAAAAAAAAATAATTTCCCCTGCTGTTACTCAGACCTTCTTGTCACCTTTTTGTCAACTGTTTGAAATGGGCCACCCTCATTACCATGACAAACGTAATTTTTCCTCCCTTTGTACCCTACTGTTAATTGAATGGTCTCAGACTGACCCCAAACCTGGTAAAGCAACTCCCATCTTTTCATGTGCTGTGTATTTATACCTGGTACTGTATTTTCAACTCCATGCATCTGATGCAGTGGTTTTTAGCCCACGAAAGCTTTTGCCCAAATAAATGTGTTAGTCTCTAAGGTGCCACAAGGACTCCTCGTTGTTTTTGCTGATACAGATTAACACAGCTACTGCTCTGAAACCTGTCCCTGCAGGTGTCCTTCCCCAGGATCCCAGCACTTCTTGTGAGCCTAAGACTTGTCAGTCTGCTGCAGGAAGCGGGGGTTGAGGTGCCAGGGGCCAGAAACAAAGTTTTGGGGGAGAGTTGAGTGGGGTTATATGGATAAGGGGCCCCTCCAGGGGAGATAGCGACCCCCCCCACCCCACTAGCATTGAATGGCAGTAATACCATCGCTGGATAGGGCACGACCAAGTATGATCAGTGTTTAGTATGCTGGCCCTATGTCATACTTTCCCAGTGTAATGCATGACAGGCCTAAGTTCCCTGAACCAAAGCACAATGTAACCCAGGTGAGGCCAGCACAGCCCTGTCCCCCTGCAATGGCTACACTAGGCAGGGAGGTTTAGGAGCCCCTCAGCCAGAAGTCCAGCACTCATTCCCCCGCAGGTGATCCCACCTGGCACAACAAAAGCGGGACAGAGCATCACACACACAGTGTCAGCGGTGCCGGCCTCGGAAGCTGCTCCTCAGCTGCAGTAGGACCAGAAATTCAAGCCCTCAGTGGGAGTGACCTGGGCGCTCTGGTCTACACAGGTGAGCCCAGAGCCAGAGCCCGACTCCCACGCCCCTCGTGGCCAGCGATCCCGCGCTGTTAGGGGGATTACGACTGCACAAGCACCGCGCCTGATCCAATGTATCACTCTACGCCCTTGATCACTGTATCAAGATGAGGCCAAGGCTCTCACCAGAGCTTGCCCTTTGGTAACACTGTGTCCATAAGGCCTCGAGTAGCAGGGAGTTACCCAGACCATGTTGCTGAGGAAGGCGCCCAGCTAGGACACACGTCTAGCACGCGTTGATTTGAAGGGCAGAACGGACTGAGACGAGCACCCTGCCTGCACCACACAGCCACAATTTCATGCAGTGAGTGAGTCCTGCACCCAGCCCAGCCCTGGGGCTGAGCTAGAGCGTGTCTTTGAGAAAGAGGCTCCAGCACGGCCCACGCTCCGGCCAGGCTACAATGCAGACCTAGATCGGTGTAACTTACGTCATGCTGGGGTGCAAAAAATCCGCCCCTCCCAAGCAGCTCCATTATACTGATCTAACCCCCAGCATCCACAGCGCTATGGCGAGGAGAGAGCTTCTCCCATCAGCGTAGCTACCAACGCTCGCGGAGGTGTATTCGCTACACCAACAGGAGACGCTCTCCTGTGGTCTCCACTACAGCAACACAGCGCTACATGGGGAAACAAGCCCTAAGTTGTTCCACTAGCCGTTACCCGCCCTGTGAAACATTTTTGCCTAATTACTATGAATTCATCTACCTCCAGCTTCCAGCCACGGGATCTCATTCTGCCTTTGCCTGTTAGATTAAAGAGCCCTCTGCTATCATAGAATCATAGAAGAGACCTCAGGAGGTCATTTAGTCCAATCCCCTGCTCAAAGCAGGACCAATCCCCAACTAAATCACCCCAGCCAGGGCTTTGTCAAGCCGGGCCTTAAAAACCTTTAAGGAAGAAGATTCACCACCTCCCTAGGTCACGCATTCCAGTGCTTCACCACCCTCCTAGTGAAATAGTGTTTCCTAATATCCAACCTAGACCTCCCCACTGCAACTTGAGACCATTACTCCTTGTTCTGTCATCTGGTGCCACTGAGAACAGCCGAGCTCCATCCTCTTTTGAGCCCCCCCTTCAGGTAGTTGAAGGCTGCTATCAAATCCCCCCTCCCTCTTCTCTTCTGCAGACTAAATAATGCCAGTTCCCTCAGCCTCTCTTCATAAGTCATGTGCCCCAGCCCTCTAATCATTTTCGTTGCCCTCCGCTGGACTCTCTCCAATTTGTCCACATCCCTTCTGTAGTGTGGGGCCCAAAACTGGATACAATACTCCAG
Source organism: Dermochelys coriacea (assembly GCF_009764565.3). NCBI lineage: Eukaryota > Metazoa > Chordata > Testudines > Dermochelyidae > Dermochelys > Dermochelys coriacea. The sequence continues at coordinate 842,198 of NC_050072.1, forward strand.
ATTTCGCCTCACCAGTGCCAAATAGAGGGGAATGATCACTTCCCTCGATCTGCTGGTAATGCTCCTATTAATATAGCCCAATATGCCGTTAGCCTTCTTGGCAACAAGGGTACACTGCTGAATCATATCCAGCCTCTCATCCACTGTAAACCCCAGGTTCTTTTCTGCAGAACTGCTGCCTAGCCAGTCGGTCCCCAGCTGGTAGCGGTGCATGGGATTCTTCTGTCCCAAGTGCAGGACTCTGCACTTGTCCTTGTTGAACCTCATCAGATTTCTTTTGGCCCAATCCTCCAATTTGTCTAGGTCACTCTGGACCCTATCCTACCCTCCAGCGCATCTCCAGCTTAGTGTCATCTGCGAACTTGCTGAGGGTGCAATTAATATTCAATTAATAATCAAAGTCCTTCTCCCCTTGTAAGTATTCATAGACCATGATCACCTCCCCTCTTAACTCCCCCTTTATTAAACTGAACAGGTAAAGCTTTCTTAGTGTCTCAAAGTCAGGCAAGTTTTCCAAACCTTAAACCATTCACATATAGCACTTTTCTGAACCCCTTCCATTTCCTCAACATCCTCTTTACTGGTCTGGTTTCCACACTTCACTCTCACCACTGCTATATACAGGTGTAATAGCATCTCTCTACTCCCACTCTCCTGTTTATATAGCCAAGGATCTTGTTTGCTCTTAGTCATTCCACCACCTTCCCAGCTCGAGCTCAGGTAGTTATCCCACAGGAGTAACCGCTTTCCAAAACAGCCCCCCCACCTCCCCCCCCCCCCCGATGTGTGACCTACAATCTTGGTTGCTAGATTTATGGCCATGCATTTTGTTGTATTAAAACACATGTTGTTCAAATGAGCCCATCTAACCATGCAAATCCTGATCAGTCTGTACAACTGAACTGCCACCAATTTGTGGGTCATCAACAAACTTTACTGTGATGGACTGCCAATACCCTGGAATACCTGGAAAAACCTGTTCAAACTAACAAAACTTTATTGAATTAAATTAAACCGGATAGAATTAGGGTTAATCCCTTCGGAGGTCATTGCATTAAAAATGCTATTGCAGCTGTGTTGTTGGGGCACTGCATATACCTGCTCTAGTAGAAGGGGGGATGCTAATGCACTTCCTCAGCTATCAGCCATTGAAGCAACAGCCCCCCTTCCCCCTCCCACCCCAGGGATATGCAAATACTCCTTCAAACTGGCTTCTCCGGAGACCAGCAGACAAAGAAGAGTTTTGGATAAATAGCTGAGTTTAAACTGGCTCAGGGCCTTCTTCCTAATCCAGCAAACAGGCAGGAACCACAGGATCCCTGGGCCATGGAGGGTCCTGATCCTTAGCGTAGGACTGGAAGGACTGGGCCTACTATGGCCCCATGAGACTGGGTGCTTCTTCTGAGCTGAAGCTGTGATGCCACAGGTAGGTGGCAGCCGCAAGGAATCCTCGCGGGGTCAAAGGACTGCTCACGCCAGAATCCATGAACTCTGGTAAACTCATTGGCACGTGTGTAGGCTCTTTTATGGTTTTTATTACATTTTCTCTGTAATGCTTTTCACCTTAACAATAAAGCAAGCATCGTCTCACAACTTATCTCTGCAACAACCACTCTGTTACCAGTCTCTGAGGACAAAGCAAACAGACTCTCTTTGCTGGGAGATACACAGTGAAGGCAGGGATGCAGGCAGCCCGGGAATACCCCAGTCAGAAGAGAGAGGTGTGGGTCTCCATCCAGAAAGGCTGAGCCCCGGTGGGGAAATACAGGTGCAGTGGCCCAAGGAACGCAGAAGCTCAGCTCTGCTGCAGACCAATGTTGTGACCTGTGACCGTGCCTCAGTTCCCCAGCGGTGCAACAGGGACAACAGCATGGCCCCATCTTACAGGGCGGAGGCGAGGAAAAGGCAAATGATTAGGCTCAGAGGTGACAAGGGCCACACAGGAAAGCAAGCGAGACATACACACAAGTGGTAAGTAGCCATGGGGACTGTGATCGGTTACAGTATCTCTGTCAACATTCCAACAGCCACTCTTAACCCTTGAGTGACCAGCGATATAAAAACGTTGCAACTTAACAGACATTGTCCCATCCACTCCTAGCACAGAATTGCACACATTTCGGATCTCAGGCTGTTCTGGTCATTAAGACAGCGTCTAACAAGTGTCAGACCCTAGACAAATTTTAATCACATGGCACTTTATAAGATCAGTCATAACTAACCTTACATCAGATTTTATCACCACAAACTGCCAAAGAAAAACCAAGCCATTCATAAACAACAGTAAACACTTGACACTGAGACTCTAGGACAGTGGTCCTCAACCAGGGTATGTGTACTGCTGGGGATACTCAGAGGTCTTCTAGAGGATACATCAATTCATCTAAATATTTGTCTAGTTTTACAACAGGCTACATAAAAAACAATAGCGAAGTCAGTACAAACTAAAATTTCATACACACACTGAGTTGTTTATACTGCTCTATAGACCATACACTGAAATGTGAATACAATATTTATATTCCAATCAATTTATAATTACATGGTAAAAATTAAAACACAAGCAATTTGTCAGTAATAATGTGCTTTGATACTTCTGTATTTTTATGTCTGATTTTGTAAGCAAGTTGTTTTTAAATGAGGTGAAACCTGGGGTACACAAAACAAATCAGACTCCTGAAAGGGGCACAGTCGTCTGGAAAGGTGGAGAACCACTGATGTAGGAGCTTTCCAGAGACCTTTTTTCACCCCTGTAAAATGGAAATACTGGTGCAACCTTAACTAAAGTGGCACTGCGACCCCACTTAGAACTCAGCATATCCTGCAGGTGTGATTTCCTCCTTTTCTGTGCTAATGATCAAGATAAGGAAAAAACAACCCCAAGAAGAACTTCCTACAGCCGAGGAAAGGAGAAGTGCAGAAGACTGTGAAGTTCACTGCAGATCCTACCTTGCCAATCTACCCACCAGACTGGGAAATGCACCCAGAGGACAGGACACCAGGGTGATAACGAGGGGGGATGCACGTGAGGGAACCGGCCAATCTGGCAGGACTAACAGGTCTGTCCACTCGGGGGTCGCGGGGAGAAGAGCTGAGGGAGCCATGCCAGGCTTTCAGATAAGCAAGGCAAGGCAAAGCGCCCGAGGATACTGACCGGCCAGGTGGCCTGTGGGTGGCTCATTCAATTCCCTGAGGGAGAGAAAGGGGCCAGTGACCGCGGTTCGCTGCGCAGGGGCATCGACATGCACAATGGCCACGGAAGGGCAGAGCCACCTACCGCATGCCCAGGCCCAGATGTTTCACCACATCGGAGGCGGAGACGTCCGAGGCCTGGTACGGTTTCCTCTTCTCCTTGAACTCATGGGCCAGGCAGATCCGCCAGCCGGACGGCGGCACCTGGTGCCCCCGGGCAGTGCCTTCAAACCGCTCCATCAGCTTGGCACCGTCCGCCATTGTCGTCTTGTCTGCCAAAGCAGCTTCCTCCTCCCGCGCCCAGCTCAGGGTGCAGCCGCCCCTGCGCCCCACCCCCAGCGCAGGGTGCAGCCCCCCCCGGGCCCAGCGCAGGGTCAGCTGCTCAGTGCAGTCAGCTCCCAGGCAGGACACGGGGTCAGTAACAGCTTCCGCCCCACCCCCGGGCAGGTGCAGCCAGCTCCCGGCCGCCCTTTGGGGCAGAGCTCAGCGCGGCGACCCCCGCCGGCCTCCTGCAGCGGGCTCAGCAAGCCCCCCGCCCCCGGCGCCTGTCTGTCTGCAAACACCCCCCCGGTACCTGTCCGTCCGCCTGTCTGTCTGCAAACACCCCCCCGGTACCTGTCCGTCCGCCTGTCTGTCTGCAAACACCCCCCCCGACACCTGTCCGTCCGCCTGTCTGTCTGCAAACACCCCCCCCGGTACCTGTCCGTCCGCCTGTCTGTCTGCAAACACCCCCCCGACACCTGTCCGTCCGCCTGTCTGTCTGCAGACACCCCCCCGACACCTGTCCGTCCGCCTGTCTGTCTGCAGACACCCCCCCCGTACCTGTCCGTCCGCCTGTCTGTCTGCAGACACCCCCCCCCGGTACCTGTCCGTCCGCCTGTCTGTCTGCAGACACCCCCCCCCGGTACCTGTCCGTCCGCCTGTCTGTCTGCAAACACCCCCCCCCCCGGTACCTGTCCGTCCGCCTGTCTGTCTGCAAACACCCCCCCGTACCTGTCCGTCCGCCTGTCTGTCTGCAAACACCCCCCCCCCGGTACCTGTCCGTCCGCCTGTCTGTCTGCAAACACCCCCCCGTACCTGTCCGTCCGCCTGTCTGTCTGCAGACACCCCCCCCCGGTACCTGTCCGTCCGCCTGTCTGTCTGCAAACACCCCCCCCGGTACCTGTCCGTCCGCCTGTCTGTCTGCAGACACCCCCCCCCCCCGGTACCTGTCCGTCCGCCTGCAGACACCCCCCCCCCGGTACCTGTCCGTCCGCCTGTCTGTCTGCAGACACCCCCCCCCGGTACCTGTCCGTCCGCCTGTCTGTCTGCAAACACCCCCCCGACACCTGTCCGTCCGCCTGTCTGTCTGCAGACACCCCCCCGACACCTGTCCGTCCGCCTGTCTGTCTGCAGACACCCCCCCGACACCTGTCCGTCCGCCTGTCTGTCTGCAGACACCCCCCCGACACCTGTCCGTCCGCCTGTCTGTCTGCAGACACCCCCCCCCGGTACCTGTCCGTCCGCCTGTCTGTCTGCAGACACCCCCCCGACACCTGTCCGTCCGCCTGTCTGTCTGCAGACACCCCCCCGACACCTGTCCGTCCGCCTGTCTGTCTGCAGACACCCCCCCCGACACCTGTCCGTCCGCCTGTCTGTCTGCAGACACCCCCCCCCGGTACCTGTCCGTCCGCCTGTCTGTCTGCAGACACCCCCCCCCGGTACCTGTCCGTCCGCCTGTCTGTCTGTCGGCAAACACCCCCCCCCCCAACGGCTGTCTGTCTGTCCGCCCGCCGCTGATCTGCCGGCCTCACCCCGCGCAAGCTCCGCGGGCCCCGAAGGCGGGACTCGGGAGGAAACCGGCCGGAAGCTCAACCGGCTCGGCCGGCGAGGGGAGCGGGGACGGGAAGGTGAACCCGGCCGAGCGGCGCCCGAACCTCTCCGAGCGTAGCCGAAGATTCCCGAACGGAGCCGAGCGGCGCCCGAACCTCTCCGAGCGTAGCCGAAGATTCCCGAACGGAGCCGAGCGGCGCCCGAACCTCTCCGAGCGTAGCCGAAGATTCCCGAACGGAGCCGAGCGGCGCCCGAACCTCTCCGAGCGTAGCCGAAGATTCCCGAACGGAGCCGAGCGGAGCCCGAACCTCTCCGAGCGTAGCCGAAGATTCCCGAACGGAGCCGAGCGGAGCCCGAACCTCTCCGAGCGGGCCCGAAGATTCCCGAACGGAGCCGAGCGGCGCCCGAACCTCTCCGAGCGGGCCCGAAGATTCCCGAACGGAGCCGAGCGGAGCCCGAACCTCTCCGAGCGTAGCCGAAGATTCCCGAGCGGGCCGGGGTCGCTGTCTCCGCGGCCGAGGGTCCCTGTGTCCCGCCAGTGGGTGAGCGGGGCCCGCGTGGGGGGCAGGCGGCGTCCGCCGGGGCAGGGCTCGGGGGAGGCCCCGCGGCAGGAAGCCCGGGCTGCCATTTTGGCCGAAGGCCCGCCCGGACGCCTGGGTCCCAGCCCGGCTGCCCGCGGAGGTTCGGGTCTCTGCCCCCCCCGGGGCTTGGGGGCGGGTCTTAAGATCCCCCAGGGCGCGGTGGGGGTGTCTCTGACGGGGGGGTTCCGGGCTCCCCCCCAGCAGACGTGCGAGTTCACTGGGGTCTGGGGCTGCCCCCCAGGGCGCGGTGGGGGCGGGGCGGGGCGGGGCGGGGCGGGGGTGTCTCTGACGGGGGGGTTCCGGGCTCCCCCCCAGCAGACGTGCGAGTTCACTGGGGTCTGGGGCTGCCCCCCAGGGCGCGGTGGGGGCGGGGCGGGGCGGGGGTGTCTCTGACGGGGGGGTTCCGGGCTCCCCCCAGCAGACGTGCGAGTTCACTGGGGTCTGGGGCTGCCCCCCAGGGGCGGGGCGGGGCGGGGGAGTCTCTGACGGGGGGGTTCCGGGCTCCCCCCCAGCAGACGTGCGAGTTCACTGGGGTCTGGGGCTGCCCCCCAGGGGCGGGGCGGGGCGGGGGTGTCTCTGACGGGGGGGTTCCGGGCTCCCCCCAGCAGACGTGCGAGTTCACTGGGGTCTGGGGCAGTTGCAGGTGCAGGCAGCGCGGCCGGAGCCATGATCGAGGTTCTGGCCCAGCTAAGCCGCGGGCCCGTGTTCCTGGCCGGGGAGATGCTGGAGTGTGGGATCGTCTTCACCAACCCGCTCTCCGCCGCCTCCACCTCCACCAGCAGGTACCAGCCCCCGCCAGCCCCAGGGGAGATGGGGTCCCAGCCTGAGCGGCCCCCGGAGCAGAGCGGAGGCCATGGCGGGGTGCTGGGAGGAGAAGGGGGCAGGGAGGGGATGCTGTGGCCTTGTCACCTCACAGCCTTCCCCACCCAAGGGGGCCCCTCTGCTCAGGCACCACCGAACTGGGACTTGCTGTCCCCTGCTTAGTCAGTAACCAGGCCTGAAGGGTCAGCTCAGTTTGGCCAAGGGGAATAAACTAGGCAAAAGATCTGTCTCTGGGGGTAAGGCCTCCCCACCCCCAGTTTGGAGTGATTGAAATGACACACAAGGTTACAGGGGAAGAACAGAGCTAAACTGGCTTTTAAACCTGAAGGGCTGGTTCCACCGGGACGGCCGGGTCACTGAGAGGAGAATAGTTACTTACCGGAGCACCCAGGGGCTCCGCTTGGCATCAGGACATCCTTCTGCTGAGCAGTGCCCAGACATACAGCCGGGGTCCTGCCCTCAGAGACCTCGCACGCCACCATGAGGAGCCGTGGATGAAGGGCTGGGGAGGGAGTGACACTTGGGCACATACAGTTTGCATGTACGTAACTGTCCCACAGCCGTGTTAATTTTTCTGAGCAAATTCATACCAAATTTGTCACGGTACAATGATTCGCGCAGAACTCCACCTGGAGACATGGCCACGAGTGTCGAGAGAAAAGCTTTTGGCAGTTGAAAAAACTGTCAGAAGCACCTGTTCTGAAATACTCTGAGATTGACAAAGGGCTGAAGTCTTGGGTGATGCAAGCTCATGGTTTTGGGGCTGACCTTCTGCAAGATGATTCCCCCAAAGCAAGGGTGAAAGCACAACTCAGCAGAACTATGCTCAAATTGCAAAAAATACACTGGCAGTTGTTTGTGTGCAGCGGCATTCAGAGAAGCAGATGGAATGTTGAGAGTCATTCTGAAAGGGAGAGATGATAAGACTGAAAATATCATGTTACCTCTATATAAATTCATGGTACGCCCACATCTTGAATACTATGTGCAGGTGTGGTCTCCCCATCTCAAAAAAGATGTATCTGAATTGGAAAAAGTACAGAAAAGGGCAACAAAAATGATGAAGGGTATGGAACAGCTTCCATATGAGGAAAGATGAATAAGACCGGACTTTTCAGCTTGGAAAGGACCCGACTAAGGGGCGATATGACAGAGATCTATAAAATCGTGACTGGTGCAGAGAAAGTAAACAAGGACGTGTTATTTACTCCTTCTTACAACTCAGGAACCAGGGGTCACCAACTGAAATGAACAGGCAGCAGGTTTAAAACAAACAGAAGGAAGTATTTCTTCACACAGCGTACAGTCAACCTGTGGAAATCCTTGCCATAGGATGTTGTGAAGGCCAAGACTATAACAGGGTTCAAAAAAGAACTAAACAAGTTCATGCATGTTAGGTCCATCAATGGCTATGAGCCAGGATGGGCAGGGATGGCATCCCTAGCCTCTGTTTGCCAGACGCTGGGAATGGGTGACAGGGGATGGATCACTTGATGATTCCCTGTCCTGTTCACTCCCTCTGGGGCACCTGGCACTGGCCACTGTTGGAAGACAGGATACTGGGCTAAATGGACCTTTGGTCTGACCCAGTTAGAGTGACCAGATGTCCGGATTTTACAGGGACAGTCCTGATTTTGGAGTCTTTTTCTTATATAGGCTCCTATTACGCCCCCACCCCCGTCCTGATTTTTCACACTTGCTGTCTGGTCACCTAGACCCAGTATGGCCATTTTTATGTTCTTATGGTCCAAGGTTGGCGCTAATCTCTTTGAATGAAGCAGGAAAAAGATTGCCACTTAATGGTGAACTGCCACTCCAGTTTTCTCTAAATTGAGCTGGTACTGCACAACCTGTAATGTAGGGTAAATCCTGCTCACCGTGGGATGCCAGGTGAATTAATAAGAGAGAATGGCTCATATCACAAATCCACATGATTGGTGCTACACCCCGAGCTTTGGAACGGTCTTTAGGAGGAGCCCTCTCAGTGTACCAGACCCCCTAACGGTCTCATTCTTCCTCCAGGGTAAGCCATTCCATAGGCACCACCTTTCCCCGCGCCAGTGGATGTCATGCACCCCTGACCCCGCCTGCCCCCATTCCAACCTCTTCCCCAAAGTCCCTGCCCCAACTCCGTCCCCTCCCTGCCCCATTGGACCCTTTCCCCAAATCCCTGCCCTGGCCCCGCCTCTTCCCCGAGTGAGCCGCGTTCCCCCTCCCTCCCAGTGCTTGCCGCGTGAAACAGCTGTTTCACGGCGCAAGTTCTGGGAGCTAGGGGGAAAAAGTGGGTGCATGGTGCACTCAGGGGAGGAGGGGCGGAGGTGAGCTGGGGCAGGAGGCAGGGCGGGGCACTGCCGGTGGGTGCAGAGCACCTACCAATTTTTCCCTGTGGGTGCTTCAGCCCCGGAGCACCCATGGAGTCGGTGCCTATGAGCCATTTGGCTTCACTGCCTCCTCAGACTGGACCTCTGGGCCTGCAGCCCCCTGCTTTACTGTGAGCTCCACTCAGAGTCCCACTGAGACAGACTCAGATGGAAACTTGTCCACTCCTCAGGGTTGAATGTACCTTGCCCAGTACCTGCAGTGACATTCCCACAGCACTGCCAGAGCATCCTCCAGTCTGACCAGCCCAGAGCCCAGCCAAGCTGTATGGAACCCATTTCCTTTGATCTCTTTTGTCAGACTCCAGGTGAGAGTCCCAGCTCCTCCTAGCTGCCAGCTCTGATCCCCCATCTCAGACCTCCCCAGTCTTTTGTTCTCCAGCTGGGGAATGCTGCTCAGCCTCTCTGCTGAGAGGTGGGAAATCCCGATCCCTCTGGGTGTCGATGTCCCAGCAATTGGATTTACCTTTGTCTTTTCAAATGCTCCATTGATGGGGCCTGGGCCCAGACAGCTTGGTGATACCCACACCTGTATCTCCCAGCCTGCTCTGAGAGCAAACAGTCCCTTCCAACCCACAGGGTAACAATGCAGAACAATGAACCTGAGGCACAAATAGGACTCATAAAAATGTTACAGAACATTCCCACTTAGTCACAGCTCACAATTCACAAATGGCTCATTGTGGCTGTTCTGCTTGATAGACCGATTCAAGTACACCATGCCAAGACCCTGCTATGCACAGTCAGCTGGGTCAGCAGGAAAGCTAGTGCAGAGGGCAAGGACCTTGATTAAGAGAATAAAAGCTCTGTTGATTCAAGGGAGCCATACCTAGCAGACTATTACAGCATTTGCAGTGCTTGTTAGCATCACCAGCACACCAGTTAGAGACTTGTGGACAGAAGGATAGAAACCTTAATTCCCGAATCTCCTAAGCGTCTTGAGCCAAAGACTGCCACCTCAAGTCCAGCAGAGCCTCAGCATTATGACCCCTCGGGGATGGAGGTTGTTCGTAACTCTGAAAAGTTCGTAACTCTGAGCAAAACATTATGGATGTTCTTCCAAAAGTTTACAACTGAAAATTGACTTAATACAGCTTTGAAACTTGACTGTGCCAAAAGAAAATGCTGCTTTTAACCATCTGAATATAAAGGAAACAAACACAGAAACAGTTTCCTTAGCTTGTTAAATCTTTTTTTGAATTTTCCCTTTATTTTTTAGTAGTTTATATTTAACAGTACTGGGTTGGATTTGCTTTTCTTTCTTTCTTTCGTTCTTCTAAGCTGCTGTCTAATTGTGTACTTCCAGCTCCGAATGAGGTGTGTGGTTGACTGGCGAGTTCTTAACTCTGGGGTTTGTAACACTGACATTCTGCTATACTTACAAAGCACAATGGGCCAAGCAACTAAAACAGATGAAATACTATGATATAAAATGTCAAACCAAGGCAGTTACCCCATTGCAAGTGGGAGAGAATGTCAGACACTCAGGAGATAATGACTAGCAGCCTGCTGAGGCAACAGCTGTACCATCCATGCCAAAGCTGATTGTCAGAACTTATAACATTCAAAAACCAGTCGGAGAACACTTCAGTCTCTCCGGTCACTCGATTACAGACCTGAGAGTGGCTATCCTTCAACAAAAAAACTTTAAAAACAGACTCCAATGAGACACTGATGAATTGGAATTAATTTGCAAACCGGATACAATTAACTTAGGCTTGAATAGAGACTGAGAGTGGATGGGTCATTACACAAAGTAAAACTATTCCCCATGTTTATTCCTCCCCTCCCGCTGGTAATAGCTCATCTTAAGTGATCACTCTCCTTACAGTGTGTATGACAACACCCATTGTTTCATGTTCTCTGTGTATATAAATCTCCCCACTGTATTTTCCACTGAGTGTATCCGATGAGGTGAGCTGTAGCTCACGAAGGCTTATGCTCAAATAAATTTGTTAGTCTCTAAGGTGCCACAAGTCCTCCTTTTCTTTTTGTGAATACAGACTAACACGGCTGCTACTCTGAAAACTGTCAGAACTTAGACTCTCCCCCAGGGTCAGTTGTGCAAAAGCAAGGGAGGGTATCTAACCCTAAGCAAAGACAGCTCTAGGGCTTGGTTTCTTGAGGATCTCTAGGCCTCCGTTTGCTAGATGCTGGGAATGGACGACAGGGGATGTGTCACTTGATAATCACCTGTTCTGTTCATTCTCTCTGGGGCACTTGGCATTGGCCACTGTCGGCAGGCAGGATACTGGGCTAGATGGACCGTTGGTCTGACCCAGTCTGGCCATGCTTGTGTAAGGCTACTCAAAGCACTGAGCGTAGTGGTTGTGCTCATGCCCCAGCCAGCCTCTCTCAAGGAAAAGCGGGTCCAGGTGGCAGATCCACCTCAGCAGCCTGTCAGGTCACTGCAGAAGGGAGTGTTCTGAGAACAAGAAATGACCATGTGCTCCAAACTCCTCAGAGGTTCAGGGAGGTCGTTACTGCCAGGTGATCAGTATCTTGACCTCTGTCCCAGATGCGTGTGTGACGCAGCAGGGAGCGGGGAGTGCCCGGCGAGGGGCACTGTGCCCTGACCTTGCGGAAGGTACCACACCGGAGGCGCAGGACCCTACCCTGTTGGGGAGGGAGCGCCGAGGGGCACGGCTCAGAGAGGCTGTGGCCTCAGACCCGGCCAATGAGAGAGAACCGGGCCCCATCCCTTTCCCAGCTGCTGAGTTCCAGGCCGAGTTGCAGAAAGATCCCTCCTTGCGGAAGCTCAGGGACCTGGCCGATCAGTGTGGGATCAGGGACCTGGTCAGTGTGGTACGGACCATGAGGAGAGGTTGCCAGGAGTGATTCCTGTGGGAGAAGAGGTTCCTGTACCGAGAATGGGCTCCCCCAAGGGAAGGGGAGTCCTGAGGGGTCAGGAGGCAGCTGGTGGTACCCCAGAAGTATCGCCGCAAGCTACTGTACCTGGCCCATGACATCCCCCTCTCAGGGCACCAGGGAATCCGGCGGAAGAGAACTTTTACTGGCCTGGGGTCTTTACCACTGTCCGGCAGTATTACCGATCCTGTGACCCCTGTCAGAGGGTTGGGAACGCCCGGGACAAGGGGAAAGCGGCTTTGAGACCTTTGCCCATCATAGAGGAACCTTTCCAGAAGGTGGCCATGGACATAGTGGGGCCTCTCAGCAAGACGACCCGGTCGGGGAAGAAATACATTCTGGTGGTGGTAGATTTTGCCACCAGCTACCCCGAGGCAGTGCCCTTAGCTTCCATTGAAGCAGACACAGTGGCAGATGCGCTGCTGACCATTTTCAGCCGAGTGGGGTTCCCCAAGGAAGTCTTGACAGACCAAGGGTACAACCTCATGTCGGCCCTGCTCCAGTGCTTGTGGGAGAAATGTGGGGTCCGGCACAGCTGGGCCTCAGCATATCACCCCCAGTCCAGTGGGCTGGTGGAGAGGTTCAATGGGACGCTAAAGATGATGCTGAAAACCTTTATGAACCAGCACCCGCAGGATTGGGACAAGTACTTACTTCACTTGCTGTTCGCGTACAGGGAGGTACCCCAGGAGTCTACTGGATTTTCACCTTTCGAACTGTTATATGGCAGGAGGGTGAGGGGCCCCCTGGACCTGATGAGAGACGAATGGGAGGTGAAGGCCACTCCCGATGGAGAGTCAGTGGTAGAGTATGTCCTGATCTTGCGAGAGAGACTTGCTGAACTCATGGGCCTGGCCAGGGAGAATCTGTCCAGAGCCCAGAAGAAACAGAAGGTCTGGTATGACCGCACGGCGCGGGCCCGCGCCTACACCACCAGGGATCCGGTGATGGTTCTCATCCCGTGAGAAAGAACAAACTACAGGCTGCCTGGGAGGGCCCTTTCAAGGTTGTCAAGCAGCTAAATGAGGTAAACTATGTGGTGGAGCTGTCGAACCGGGCGCACCACCACCGGGTGTACCACGTGAATATGATGAAGCCATATTATACCAGAGGGAATGTGGTGTTGGCCGTGTGTGGATATTGGGGGGAGCAGGGAGATGACCCTTCAGTAGATCTATTCCCTGGGTCCAGAGCTGGTTCCCCCCTGGAAACAATTCCGCTCTCGGATCAGCTCACCCCTGCCCAGCAAGCTGAGATCAGGGGGGTGCTGCATCCGTACCGACAGCTGTTTTCCAACTAGCCTGGACGCACTAATCTGACTGTCCACCGGGTGCAGACAGGATCACACCCGCTGATAAGATGCTCCCCCTTCCGCGTCACAGGGAAAACTGCTCAGGTCCTGGAAAGAGAAGTCAGGGACATGCTGGCTTTGGGGGTGATCCAGCCATCTGCCAGCCCTTGGGCCTCGCCGGTGGTGCTGGTCCCCAAAAGAACGGGTCGATCCGGTTCTGTGTGGACTATCGGAAGCTCAATGCCATCACTGTATCTGATGCCTACCCCATGCCCAGGCCTGACGAGCTCCTAGACAAACTGGGAGGAGCTCAATACCTTACCACCATGGAGCTTACAAAGGGCTGCTAGCAAGTGCCGCTGGATGCAGATGCCCGGCTGAAATCGGCCTTTATCACCCCTCTGGGACTCTATGAGTTCCTGACCCTGCCTTTCGGCCTCAAGGGAGCACCGGCCACCTTCCAGCGCCTGGTGGATCAGCTACTGAGGGAAGTGGAGAGTTTTGCCGTGGCGTATATTCATGACATCTTTCAGAGTAGCAGCCGTGTTAGTCTGTATTCGCAAAAAGAAAAGGGGTACTTGTGGCACCTTAGAGACTAACAAATTTATTTGAGCATAAGCTTTCGTGAGCTACAGCTCACTTCATCGGATGCATTTGGTGGAAATTTCATGACATCTGTGTCTTTAGCCAGACCTGGGAGGACCATGTGTCCCAGGTTAGACAAGTGCTGGACCGACTCCAGGAGGCTGGGTTGACTGTAAAAGCGGAGAAGTGCAAGGTGGGGATGGCTGAAGTATCTTACCTGGGCCATCAGGTGGGGAGCGGCCGCTTAAAGCCAGAACCAGCTAAAGTGGAGGTGATCAGAGACTGGCCTGCTCCCCACATCAAAAAGCAGATCCAAGCCTTTATCAGGTTGGCAGGATACTTCCGAAGGTTTGTGCCCCGCTTTAGCGCCATAGCCACCCCATCACCGAGCTATGCAAGAAGGGGAAGCCAGACAAGGTGGTCTGGACCGAGCAGTGCCAGGAGGCTTTCTGGGCCTGAAGGAGGCTCTGTTTTAGACTGTGTTCCTATTGTCCAATAAACCTTTTGTTTTACTGTTCCCTAGTCACTTACTGCAGGAAGTGCCGTTCACGGGGTGCAGTAGATCCCACCTTTGCCACCAGTTGTCATGGAGTGTGGGGGAGTCCGTGTGACTCTCAGCCAGCCAGTAAAATGGAAGGTTTATTGGACAACAGGAACACAGTCTAAAACAGAGCTTGGGGGTACAACCAGGACCCCTCAGTCAAGTCCTTCTGGGGGAGCAGGGAGCTTAGACTCCAGCCCTGGGGTTCCCTGCGTTCCACCACCCAGCACCAAAGTGAAACTAACCCCCCCCAACCCACTCTCTTGCAGCCTTTTGTCCACATTCCCAGGGCAGAGGTGTTACCTCCCCCGCCCTCTCCTGGCTCAGGTGACAGGCTCTCAGGTCTCCCATCCGCAGGGAGCGAAACTCCCTTGCCACATTCCCAGGTCAACACCCCCCCCTCCCTGCTGCGGCACAGCGTGCATTTGGGGGCTGTGTTAGTTGGCTGAATTAGTTTGCAGATGTCGCTTTTCATTGGTGTTATGTTTGGTTTGAATTTAATTTAAAAAAAAAAAAAGTAACTGCATCTCATGGGGTCAGTAGCTGCTGCTCACTGTCATGTGACCCAGGCGTAACCTTTTGTTACCACATTCTTGTCCCGTCACTAGGGCCGAGAAATAAAGGTCCATCTTTTCCTGCACTCTGTGTTTCACCCTTCATGCCAGTGTGGGTCCCCAGAGGCCTGCCTGGGGAGTCTCCTGGCCTGAGCTCTAGTGTAAGAGACGCACGCAATGCTGCTGCTGCAGACGTGCTGTCTGGGAGGCACTTGGGAGCGCTAGTGACACGCACTGGAGAGGGCGGCCTTGGCTCAGAGCACACAGCTGCACAAGAGAAAAGGCCCCGTTTTCCCCATCAGTCCTGGAGTTCAGAGAAGGGTTTACTGAGAAGGGTGGATGCAGCTTTCAGAGGTATCCCTGATGGAGATACACACCTGTTTCCCGAATCCAGCATCCTGGGGTTTCCTGGTCTTGGTCCAGGTAGGAAACCAGCTGGAGGAGTTCACCTCCCGGTGGACACAGCCTCCTGGCCTTAATGTGCACATAATGGAGGTGTGTCTATCCTGACTCCCCTGGGGTCAGTCCTGGGAGAGCTGGGGTCAGCAGGCTGGAGCATTTGTCTCCAACTTCAGTTTAGTCTGCGCAGAGGGGGTCCATTTGTAGAGCTCCTCCATTGTCCTAAGCCACCCCTCAGAACACAATATTGTATGTGTCACTTTTGATTCGTATCCATCACCTCTTAAGTATGACTAGAACCGTGGTTCACCCGGCAGTGTGCATGAGCACTGCCCCCTGACCAGCCAGCAAAGGCGTTAGAGAGCACTCCTGTTTCTGACACAGACTTCCTGTCTGACCCTGGGGAAGTCACTTCATCTCTCTGGGCCTCATTTCCCCTTCGTCAAATGGGGATAATAATGCTTCCTCTCTGCTTCGTCTGTTTACACTGTGAGCTCTTAGAATTATCATAGTATCATAGAAGATTAGGGTTGGAAGAGATCTCAGGAAGTATCTAGTCCAACACCCTGCTCAAAGCAGGACCAACCCCAACTAAATCATCCCAGCCAGGGCTTTGTCAAGTGAGCCTTAAAAACCTCTAAGGAAGGAGATTCCACCATCTCTCTAGGTAACCCATTCCAGGGCTTCACCACCCTCCTAGTGAAATAGTGTTTCCTAATATCCAACCTAAACCTCCCCCACTGCAACTTGAGACCATTGCTCCTTGGTCTGTCATCTGCCACCACTGAGAACAGCCGAGCTCCAACCTCTTTGGAACCCCCTTGAGGTAGTTGAAGGCTGCTATCAAATCCCCCCTCCCTTTTCTCTTCTGCAGACTAAATAACCCTCAGCCTCTCCTTGTAAGTCATGTGCTCCATCCCCCTGATCATTTTTGTTGCCCTCCGCTGGACCCTCTCCAATTTGTCCACATCCCTTCTATAGTGGTGGGACCAAAACTGGATACAATACTCCAGGTGTGGCCTCACCAGTGCCAAATTGAGGGGAATAATCACTTCCCTCAATATTCTGGCAATGCCCCTACTAATACAGCCCAATCATTGGCCTTTTTGGCAACCAGGGCACACTGCTGACTCATACGCAGCTTCTCGTCCACTGTAATCCCCAGGTCCTTTTCTGCAGAACTGTGTCGGCTCCCAGCTCTTCAGGGCAATGGCTGACTCACCTTGTCTCTGGGCAGCACCCAGCACACTGGGGCTCTGATCCTGTCTGTGGCCCCAGACACTACTGAGCACTGCTAATAAATAGAGAGCTTTGCACATCTCTCAGCCCTCTGCAGAAGGCTGACCCTGGAGCAAGTCTTGCTGTGAGAGCTGGCGGGCAGAATCTACAGCCTGATTTGAGCATGGGGGGAGCAAGTCCCCAAGTCACAGTATCCCCACTGCCATTCCTAGATTCCAAGGCCAGAAAGGACAATTGTGATCAGTCAGTCTGACCCCTCTCCCCACCCCAGCTAATGCTGGCCCCAGGACCGGCCTGACCCCCTGCACAGCACGGGTCCTAGGATCGGTCTGACCCCCTGCACAACACGGGCTGTAGAACTTGCCAACGGAATTCCCAGAGCAGATCTTTTAGAAAAACATCCCATCTTCATTTAAACATTGTCGGTGATGAAGACTCCACTGTGGCCCTTAGTAAGTTCAAAGTATTCAAGATAGTTAAGTCCAAAGCTGACTGTAAAGAGTTATAGGGGATCTCACGAAACTGGGTGACTGGGCAACAAAATGGCAGATGACATTCAGCTTTGATAAATCCAAAGTAACATACATTGGAAAACATAATCTCAACTATATGTGTGTGATGATGGGGGTCTAAATTAGCTGTTACCTCTCAAGAAAGAGATCTTGGAGTCACCGTGGATAGTCTCTGAAAACTTCAGCTGTATATGCAGCAGCAGCCAAAAGGGCTAACAGTATTAGGAACTATTCAGAAAGGGATACAAAATAAGACAAAATATCACAATGCTGCAGTATGCCATCATGTGCCAGCAATGCCCCTCTGCCATGTACATTGGCCAAACCGGACAGTCTCTACGCAAAAGAATAAATGGACACAAATCTGACATCAGGAATTATAATATACAAAAACCAGTAGGAGAACACTTCAATCTCCCTGGTCACTCAATAACAGACCTAAAAGTGGCAATTCTTCAACAAAAAAACTTTAAAAACAGACTCCAACATGAAACTGCAGAACTGGAATTAATTTGCAAACTGTACACTATCAAATTAGGTCTGAATAAAGACTGGGAGTGGTTGGGTCATTACAAAACTTAATTTCCCCCGTACTAATTTCCCCCTACTGTTACTCACATCTTCTTGTCAACTGTTTGAAATGGGCCACTCTCGTTACCACTACAAAAGTGATTTTTCCTCCCTTGGTATCCTACTGTTAATTTAATTGTCTCATTGGACTGACCTCCTACTTGGTAAGGCAATTCACATCTTTTCATGTATTTATACCTGCTCCTGTATTTTCCACTCCATGCATCTGATGAAGTGGGTTCTAGCCCATGAAAGCTTATGCCCAAATAAATTTGTTAGTCTCTAAGGTGCCACAAGGACTCCTCGTTGTTTTTGCTCATATAATGAGACTATATCATCTTTTTTACCCCAAATAAAGAACAGAAATATGTATTGAACACGTCTGCCTTTTCTGTGGTATAATTCATAACTCTACCATTTCCATCGAGTAATGAACCAATACCATTGTGATGATGCTTTTTGTTCCTAATAATTGTCCTTAACTCTGCCAGCCATAGATTACTCCTTGTGTCCCTTTGCTTCCCTTGTCAATTTTCTACAATTCCTACTTTCTGATTTAAATTCATTACTATCAACTTTCCCTTTCTTCCATTTGTAATATATTACTATTTAATTTTTTATAGCTATCCTTAGCTTCCTCTCTAAACCAGGTCAGTTTTTTAACCAGCATGGTGGTCTTCCTCAGTTGTGGGAAGCTTTTTGGGCCTCTACTTAGGTATTCTTAAATGATCCCTAATTATCACTCAAATTTTTCTGATTCAGTTATTCGCAATAGCTGATTTAGCTTCTAATTGTTTTCAGCTTTGTGAAATTGGCCCTGTTAAAAGACCAAGTATATATATTATGGGTCTGGACTTTATTCTGCTTGCACATTATAAATGTGAGCAAGTTATGATGACTTGTACCTAAACTACCATTAACTTTTAGTTCTGTGATCAGTTGCTCTTTATCTGGTAGGACAAAGTCTAATAAAGAATTTTCCCGTTAGCAGCACCTGGACTAAGGGGGCTGCAGTTTGGGGGTCTGCTGGACAGAGCTGTGGCAGAATCCTATGGCATGGGGAGAGGCATCTCCCAAACCATTTAGGTTTTATATGTTAGGTGCTGTCCTGAGCCTGGGCTCAGCACCCGCAGCTGGAGAAGTGCAGCAAGGAGGGTTCTGGGGCATGTGATGTCATGGGGAGCAGAGTGATTCCCCTTGTGTCCTCCCTTCTGGGTGTGTTGCCTGACTTGGTGTCTGCTGGGCTATGTCCCCCCATGTCTCACTGCTTGTCTCTCTCCTCTGCACCCAGTGAGATATTGGCATGGGCCAGCGCCCAGATTCACTGCCAGTTTCATGCCAGCGAGAACCGGGTGGCGCTGCCTCCCTCGGATGACAGCAAACACGATGTGCAGGCTGAGAATGAGACAGTGTTTGTCCCCAACAGAGGTGAGTGCTGGCCTGGCCTCTGTTATGCTGGGCCTCAGGGTGTGTGTCGGGGGGAAGGGTGCCCGTGTGAGGGGATGCAGCAGGGACTTGGAGTAAGAGAGTAATACTGAGAAGAGATAAAATAGTGACTGGTACCGAGAGAGCTTGGGGGGCTGCTCCGTAGCATGCTGAGATGCAGGGCAGAGAATCCCTATTTCCCACCTTCGGCCCCAAACAGTGAGATTCAGAAAAGCAGTGAGCCCAGCTAGGATTAAACTCTCGGAGCTGTCAGGCCTGCGGCTCCAGGGCACATCAGATGCTCTAGCAGTCACCTCTCTCGGGTGACAGGCAGTTGGGCAAGGATGCCTCCTGCACTGAGCGCTGTCTGGGAGGGACATAGCGGGGGTGGAGGGACACTGGGCTGGTTGCACCTGGTGCTCTGGTCCTGTGCAGCAAGTATTGTTCTTTACCTTTTAGGAGAGCGGGGTCAGTGCATCCTGTCTACACCCCCAAAGATTCTCTTTTGTGACTTGCGCCTGGATCCCGGAGAGTCGAAATCCTGTAAGGACTGTGTTCTCTTCCCTCGGGGGAGAGGGGCTTGTTTCACGGTGCATTTATCTCCCTGGCTACATGTATCTCCCTGGCTAGGTGTAACTCATTTAGTTCCTCAGCCTTCCTGATTTTATGCCTGTAAGCTTGTGCTGTTCTTTTATACACCTCCTAAGCAATTCATCCAGGCTTCCACTTCTTGTAGGATTCCTTTTTGATTTTCAGGTCATTAAAGAACTGCCGATGGAGCCATATTGGCTTCTTACTAATCTCCTACGTTTCCTTCACATTGGTCTAGTTTGCAGTTGTACATTTACTATTGCCTCCTTGAGAAACACCAGCTGTCCTGAACTCCTTAGTCCTTTAGATTTTCTTCCCTTGGACCTTACCTACCAGTTCTCTGAGTCTGTTAAGGTCGGCTTTTGTGAAATTTATTGTCCTTATTCTACTGCTCTCACTCATTTCTTTCCTTGGAATCATGAAATCTGTAATGTGCTGGTCCCTTTCTCCCGTTGCCTTCCACCTTCAGATTCACAGCCAGTTCCTCCCTGCTGGTCAGAATGAAGTCTAAAATAGCTGTCCCCCTGGTTACTCCCTCCACTTTCTGAAACAACAAGTTGTCCCCAGTGCATTCCAAGAGCTTACTGGGAATGTTAGGGTTTGCTGTGGTACTTTTCCACAGATGTCTGGGTAGTTAAAGTCGCCCATTACCACCAATTCACCTAACCCCACTACGCCTCGGGTCCCCATCTGTGAAACAGGGGTGATAGTACATCTCTGTGTCCCAGGTAGGGGCACTGTGAGGATAATTCCCTCATGCTTGTGAGGCTCGGGCGTTCTTGAGGGGAAACTATAGGGAAGTGTTGTGTGGAGTATAGGCCGAGCTGGTAGTGGCACCCACAGATAAGGTTGCTCAACTCTTTCCATTGTAAGACCCACAGACAGTAAGCCCTGCCCCGCTCGTTTCAGACTCGTACTGCGAGACGCTGCCTGTGGACGGGCCGCCCTCCTTCCGGGGGCAGTCAGTGAAGTATGTGTACAAGCTGACCATCGGCTGCCAGCGGGTGAACTCTCCCATCAAGCTGCTGCGGGTACCCTTCCGTGTGCTGGTGCTGCACGGTAAGGCCTGCTGTGGCACTCTCCCGGCAGGGCAGGGCGGGGCATGCCCAGCCCACTGCCAGGCTGTGACCCTTTCTGCGCTCTCTCCCCAGGGCTCAAAGATTATCAGTTCCCCCAGGACGAAGTGGTCGCCCCCTCAAACCCCTTCCTGGAGGAGGAGGAGGGGGTGAAAAAAGACTCCCGGCTGGCGGACCTGGCCACGGAGCTGCTGATGGCAGCCACCTCCCGGCGCAGCCTACGTAGGTTGTTCCCCACCTGATCTTACCGTCCCTCCCGGCCCCTTCCAGCACGCGCCTGGTCTTTGTGATCTCTGCCCTGTCCCCAGCCGGCGTGCGCACTGTTGCCTATTTGTCTCCCATTCCCAGCTCTCTGGATTCCTCAGCAGCAGCTCTGCAGATCTTTCTTACTAGCCAATCCAGCAGCCTCACTGCATGTCCGGAGCCCTGATGTTCTGACAGCTGCCCCACGCTGCCCTGCCTGTGTAAAGGCCCTAACAGATCAAAGCATCTCTGTCCATAGCCAGCCAGGGCCCTGCTGTAACTAGCATGCACAGTGAGTGTGCTGAGGGGTCCCTGATGCTCCCCGAGAGCTGTCCTCGGCGGGAGTCCTGTCTTTCAGGGGCACAGCCACACTCTTGGGATGGGGCTTTGTTCCAGGTGGGGAGTAGCAGTAGTCCTGGCTCATCTGCCTGTCTCCTTTCTCCACAGATGTGTATAATATCAGCAACACCCGGGGGAAGGTGGGCAAGTTCGGGATCTTTAAGACTGTCTATAAGATTGGAGAAGACATCCTCGGGACGTTTAACTTCTCGGAAGGGGACATCCCCTGTCTGCAGGTGAGTGCAGCTCCTGCTTCCCGGCCATGCGGGAAGGCAGCCTGTCTCATTGTCTGGGCAGGTGGGCTAGCAGCAGTGGTGCAGACACTGGGCTGCTTTGGGCGCTTCTGGGCAGTCCAGGGTCCTGCCTTGGGCTTCCTGGTGGGTTTGGTTGGGGGGGGGTGCTACCAGCTATTCAGAGCTAGGCCCCCCAGAGCCTTCTGCTGAGCTCTCAGCTGGGATCGCGCAGCGGTCTCTGAAAGCCAGGGCGCTTTGCCCTCCCTCATGTGTGTGCCTGCTCCCCAGTACTCGGTGAGCCTGCAGACAGAGGAGAGCATCCAGGAGGAGTTCCAGCGGCGGCGTGGGCAGCCCATCTCCTACAGCACACACGCCCGCCACCAGGAATCCTGTCTGCATACAGCCAGGAGCAGCTTCAGCCTCCCCGTCCCACTGAGCTCCACGCCTGGCTTCACCACCAATATCGGTGAGTGCTCGGGAGGGAGCTGCTGGCGCTCGCTGCTGGGGTAGGCTGGGGGGGTTGGCATCACCCCACTGCCATCCCCAAAGGCTCCCACCCCTGCCTGCTCAGACTCCTGCCCTGCCCTGTGCTGGCACACCCCCGTCAGAGACAGGCGCCAGAGAGGATGCAGCTGTGCCGGTGCTGGGTGGTCGCTGCCCTCCTAGAAAGGGGGACCCCTTCACCAAGCTGGCCAGAGCTAATGTGGCTGCTGAGCGGGGACCCCCTGCCGTGCCCTCCAGGTGCCGTTGTGCTTGCAGCCTCTGACCCTTCTTTCACCCACAGTGTCTCTGAAGTGGAGGCTGCACTTTGAGTTCGTGACCTCCCGGGACTTGGGGGAGGCCCACACGGTCCCTGAGAATCCATCGGAAACCATCACCTGGACTGGGGTGGAGCAAATCGAAGTGGATACCTTCAGCTGGGACCTGCCCATCAAAGTCCTGCCGACCAATCCTGTCCTGGCCTCCTATGTGTCCCAGTTCTCCAGCACAAACTCCATCACTATCTGAGCTGGGGCAGGACCTAGGTGGGAGCCTGGGGCGCCATTCATGCCACCTGCTAGGGATGCCTGGCAGCCCTGCTTGTGTGAGAGACAACGCTCTGTGCCCAGCACTAGCTGGCCTCTCCTTCCTGAGCTGCGTCTCTGGGTCGGGAGCCAGGCTCCTGGTCCCCTGGGCGTGCACAGGAACCCCAGTGCTCTCTGTAAGGGAGCTGACTAGCAGTGCGCGGCCTGGCTGCTTTCTCCCCAGTGTGGGGCCTTGTGCCCAGCCCAGGGAAGGGAGAAGGTTGCCCTTCCAGTGACTACCTGCACCAGTCTCCTAGGAAGCCCACGTCCATTCCCGCTGGGATCTCCCCCCCACCACGGGGAGGACCCCATTTCCAGCTGACACATGTCCAGTGCCCTCGCTGGGAGCGACAGCCCTCCAGCCTGTGACTGCCCTGGGACGTGTCCATCCCGCATGTGAACTGCAGTCCCCTCTGGTAGAGTCAGCCCCCGGCCTGGGACAACCCCAGCAGAGGGGAGGCAAGTGCCCTGCACGCCCAAGCTGAGCTCCTGCATGTGACTGGCTTCTCCAGGGAGAGGCCAGGGTCCCACGGAGGCAGGGGCAGGTGCTGCTGCTCCAGGACCTTAGACCAAGGTGCAGGCAGGCTGCCATCCCCACCTGAGCTGGGAGCAAGGAGATCCTGGCCCGGAGGCTGCGTTCTTGGCCCTGCTCTCCCTAGGGCGGATGAGTGCTGCCTCTTCTCTCCCTGCTTCTGGGCTGGGCCAGTCAGTGTAACTCCATTGCTCGGGGAGTGAAATCCCCCACTGCCCGCCGAGTGATGCTGTCACACCCATCTACCCCTGGGTGCTGGCAGCGCTGGGTCCCATCGACCTGCACCCGGGGAGAGCCCCTCCCATCAGGGCAGGCAGCAGCTTCACTGAAGTCCTGAGGCACCCAGTGCTGTGCTCAAAGTGCTGGGATTGACTGGGGCCAGACCCGACCCCTCCAGGCTCCTGAGTTCTCTCCCCAGTGTCTGCTCTGTGTGTGCAAATGAATAAACACCTGAGTGCCCAGCCCACAGCCTTCACGGGTCCTTACAGCAGCCCTGGCTCTGCTCTGCGCAGGACGGGGTGGGGGGAGGTTCCTGTAACAGCCCTAGCTCTGTCCTGTGTGGGGGGCCTGTAACTGCTCTAGCCCTGTCCTGTGCTGGGGGAGGGGGGTCCCTGTAGCAGCCCTAGCTCTGCCCTGTGGGCGGGACAGATCTCTGTAACTGTCCCAGCCCAGGGGTGGGGGGATTCCTGTAACTGCCCTAGCCCTGTCCTGTGCTGCGGGAGGGAGTCCCTGTAGCAGCCCTAGCTCTGCCCTGGGGGGATGGATTCCTGTAACTGCCCCAGCCCTTGGGGAGGTGTGGGGGGGGATCCCTGTCACTGCCCTAGCCCTGCCCTGTGCTGGGGGGGACGGATCTCTGTACTGCCCCTGCCTGGTGGCGGGGTGCTTCCTTGCTGTCCGTCAGGCCATTCCTGCCACGTCCCATCCTGGCTCTGAGCAAACGGCCCCGGTGCTGCTGAGTGTGGCCCGGCCTGTCCCTCATTGGAGGTGCAGCATGTGCTCTGTGCAGGGGGTGTGATATGGGGCCCTTTCCTGCTACTGGGAGCTGTCCCCCTCCCCCAGACAGTCACTGGCCAGAGCCCTCGTGGGATTTAATTCAGACTTTTATTGCAAGAACAGAAACATCTACACAAGGTTCTGCACAACATAGATGCGGTGCTGGCTGGGCCAGGCTGCTGGGGCAGCCAGCTCACAGCCGGCGTTCAGGTCGCTTCAGCTCACTGAGCCTCAGCAGGGCTCCTGGGCTCACACACTTCCCATCTGCTCGCTCTCGCCCAAGAGGGCCAGACTCCCTGCTCTGCCAGAGGCAGAGCCTCTCCTAGGAATGGCCTGGTGCACCCTGTGCCCCCAGCACACGGCTGCCTCCGGGCTAAGCTCTACTGCCACAAGGGCTGGGGGGGGCGGCACGTGGTGCAGGCGGGCTTCTTCCTCCCCAGGGAGCTGTGGGTGCAGGGGCTGCAGTGGTTCCAGAGGAGGCTTTTGCCCCCACACCTCAATGGCAGGACAGAGCCTCACCCACTTCACCAAAAGGCAAAGGGGCCGGCAGGGGAAGTGCAGTGACTTTGCAAGCAGGACGGGTACGTGCAAAGGGCCCGGGCCTCCACAGCACTCGCTGGCCCTGTGTCACTGCCCTGCACTAGGACTGCTGGCCAGCGGCAGGGGGATGCCCAGGGTGCAGTTCCTAGGTGATGCAGGGAGAGACGGAGGCTGCCACAGTGCTGTGCAAATTCGATCCTTTCTACGGGGAGATATTAGAAAAGCAGCTCTCTGCCACCTTGGCAGCCTTAAATCGGCTTGCCTGGTCCCTGCAGGGCTGCGTGCCTGGAGGGAGCCCGGCTCGGCTGCCCAGCCCAGCCCAGCCCCCAGGAAGGCATCCTGGACTCCTCCCTGCTCTGCTTGGTGCCCACAGAGCACTGAGGGTATTGCACTGGCTGAGCTCACAGATCCAGGGCACTCAGACAAGCGTCCCCTGCTTCAGGCTTTCCTCAGAGGTGTTTTGGCTGGGTTTTGAAAAAGGGAGCAAGGGGCTCGTCCACTGCCCCCAGTTGCCCCCTCCCCCGTCTCTGCCGGGACCTCCCTGCATGTGTGTGGAGCATGCACTGGGGCACGGGGGGGAGCCCTGGTTTGGTTCAGGAAGCTGAAGGCAAAGGCAAAGCCGGGGCAAGGCAATGCTAGGTTGTAAATATTAACTTAGTTATTCCAATATTGGGCGGCGAGTGGTTTCCCTGGAAGGCGGCTGCAGTGGCGTCTCACAAGACGTGTGCAGGGACGGAACATGCAAGAATTGTGTTGGGGCGGTGGCGGTTCGTGCTGGACGAGGGTGGAGGAGGCATGTCCCCACCTCTACCTGCTCAGCCGCGTCTCTAGCACCTTGTTGATCGTTGGCTCCGGGGTGCCAGCCGAGCCCCACTCGTGCTCCATGCTGTTCACACAAGGCAGGCTGGGGTTGGCTCTCTGCACCACCGAAATCTGGCAGGTCTGCGAGTCGTAGTGGGCCATGCACCAGTCTGGAAAATCGATGGGGTGCTGGGTGCTGGACAGGAGAGAAGGGAGAGGGGTGCTTTGTCTGCAGCCATTCTGCAGGAAGGGGGAAGCTGCCTGGAAAGCCCAGACCCTATGGGGCATCGGGAGGAATCACAGGCCGGGCCAAGTAGCTCCTTTAGTGCATTCCACTGACTCACCTGTAAGGTAAATGGGAAATGCTTCCCTCCCCCAGGCCTGGCCATGGCCTAGCCCAGCTCCTGCGCCTCCCGGCTACCCCACAAGACAGCCTCTCTCTGGATCTCCTGTGCCGGTGATACTTCTCCCAGGCTCCGGACCCCTCGCCAGCCCTGAGCACAGCCCAGCCCAACAATGTCCCGGTCTTACCTCCCCCGGCCTCCTCTGACTCGGCCTCCCAGCGCAAGTGGGGTGCAGCTGTCTGCTTTGGAGTGCAGCTATGGCAGCACAAGGGAGATGCCATTTCCATTCCCTGTAGGCCCCAGCCCCCACATAGGTCCCCAACATGGCCCTGCAGCCCCTTGCGCAAGCTGGGTGCAGGGTGCTGATGCTCCGGCTTGCACCGCAGTGTGGCCTGTTTGCTTGTCACATGCACAGACTGGCGCTTGTTCCGCATGCACGGCCCCCGCCACCAGGGGCTGATCCCTGACCAGGGCTTCTGGGGCACCCACAATAGAAGTAACCACAGCAGCGACCCTCCCCGGCACGTCCCCACTTACATCTCACAGCAGCCCACGCCGATGGGATGGAGGCAGGTGCAGAGCAGGCAAGTGGTGCTGAGCCAGGATTCTCCCAGGGTGAACTGCTTCCCCTCATAGTGACAGGGAGCTGCAAGGAAACCGGCCCCAGTGAGCGTACATGACCCTGCCCGCCCAGAGCATGACCCAGGACCCCCCAGCTGCTCTGCAATGTGAGAACAGGCTGGGGACCTCCAGGCCTGCTGCCTTCTCTCTGCCATGAGAAAGGAAGGGCTGGGAGAGTGACCCCAGGACCCCATTGCCTGCCCCTGATGTGAGAAAGGGGGTGGGGGAGTGACCCCAGGTTCCCCAGCCTGCTCCGCAATATGGGAAAGGAGCTGGGGGAGTGACCCTAGGTCCCCCACCTGCCCCTGATGTAAGAAAGGGGGTGGGGGAACGACCCCAGGTCCCCCACCTGCCCCCAATGTGAGAAAGGGGCTGGGGGAGCGACCCCAGGTCCCCCACCTGCCCCCGATGTAAGAAAGGGGGTGGGTGAGTGACCCCAGGTCCCCCACCTGCCCCCGAAGTGAGAAAGGACCCCAGGGCCACTCCACCAGCCCTATGCCGCTGAAGATAACCAGTAACTCCCGCCCCACACTCATGCCTGGGCTCCAGGACCAGGCCGAGAAGCCCCGGCAGCCGTGAGCAGACACGTTTCCACCCATTTGCGTTCTGGGCAAGCCTCTGTGCCACTTCCTCTTGTGTGGTGAGATGCAGTGAGGCCCTGGGCCAGGTGCAGACATGCGTCACTCCGGCTCACTAGCACCCCTCGGCACGGCCCCAGCACTCCGCTCACCTGCAGGGAGCTGTGACCTCCTCTTTCCCTTCGCTACCTGGGCCACCTGCCTTGCCCACGGCCCGGCTCGTGGCAGCAGCTAGGCCGTGGCCCAGCAGGCCAAGTCTCAGCCAGAGCCCAGGGCAGCTATGCTGGGAGTTACGGGCTGCTTTTCAGCCATCACTGGCCTGTAATCACGCTCCCAAGGCTCAGCCCAATTTGTTTATTGCTTTGCAGCCTGGGAGCCCCAGCATAGCTGCTCTGACAACCCCAAGGAAAAGCTGACGGCCTCTCCCAGCACCTGCACATCCCAGCTGTCATCTCCACGGCTGCCTTACCTTGCGCCTGGAAATAACATTTCGCCTGGGATCCCTGGAGCTGGAGGAGGAAAGAGACCAGCAGGCAGATCCTGCCCCAGGCACAGGCAAGGTTCTGCACCTTCCTGGCCATGGCGGCAGCTGTGCTTGGACCCTTCTTAATCCTGATGAAGTTCCCCTGCTGCTCTCTCTCCGTCTCTGTGCTTTGCTCCTTCTCTCTCCCTCTCCTGTTTAACGTCTCCTCTCGGTCCCTCTAGGAGACATTTATAAAGTTCAGCTTTATGACCCTGGCCACCAGCTGTGCCCCACTGGAAAAGTTGTAAAACTCATTTCCTGATGTGAAAGGCAGGAAAACAAGAGGTAGGATCAAGATTTTTAACAAGCTGTGAAAAGCTGATTCATGCCCTCCAGAACCGGCTCCAGTTGGAAATCCTGGCGGGTGCAAGGATTGGCAGAGAGGTCATGGAGCCTGGACCCTCTCTGGGTCTCCATGTGCAGGGTCACTCAGAGACAAACCACCGGGGCTGGCAGTGACGGGTGTCAAGGCAAAGAGGCCTTGGTGGAAGCTTCCCCGGTCCTGTTGAGCTGTCTCTCATTCCGGAAACCCTCCACCAGTGAGATTTCAGGGGTGTTTTGTCTCTGTGGTGACCAGAACCTTCAGCTCCTGCAAAGCACTAACTGGCACCTTGGGCTTTGTCTCCTGATATTAACAAAGATAGTCAAGCGTCCATCCTATGCAAAAGCAAGGAAACTCATGCCCAGTCAAAAGATGAAGTTGCACACAAACCTGGCTACCATTCCCTGCAGAAAGCCCGGGACCAAAATTACCAAGCAACAAAGCAAACACACAGCCGTCACCAGACACAACACACCTACAACCCCCACAAGACCCAATGTGACAACAGCTACCAACAACAACCAGGGCAATGAGTACAGTCACACCATGACTTCGGCCATCCACAGAGACAATGGGCCAAATTAATACCTGTGCAAACCCATGGATTTCTCTGGAGTTCCATCAGGGATGAGCCCCCATGAGTCGGAGTTCAGAGCTTATCTGAGCCTTCTCCCGTCACCAACCATGGCCACAGCCTCCCTGCCAGGATGCCCTCGTCTCCCTGATGAGAAGAGTGCCTCAGAGTTGCTGCAGAGCAGAGAGCTCGCTTGCCCCTGTGGGTCCACACGCACGTGTCAGGGAGTTCACCCCTCTGGCACCGTTTGAGCAGCGGAGCACATTTGCACTCCTGGTTTTGTGGGTGCCCATCCCACCACTGGTTGTCTCAAAGGGGCCGCAGGTGTGGGGGTTTGGCTATCTGCTCTGCCCCGTCAATCCCCCACTGGTGAGACACTGCTGTGGCCAGGCCAGAGGCAGGTTCTGCCAAGTGACAGGAGCTGCAGTGCAGTTAACTTCAGTATCCTTGGGGGAGGAAAGGCACCAGCGACTGACCGGAACCCTGAACTTCAGACGGGAAATCTCCATCAAATGGGGGGATTTATCAGATGAGGAAATGAAAACCCTTAAACTCCACATGGAGGTTGCGGTAATATATGTGCGAGATGCCCGACAGCATGGACGTGTGAGCCGCCTGGTTAATGGCAGTTCCCGGGTTACTGGCGCGAAGCAGTAACTGCTCAGAAGCAGTTACTCAGAAGCAGTAACTGCAGGAGCCAGGTGTACAGCAGGGAACAAGCATGAAGGAATTGGGAAGCTAAGGTGCATTAGTAGAAAAAAGAACCAGAGACATAAGAACAAGAGATTCTTGGAGTAGATGAGAAGCAGGAAGCCTGAGAGCGAACCAGCTGGTCTGCTGGATCAGCAGGGCGTACAGGGAACAATCATGGAAAATAAGGATATTGCTGAGAGGCAACACGATTTCTTTTTGTGTCTGTTGGGGAGATTCCTGTTCTGGACCTGCTCCTTTCTGGTAAGAAGGATGAGGTGTTTCCAGAGACCGAGGTGTTGGAAGTGGGGATACTGGAAGAAATTGATAAATCAAAGAGCAACAAGTCCCCCAGCCCAGATGGCACAGCCCTGAGTTCTGCAGGAAATTACACATGAAGTGGTTGACCTGCTAACACAAGTTTGCAACTGCTGCTTAGAATCAGCTACTGTGCCAGAGGGCTAGAGGGTAGTAGCCAGACTGGGTCGGACTCAAGGTCCTCTCTCTTTTCCAGTGGCCTTTGCCAGCTGCTGCAAAGGGAGGTGCAAGAACCCCTCAGTAGGAGATGTGGGATATTTGCCCCTGCATTAGGGCTCATCCTAATTCCCAATAGTTAGGGGTTGTTTTAAACCCTGAAGTAGGAGGTTTAATGTTCTGAATGGAATTCTTGTTAGAAATAACATTTATTATTCTGGATATTTTTCTCATCCACATAAATATCCAGTCTCTTAGAATTGTGCTGGTTTTGGTCTCAATGGTTTCCTGTACCAGTGAGTTCCACAGTTTAACTGTGCATTATGTAAAAAAGTATTTCCTTTTGTCAGTTTTGAATTTGCCTCCTTTCGGTTTCATTGAATGTCTCCTTGTTCTTGTGTTATAAGACCCGCAGCTTCTGTTCTCTTGCCCTCCCTTCTCTAGAGCAAAGAAAGTGTGGGAGGGGATATCTTATATTAGATCAATTTCTGTTGGGGAGAGAGACAAGCGTTGGAGCTCACCCTGAGCTCTTCCTCAAATCTGTGTAGCTCCTAAGTGTGTCTCTCTCACCAACAGCAGCTGGCCCAATAAAAGGTATTAGCACCCCACTGTGTCTCTCTGATCGCCTGGGACCCACATGGCTACAACAGCACTGCACACAACAAAGGAAGCTCTCTGGAGCGGTCATTGTCTTATATTCTTTTATCATGGATCCTCCTATTCATCTTGTCTCTAAGGTAACAGTCCCACTCTTTTCCATTTCTCTGTACAGGGGAGTTTTTCCAAGCCCTTGAGCATTCTCCTTGTCCATCTCTGAACCCCACTAGCTCTGTGCACTCCTGTGGGCTGGCTGCACGTTGTGCCCAAATAGGGCTATACCATTGACTCATCATTGCAAGGTCATGTTTTTCTTATTATTCTTCATCCCTTTCCTTATGCCTCCTAACGACGTGCTAGCTTTTGTAGAGGTTTTCATTGCACTGTCTGTGATGACACCCACTTCCCTGACTTGGGTTGACAGTGTATTTTGAAGGCTTATTTAGTGTTCTCTTGTGGGGACCTTAGTCAAAGGCCTTTTGAAAGTCAACCTTTTCTCCTGGATCCATTACTTTATTGACACAGAAGTCTAAGAGATTAGTGATAAAGTATTTTCCTTTGCCACATCCATGCTGGTCAGACCCTATCATGTCATGGACTTCCAGTTGTTTTGTTAATCTATTTTAATGAGCATTTTGACCAGTTTACACAGTTCAGAGGCAAAGCTTACTGGTCTGTAATTCCTTGGGTCATCCTTTGTAACAGAAAGAAAAGGAGGGCTTGTGGCACCTTAGAGACTAACAAATTTATTTGAGCATAAGCTTTCGTGAGCTACAGCTCACTAACACGGCTGCTATCTGAAATCTTTGTAACAGGGTTGCCTGCCCCTTTAAAGGCTAGGAGGGCTGGAGCCAGCCAGCCCTGTTCAGTTCTCAGACCCAGCTGGGAAGGAGTCAGGTGATCTCCACAAAGGGCAGAGAGACTCTGTTGGAGAGGTGCTGCAGGAGGGAGATTTGCTCCTGTGATTTTCCCCAGAGCAGAGCAAGGCACACAGTGAAAGGTCAGTGATGTGTCAGGCCTTGCTGTGCTGGCAGCCCTGCCATGGGGAGAATGCAGGCTGGCAATCAGCCCTGGGAACTGAGGGGAAACTGAGGCAGCAGAAGAGAAAATGAAAGCAGCTACACAAAGTAATGGCAGATGTGAAACATAAGAACAGCCAAGGGTCAGACCAATGGTCCATCTAGCCCAGTGTCCTGTCTGCTGATAGTGGTCACTGCCAGATGAACAGAACAGGGGCAATCATCATGTGATCCATCCCCTGTCATTCACTCCCAGCTTCTGGCAGTCAGAGGCTTAGGTGTTGCATCCATGACCATCTTGACTAACAGCCATTGATGGAGCTATCCTCAATGGACTTAGCTAATTGGGGTTTTTTTAATCCATTTATAGTTTGGCCCTCACAAAATTCTCTGGCAACAAGTTCCAGAAGTTGACTCTGTGTTGTGTGAAGAAATACTTCTGTTTGTTTTAAACCTGCTGCTTGTAAATTTCATTGTGTGACCCCTGGTTCTTGTGTTATGAGAAGGAGTAAATAACACATCCTTATTCACTTTCTCCACCCCCGTCATGATTTTATAGACCTCGATCATCTCCCCCCTGAGTCGTCCCTTTTCCACGCTGAAAAGTCCTGGTCTTTTTAATCTCTCCTCATATGGAAGCCATTCCCTACCCCTCATCATTTTGTTGCTCTTCTCTGTATCTTTTCCAATTCTAATAGATCTTTTTTGAGATGGGGCAATCAGATCTGCACACAGAATTCCAGGTGTGGGTGTATATTGGATTTATCTAGTGGCATTATGATATTTACTGTCTTATTATCTATCCCTTTCCTAATGGTTCAAAATATTCTGTTCCCTGTTTTGACTGCTGCTGCACATTGAGTAGATATTTTCAGAGAACTCTCCACACTGACTCCACGATCTTCCTTGAGTGGGAACAGCTAATTTGGATCCCATGTGTTTGTACATATAGGTGGGATTATGATTTCCGATATGCATTACTTTACATTTATCAACACTGAATTTCATATGCCATTGTGTTGCCCAGTCACGCAGTTTTGTGAGATCCTTTTGTAGCTCTTCGTGGTCTGCCTGGGACTTCATTATCTTGAATAGTTTTGTATCATCTGCAAATTTTGCCACCGCACTGTTTACCCCGTCAAGTTCCTTCCCCACTCTGAACTCTAGGGTACAGAGGTGGGAACCTGCATGAAAACCTCCTAAGCTTACTTTTACCAGCTTAGGTTAAAACTTCCCCAAGGTACAAACTATTTTACCTTTTGCCCTTGGACTTTATCACTGCCACCACCAAACGTCTAACAGGGTTATAATTGGGAAACAGCCCGTTTGGAAACGTCTTTCTCCCCCAAAATCCTCCCAGATCTTCTTCCCCAAGAAAGGGGGTGTGTTTGATAAAAATCCTCACCAATTTGCATAGGTGACCACAGACCCAAACCCTTGGATCTTAAGAACAATGAAAAACAATCAGATTCTTAAAAGAAGAATTTTAATAGAAGAAAAAGTAAAAAGAATCACCTCTGTAAAATCAGGATGGTAAATACCTTACAGGGTAATTAGATTCAAAACAGAGAATCCCTCTAGGCAAAACCTTAAGTTACAAGAAAGACACAAAGACAAGAATATTCATTCCATTCAGCACAGTCTAATTTCTCAGCCATTTAAAGAAATCATAATCTAACGCATATCTAGCTAGATTACTTACTAAATTCTAAGACTCCATTCCTGTTCTGTCCCTGGCAAAAGCGACAGACAGACAGACAGACAGAGAGAGACTTTGTTTCTCCCTCCCTCTAGTTTTGGAAAGTATCTTGTCTCCTCATTGGTCATTTTGGTCAGGTGCCAGCGAGGTTATTCTAGCTTCTTAACCTTTTACAGGTGAAAGGGTTTTTCCTCTGGCCAGGAGAGATTTTAAAGGTGTTTACCCTTCCCTTTATATTTATGACAACCCCTTTCCCAGATCCTTGATGAATATGTTGAATAGGACTGGTCCCAGTGCAGATCTCTGGGGGACACCACTATTTATCTCTCTGCATTCTGAAAACTGACCATTTATTCCTGCCCTTTGTTTCCTATCTTTTAACCAGTTACCGACCCAGGAGAGAATCTTCCCTCTTATCCCATGGCAGCTTCCTTTGCGTAAGAGCCTTTGGCGCGGGACCTTGTCACAGGCTGTCTGAAAGTCCAAGTACACTCTGTCCACTGGCCCCTCTTGCCCCAAGCTTGCTGACCCCCCGCTCAGTGAATGCTAATAGAGTGGGGAGGCCTGATTTCCCTTTACAAACACCATATTGACTCTTCCCCAACAAATCACATTCACCTGGTAGCAGACGGGGCAGAGGTGCTAGAACTCAGGGTGCTAGGGAGCTGCTGCACCCCCCGGCTTGAAGTGGTTTCCGTTATATAATGGCTCTAGCACTCCCACTACACACATTGTTCCAGCGCCCTGGGCTGGGGCTTGACAGGTGACCTTCCCTTTTGATTTTTATAGGATGAAGGGACCGGATGCAGCTGACTGCCAGCTGGTGGCACAGCAGGATCATACCCAAGGTCCTCCTGCAACTCCTGCAGCATCAGCAACGGGAGCGGTTCCTGAGGAATCTCGAGCAGCGAGCCTGAGAGAGTTGTGCTGGGCCTCAGTTTGCCACCCTCCATCCCGGTGATCAAATGCAGGAACCGCAGCCAATGGGAGCTGTGGGACAGCGCCTGGGTCAGTGGTGGCATGCAGAGCCCTGTAGCTGCCCCTTCACCAAGGAAGTGGAGGGACATGCCGGCTGCTTTTGGGAGCCGTATGAGGTAAGCACCACCTGGAGCTCGCACCCCAACCTTCTGCCCAAGCCCAGAGCCCCCTCCAGTACCCAAACTCCCTCCCAGAGGCTGCAACCTACACCCCTTCCTGCACCCCAACCCCCAGCCCCAGCCCGGAGCTGCCTCCCATATCCAAACTCCCTCCCGGAGCCCGCATCCCTCACTCCCTCCTGCACCCCAACCCCCTGGTCCAGCCCGGAGCCCCCTGCCACACTCTTAACCCCTCTGCCCCAGCCCAGAGCCCCTCCTGAACCCTGAACCCCTCATTTCTGGCCCCACCCCAGAGTCCTGAGCCCCTCCTGCACCCCAGCTCCCTGCCCCAGCCTGGTGAAAATGAGTGAGTGAGAGAGGGTGGGGTAGAGGGGGGGTGGAGTGAGCGGTGGGCGTGGCCTGAGAGAAGGGGCAGGGCAGGGGTAGGACCTCGGGGAAGGAGTGGGGCAGGGGTGTTCGGTTTTCTGCTATTAGAAAGTTGGCTACTCTAAAGCCAGCAGCTTGTACCCCAATGGCCTGGTTTAAATGTAGGTGCAGCTTTCCCCACTATCCAGTCTTTTGGGACAGGAGCTGTTTTCAGAGAGCGGCATATTGTCATCAGCTCAACTGCTTCACACGCAGGCTCCTCAGAACCCCCAGGCCCGGGGACTCTGCTTTTTAACTGATCTGTTTGGTCCAGCGCTTCTGCTTCTGACCCCTCAGTCTCAGATGGTTCCTCGGCTTTACTACCAGGAGAAGCAGGTCTGTGGTCGGAACCTCCCCGACATCCTCTGGGATCCCTGACTTCGAGAAAGGGGCAAGGCGTGAGGCTGGGGATTTCAGAGCAATGAGCTTTAATTGGCCCCTGGCAGATTGGCCGAAGCAATAGATGGCTGTGACACGAATGGGACAAACTAGCCCAGCTTCTGCGAAGGAAAATCCTGCCTCAGGAGCCTCCAGGACTCCTCTGAGCATGTCAGTGAACAGTGGATAAAGGAGAACCCGCCAATATAGTGTCCTTGGGCTTCCAAGCACCGACGGGGAAGCTGAGTAGTGCTGGGGTGAGAGGCAAAGTGCTGTGCTGGCTAAGTCAGAACGCAAGACGAGGCGTGAATTGCCAGTTTGAACACGGTGAAAGACTGACAGTGGGGCATCCCCAGGTTCTGTGCCAGGCCTCGCCTGGGGGAATAAATTAATAACCTGGAACATGGGCTCACAGGGATGGGGCAGAATTCCCAGGTGACAACCTTATTTTGGTTAATAAAAGCAGAAAGGACCATGAGGAACTTCAGAGGGACCTAACCAAGCCAGGCAAATGGGCAGCAGGGTGGCCGGGGAATTTGTGTGTCAATGCTCAGAAACGTATGCTAAAGAGAGTCACTTGACCTGCTCCTACAGCTCTCACGGTGCTGGTTTAACTCTCAATGCAGGACGAATCCCAGGGTATCACTTTGGGCACCTCAGTGAAATCTCTGCTCCATGAGCAGCAGAGGCCCGGGTCAAAGACACAAACCAAATGGAGATGGGCTGGGATGGAGAATTATATGGAAAATATCCAAATTATTCTTAATCATTGGAACACCTGCCTGGTATATTGCTCTGCTCACCCCGTCTCAGAAAGGACACCACAGAAACAGAGGGGTCAGAGACGGGCAGCGAGAAAGGTTAGAAGCTAAAGAGACTCCCTAGGTTCGGGTAGGGTGCAAAGACAGGGGCTGTTTATCTTAAAGAGACAACATATAAGAGGGATGTGAGTCACAGATCAAGGCCAGAAGGGACAATAGTGATCATCTAGTCTGACCCCCCTGCACAGCGCGGGCCCCAGGACCGGCCTGACCCCCCCTGCACAGCGCGGGCCCCAGGACCGGCCTGACCCCCCCTGCACAGCGCGGGCCCCAGGACCGGCCTGACCCCCCTGCACAGCGCGGGCCCCAGGACCGGCCTGACCCCCCCTGCACAGCGCGGGCCCCAGGACCGGCCTGACCCCCCCTGCACAGCGCGGGCCCCAGGACCGGCCTGACCCCCCTGCACAGCGCAGGCCCTAGGACCCGTCTGACCCCCTGCACAGCACAGGCCATAGGCATCCCTGGCTTAATTCCTGCTTGAAGACCAGTAGTTGTGGTTGAACGAGAGCAGATCTTTTAGACTAACGTCCAGTTCTGATTTAAACGTTGGCAGGGATAGAGAATCCATTACGGTGCTTGGGAAATTGTTCCAATGCTTAATGGCCCTCACTTAAAAATTTGTCCTTTATTTCCAGTCTGAATTGATCTAGTTTCATCTTCCACCCACTAGATCGTGTGATACCTTTGTCTGCTAGATTGAAGACCCTTCTGTGACGAAGTGGGACTGTTCTTAATGTTTCCTCTGAATAGTGTGGGGGTGCCTCAGTTTCCCCTAGGCAGTTCTTAAGTATCTAGGGTGGTGGGATAAGGGTGTATGATCATTGCAGAGCCCTAGAGGGCAGGTGTGGGCAGGGGGCTGGACACAGAGAATGGCCGACACCCTGTTTCCTGGCACCTGATGGCCTGGGCCCTTCCCCCTGCAAGGTGAGAGCTAAAGGGTTGGAGAACAAAGGAATCAGGTGCCCTCCTGGCCCGGGAGAGGGACAAAGCCCAGAGAAGGGGGAGCTGGAGAGAGTTTCACTTTGGGGCTGGCTGGGAACATGGCGTGAAGTGCAGACGTGATTGTCTGCCCCCCAAAATGGACCCAGCTGAGGGGTCCTGTTCTCTGCACCTACAAGCTCTGTGTTAGATCATGTTCCTGTCGTCTTCTGTTTTCCTGTCTGGCTGAGAGTCACGTCTGACTGCGGAGTTGGGGGGCAGGACCCTCTGGCTTCCCCAGGACCCTGCCTGGGCAGACTCGCTGTGGGAAGCGCACAGAGGGGCAGAGGATGCTGGATGCTCCGAGGTCAGCCC
This sequence comes from Dermochelys coriacea, assembly GCF_009764565.3. Taxonomy (NCBI): domain Eukaryota; kingdom Metazoa; phylum Chordata; order Testudines; family Dermochelyidae; genus Dermochelys; species Dermochelys coriacea. The sequence continues at coordinate 878,814 of NC_050072.1, forward strand.
CAGGAAGGGGGAAGCCGGGTGAGCTGTGTGTCCTGCAGACAGGCTGCTCCCAGAGAGGAGACTCCCCAGAGTCCTGACTGGCTTCGTAGGGAGCAGCTCCAGAGCATCGCCCGGGGACTCTGTGACACCTTCTATTCACAATTTTCTGTTCCTCACATACGTACCTACAGACTGTGATCAAGTCACCCCTTCACCTTCTCTTTAAGCTGAACAGATGGAGCTCCTGGAGTCTCTCACTGTCAGGTGTGTTTTCCAATTCTTTAATCATTCTCCTGGCTCTTCTCTGAACCCTCTGCAATTTTCAGTCCTTCTGGAAGTGTGGACAAGTTGTAAATTATCTGGGTCCACAGACTTAGAAATGTTTAGCTGCTGTGTGACACTCTCCCAACTATTGATGGACTAGAACGTGTTTCCTTGCCACTGTCAGAGATGAACAGAGGATCCGGCTTCTTTCCTAACACAGAAGTAGCCAGGTAACTCATCTGCCATTTCTGCTGCATGACTGACCGTTGTATCAGCCAGACCAGTGCTAGGATTTAACTTGTTCCGCAGTGGGCACCTCTCAGAGCTGGCGGGGTTGGAGCTCGCCCAAGACACCAGCTACCAGAGCGATCAGGTCCCAGAGCAAGGTGACAAACACCCGCCAGCAGGATTCATTGTTGGGGCAGCAAGGACCCCCAGGTACCCAACAGCCTCCTTGCTGTAAAAGGGGCTCAGATTAATCCCTTCCCAGCTTCCCTGTGCTACAGCGGGAGGGACACAGTCTGGGGGGAGGAAGAGACCAGGCAGTGTGTAGCTCTGGTAGGATGCTGCCATTTCCAGTGTGTCAACACAAAGCAGCTAAAGGAGGCACAAGGATCCTGCCCGCAGGTCACTGGCCTGCCCTCCTTGGATGCTGTGGCCAGGCCCTCGTTGGGGTTTTCTGTACTGATAATTGCCCAGGGATGCTGTGCCACCAGGACCTCTGCAGTCAGTGTGGAAGGCGCCTGGCAGGTGGGTGCAGCACTGATGCTGTATCACTGCTGGGGCCTCTGAAACAAAGCTCTTAGCCCCTTGCAGAGCGGGACCTGTTTGATCTCCTCTGGGAGAAGTGGCAGGTGTGAGGCTCCATCCAGCTCCCACTCAGTCTCATCCGCCGGACACCCCCACCCCTCTGAGCGGCAGTCCCAAGCATGTGGGGGTTTGCTCTGCAGGGTACAGGGCATGTCTGACTTGCCGCACATTCGCCATGGGTGCCAGACACAACTGATGAGCAGCTGGGGCTCATGGATGGTGAACCTTGGGCTCGGATGCCTCTTGCTTTGAGATGGACCAGCAGCCTGGCCTGGGGCACAACTTCCTCCTTTCTCAGGAATTCCTGAAAGCCTGTTTGTTTGCTAGAAATACTTTGGGGCCTATTTCGCTTGGGGTTCTCCGCTGGTGCCACTCACTGCGGTATCTGAGCATCTGCCACGTGGGATTGGTTAGGGAATAAAGCGACCGAGCCCTGGGGCTTTTCCTGGCCCTGATGGACTCTGGAAGCTGAACAAGAAATGCTGGCCTTCCCTCCAGACTGGGGCACTGTGCCCTAGACAGCCGGACTCTGAAAAGGACGCAGGGTCAGAATGCACAAGAGCTCAACAAGTGCTCCCACATGGTGCTGCAGCCCAAAGGGCTAATGCAGCGCCTGGGTGCATAAACAGCGGAGTAGCAAGGAGGAGTGGGGAGGTGATTTTGCCCCTGTATATGGCCTCGGTTAGACCGATACTGGATCCTGCATCCAGGGCTGGGGAACACATTTTAAAAAGAATGTTGAAAAATTTGAGCGGGTACAAAGAAAAGCCACAAAACTGATTCCAGGTCTGGGGAAAATGGCTGATAGTGAGAGTGTTAAAGAGCTCGATCTGTTCAGTGTATCGAAAAGAAGATTTCAAGTGACTTTGGCAGGGTACTAAGGGCTTGTTAACGTAGCAGGGACAGGCAGAACGAGAACCAACGACTGGAACCTGGAGCCAGACAAATTCAAACCAGAAATTAAGCAGAAATTTGTACTGGTGAAGGCGATGAACATTGGCATTGGGATATTTTTACAAGGCTGCTGGTGTGTCTGAGAGGCTAGGATGGGGAAGCTGAGTTAGAGATGGGTCCTGGGCCGGGTCGTGGGAGATATTGGCATGTGGGTGCAGTGTGGGGTTTCACTTTATCCAAAGCGACGCAACGTGGCATGCAGGGCCCTTCTGTTGTCAGCGGGTGTGGCACTGGGGGGTATGCAGGCGACACTGCCAGGGAAGGAGGCAGGGCGGTGTCCGGGCAGGAGGAGACACTGCAGAGACATGCCACAGCAACAGCTCACACCAAACCCACAGGAAGTGTTGGGCAATAGAAGCAGATGGATGACAGGCTGCCCTTGGAGGGACCCAGGAGTGGCTGAAAACCAGAATCCAGAGCCCAGCACCGGGGGTGCAGCTGCAGACAGGAAGCAACAGGCTGCTGCTGGCCCTGGCAGAGCAAACACCATAAACCCGAGGAAGTGGGGATTGCTGTTTTAGGCTCCGAGGAGGCCTTGGCTCCATTCCCCTTATTTTCTCTCGAAACAGCAAAAAAATCAAACTTATCGCTGAGCTTGGCCGTCCCAGTGTTCCCCAGCTCCCAGGGACAATGTCCTGAGGGGGAAGCTGTGGCACTGGCTCCAAGGCCCCACGCACTCTGTGCGGCTCCTGTCTCTTCCCTAATGGTCTCTGGAAGCCCTCGGCAAGTGCCCCCTCGCCCAGACCACGGCTCTGTGCCACCGGTTCCCAGCTCCTGGCCCTGGCTCAGCGCCTCCCCTTGCTGACATTCTGGAGGGCGCGATCGCTTCTCTCCTCCCTCGGGCCCCTCAGCCCCCAGAGCCTCCTTCATTCTTCAGTCTGCTCCGATACCCCACCCACCTCCAGGGATCCCCGCAATGGGACTGCCTCTCTCCCAGGGCCAGGGGCTGTCTGTGTTCACAGCATGGCACTCCCTTGCCACCTGTCTGCATTGCCAGGACCCTGCCCAGTGCTGGGCATGGCCTCACTGTGTCAAGGGGTGTTTCCCCTCCTGCCCTGCCCCTTCTGTTCCTGTGCGTTCGCTGATCCCCGGGTCACCAGGCCCTTTCTGATATCAAGACACCCGAAACTGAACACAAACACCTGGGCCAGGTGGCCTCGCGGGGCTGAGGGACTGGAACCACCCTGCTCTGCCCTTCACATGCCATTGACTTTCCCTACTACCACATGACGAGGCAAACTCCTGTCCAATGAGCTGCTCCCTCCCCCTCATACCCATGAGCCATTCCTGCTCCCCGACTTCACGCTACTCACCAGCTGCTGTTTCTTGCCCATGTCTCTGATCTCTTGGGGTTGCGTTGGCTTCTCTGTGGCCCTGAGGCTCATGCTGCCCCAGTTCATTCTCCAGTCCCTCACAGACTGCCTCTGCCACTTCATCTAGCCACCTTCTTCCCTGCATTTCTATCACTGAAGATAGTAGTTCATACATCTAGGAAGGAGGAAGGCTGGGCGCTCCTAGGCTTCGGGACTGTATCTGGGGAAGCAGTGCCTCTGAAAGGATCGAGGGGCCATAGTGCACAACCAGCTCAACATGGCTCCCAGCGGGATCCTGCGCCTGAAGGGTAACGCTGTCCTTGGGTGCAGAAACGGGAGTAGGAGCAGGGAGGTGATTTTGCCTTTTACACAGCGCTGGTGAGACCGAGACAGATCCTGTACCCTGCACATTTTTAAAAGAACGGTGAAAAACAGAAGAAGGGGCAGGAAAGAGCCACAAAGATGGTTTGAAAGCTGCAGGAAATGCCTGGCAGTGAGAGAGTTAAAGAGCTCCATCTGTTTAGCTTGTCCAAAAGGAGATTCAGAGGTGACTTGATCGTGGTATGTGGAAATACCTTCATGAAGAGAAAACCCTGGGCACTAAAGATTTCTTAATCCGGCAGGGACAGGCAGAACCGATGGCAGCTGAAGCCAGATACGTGCAAATTAGAAATAAGGCCCAGAGTTTTCAAGGAGGCTAATTAACCATTGGAACAAACTCTCATGGGCAGCGGTGGATTCTCCCATATTCTGGCAGATGCTTTAGCCAAAGAATAATTGGGCTCAGTCCAGGGGTAATGGAGGAGCTGCTCCGTTCTGCTCCAGGGAGCCGTCCCAACGAGCCATTTCGCAGTGCCCCTGCCTTGACATGACAGAGGCCCGAGAAGCAGACATACGGCTGTTTTGGGTGGACTGGGAGAGCCCAGTGTGTATTTGCAGGTTGCACATGGCGTTTGTGTGTCAGTGACACAAGTTCCATTTTCCTCGCTGGGCTGGAAGAGAGACATCTGGGTGCCTCAAGGGCTGTGTGTATTTTGCGGGGTGGGAGGAAGGGGTGCTCACAATCCCCAAACAGACTTTGTAGCAGCGAGGCAGGAGCTTCCCTTGATTTTGTGTTTGGAGCAGAAATCCAGAGCTCTCAGCACAGACAGGGTCCCATGGAGACTGTGCTGGCATGGGTGCTGTGAGACCCCTCTGCCACGCGCCAGGGCCAGCCCAGGGGTCCCCGTGCTGCAGGGCACTGTGGTTCCATGGCTGGGGACCCTCAGCCAGAGCACAGGTCCTTTGCAGCACCAAGCCGAGGGGCTGCACCAAGAGCGGACGTGCAGCTCAGGATGCTGAACTGCAGCAGGGGGAAGAATCCAGCGAGAGGGCGTCATTTCGGCCAAGTCTGAGGCTCTGCACAGGCGACGGGAATACAGACGAGCTCTTTACTAATCACATGAGAAACACACAGAGCTACACAAAAATAACAAACCCTGCCTCAGTTCCTCACCGCTCCTGAGATCAGTGTCCTCTGGGGTCATCTAAGGGCCTTCTGCAGCACATGGCATGTCTGCTCAGGCGTGGAGCCTGCCTCTCCCCTGCTACACCAGCTTGCTTGCTTTGACCTCAGTTAGTCCTGCAGCTAAACTGGTCCCCCTGCTAGGAAAGTGTTCCAAACTCTTCTCCTCCTGCCCAAAGCTTCCTGTATCCACCCACCCTGAGTGTCTGTCTGTCTCTGAGTCTTCCCCTGGACTTTATCTGTCCCATCATGAACACCAGGTTCCCTTCTTCTGCTGCTAGTCATTTTCCACTCTCCCAACCCCAGCCCCCTACAGACAAGCTGAAGGAAATGGCTTCTCCCAGCTCCAGCCAACCTCCTTAGCGTACCTATTGACTGGTTAGAATACAGTCATTAAGGTTACCTACCCTCCGTTGTCCCTAGTGTGGTGTGTATGTGCTACCGGCCCTGCCAGCCCATGGTGGTTACACAGAGGTGGAAAGGCATTTTCATAAGAACATCTTCACACCGTCAACCAGAATTGTACCAACAGATTCCCCAGCTCGTCACAGGCCCACTTGTGGGAACCAGCCTGCCTCACCAATACCCCAGGAGAGTGGCTGCAGGAAAGGTTCTGTTCTACATGCTGTGGGGCCATTTGAGGATGGGGTATCTCAAGATAACTGGGGCCCAGCCCTTTTAAACAGCTGTAGCTGCTGGCATCTGCCACCTCGACTTGAAACTTAGAAAGGACCCCAAAAGCCAGTACTGGAGATGTGGACAATACTCCCTTCTGATCCCCTGAGTCTCCCTGTGCATCATCCGAGAGCCAGGCTCTGCCTGTGCAGATCAGAGCCAAGGGGCAGGTAAATTGACGTCAGCAAGTCCCCACGGCAGGAAACATCATGTGTCTGATACTCTTCGGCGTGGTGACATTTCAGCTGTGGCTCTGGTTTTCTCCAGGGAGCCTCTGGAGAATTGCTAAGGAGGAGTACAAAATAACAGTCAAATGAGTTACACCTAGCAAGGGGCATTGTGATGGGGTGTACAAACCCCTCACTGGTCAGCAAGGGGTTAAAGAGCATTCTGGACTCAGGAGGCCCCGCCCCTCTGCCCGTGCTGAGCATGCTCCAGTTGGAGGTGGGGTTTAAAAGGGAGCCAGACACCTCAGGTAGGAGCAGACTGGGCAGGGAGAAGGACTTGCTCTGAGAGCTCTGGAGGAGAATGTAGCTGGATCCAGACTGAGAGAATGAATGCTGGTGAGTGGCAGTCCTTGTGGGCCAAATCCAGGAGATTTTTTTTTCTAACATGACATGATGTCATTTTCTTAAAATATCCTGTTACAATCTCCTGGATTGCTTTCAGTAGTCACCGGGAGATCAGTGCCGCTTCCGGGAGACTCCAGGCCAACCCTGGAGGGTTGGCAACTCTAAGTGGGAGGGCCTGGGTTCCCCTACCCCTCCTTCTGTAACCACTAGGCAATATGGCTGCCAGGGTCTCCACCCATGAGGTGCTGGACTGTGAACCTGTTCACAGATGTAAATGGCAATAAGAAGAGGTTCATTAAATACAGTAGGAGCAAGAGATAGAAGTGTAGGTGCCCTACTTAGTGGGGAAGGAGCGCTAATAGCTGATGACATCAAGAATAATGTAATGCCTATTTGCCTCACTCTTCCATTAAAAATCTTAATGGTGACCAGATACTGAACTCAATTAATATTAACAAGAGGGAAGGAATGCAGGCTGAAATAGGGAAGGAACAGGTTAAAAATATTTAGATAAAATATTCAAGTCAGCAGGGCCTGATGAAGTTCATCCTAGGGTACTTTCGGAACTAGCTGAAGCAAGCTTGGAACTGTTAGCAACTCTCTTTGAGAGCTCCTGGAAGACAAGTAAGGTTTCAGAGGCCTGGAGTAGGGCAAACCTAGTTCCTCTCTTTAAAATGGGGAACAAAGAAGACCTGAGAATTACAGACCAGTCAGCCTAACTTTGATCCTGGGAAAGATACAAATTATTAAATGATTATTTTGTCAGCACCAAAGTCAAAGTAGGATTATAAGGAATAGCCAGCATGGATTTGTTAAGAACAAATCATGCCAAACCAATCTAATTTCCTTCTTTGATGGGTTTACTGGTCTAGTGGATAGAGGGGAAGCAGTAGAAGTGATATATCTTTGTAAAGCATTTGACAGAGTCCCTCATGATATTCTCATAAGCAGATGAGAAATATGGTCTAGATTAAATTACTATAACGTGGGTGCACAACAGGTTGAACGAATGTACTCAAAGAGTACTTATCAATAGTTCACCGTCCAGCTGGGAGGGCATATCTAGTGGGGTCCCACAGGAATTAATCCTGGCTTTAGTACTAATCAATATTTTCATTAATGACTTGGCTAATGGAGAGGAGAGTATGGATATAAAGCTTGCAGATAACATCAAGTTGGGAGGTTTGCAAGCACATTGGAGGACAAGATTAGAATTCAAAATGACTGACAATTTGGAGAATTGGTCTGAATTCAAGATGGAATTCAATAAAGATAAATGCAGAGTACTTAGGAGGGTAAAATCAAATGCACAAACTACAAAATAGGGAATAACTGGCTAGGTGGTAGCACTGCTGAAAAGGATCTGAGGGTTATTGTCAATGAGAAATTGAATGAGTCAACAATGGGATGCAGTAGAAAGGCTAATATCATTCCGGGGTATATAAGACATGAGAAGTAATTGTCCTGCTCTGCCTGGCACTGGGGAGGCCTCAGCTGAAGTACTGCATCCATTTCTGGGTGCCGCACTTTAGCAAAGATGTGGATAAATTGGAAAGTTCAGAAGAAAGCAATAAAAGGTTTAGAAAGGTTAAAACCTGGGCATGTCTAGGCTTGAGGAAAGGAGACTGAGGGGGACCTGATAAGTCTCCAAATCTGTTAAGGGATGTTATAAAGAGGATAGTGATCAACTGTTCTTCATGGCCACTGAAGGTGGGACAAGAAGCAATGGGCTTAATCTGCAGCCAGAGAGATGTAGGTTAGATATTAGGAACAGCTCTGGAGCAGGCTCCCAAGGGAGGCTGTGGAATCACCGTCACTGAAGGTTTTTCAGAACAGGTTTTTGGACAAACCCCTGTCAGGGATGATCTAGGGTTACTTGGCCCTGCCTCAGTGCATGGAGCTGGACTTGGCGGCCTCTCGAGGTCCTTTCCTGCCCCACATTTCTCTGGTCATGGGCCTTCAGCACGACAGCTGGATTTGGCCTGGCAAATGCTTTTCCCGGTTTAATTTGAGTCCTGCAGCCTCTACGGCTGCCAGAGCTTGGCATTTTTTTCCACGTGTCACCCAGCCGCACATGTCCTGCCCCAGCCCAGGCGAAACTGCGCTTGTCTCTCTGGGAGGTTTCTGGGGATGCACAGCAGAAGGCATCAGGGACAGAAGCTCCATCTGAAGGGGGTTGCAGAAGGGGTCAGCTCAGCCCTCTCTGGGGCACTGGGACTGGCCAGAATCCACTGGTTTTCTCTGCTGGTGGGAATGTGCTGTCCCAGGTGACAGGGTTATATCTCCCTGGGAGGGAGGGGAAGACCAGACCTTCCCCTTCTCACTGCTTCACAGAGCCATGTTAGGTCTGGGCATATATGGACAGGCCCATATTTCCCCTGACAGGCCCCTTAGGGGCACCCCATCACTGGTTGGCAATGGGCTCTCTTAGGTGACTCTACACTGCCAGCCCCTTGCGCCTGAAATGCCCTCCTTCTGTCCAATCCAGGGAGCCAAGTCCTTCCCCAGATCCCTTCTCAAGGCTCATTTCTGCCATAGTGCCTGCAAGAACCTGCCTAAAGTCATTGGCCTCGCTCAGATACGACACGATTTGTTGTAGTGCTGTGGCAGTGTCACCAGAGTTAAGGTTGCATCACAACCTTTCTAAATCCTGGAAAATCAATGTGCTTGCTCTGATTCCTTTGAGATTTGGTTTGCCTGAAGAGGCTGCAGGACAGGATCAGTGACCCAAACTTGGGGTCATTTGATCCAGGGGTTGTGGAGATATAAGCCCTGAAAAAAGAGCAATTTTTCAAAATGGTTCTAGGTGTGTGGGTTTTTTTTTTTTGTGAAGAGCTAGAGATCAAACTAAATCGTTGTGGTGCAGGTCAAATGGTTTCAGCTGGTCAGTTTTTACCAAGGTCGTGCTTGGCTTCCACACAGGCTTTGGGGGACCCAAGCTGGGAATGGTATTTAAGAACACGTTCCTTCTTGGCTTGCGTAGATGTACAGCCTGGAAGGCTTACAGGCGGCATGTGCCAAAAAAGGGGGCGGAATGAGATGGTTTCTATGAAGCTGCTTCATGCTTGCCTGGGTAGTTCGCAGGAGTGTGGCAGTGCCACTGCCCAGGTGAAAACCTGGCCACTGATCTTTCTAGTCTGAACCTTTGTACACCTGTGCAACAAAGATTTAATAACCCAGGTTGCTTGCTACCTGTTCGCCGTGACAATAGAACATGTTTTTATTTTATGGGGAGGTTTCCTGGGAACACAGCAGAATAGTCAGCAGGCGATCTAAGCAAAATGTAGGTTGTATCAGGTGGAGAGGAGCCAGATGACTGTGCAGTGAGGGGGCAGGGGACACTGACAGCAAGAGGAGTTGTGTCTGCAAAGAGGGTGGGAAATGAGGATGGGTGGTAAGCAACATTTGGATTGGTTGTTTGGAAAATCTGTATTTTACTCAGTGAGGCCTGTGGGGGGCATGGGGCAAGTGACTCCTTCCTGACCTTGGAGCATCGATTCATGAGGCGTTGCTAAAAACACGTAGCAGAGAGGTTTGGAACTGACCACACAAAGGGAAAAGAAGTACGAGTGCTGCCAGCATAGCCAGCGTGTGGATTCTGGGTGATTCCTGGATCACAAGGCTGCAGAAGTTTTCAGGAGAGCAGGGGATTGCTGACTAGAGGCTGATTTGGATGTTGTCATGTACACTTGTAAACAGCAGGTTGCAGGGCTGCTACTAGCAGGTCAGGCTCCGGTACCAGATGTGGCCCAGCTACCGAGAGACGCCAGATCCGTAGTGTCGCGTCCGTGCATGTACAGCCAGGTAGGGCTGAGGTTAATTTAACTCAGCACCACATAGTGGCTGAACAGCATAATTCAGTTTAGCATCCCATCCCCCCTCTTAAATTATTCTAAACTCCTGGCATTTACCATAGTTACACAATCACGCTGTCTGTGAAGTTGGGGACAGATCAGTCTGTGAAGTGTCTCTCAGTCATTCTAGTTTTCTAATTACACAACTCGAACACATAACTACTTGGTCGTCTGGCTGTCCATTAGTTACAACAACTGGCTGTGCTTGGTTTGGAATTGTTGAGTCTCCTTCATGTTCTGCATCCACCATCGGTGGTTTGCTGCGTGTGTTATTTCTGGGGAACAAACTAGTTCTCGATGATTTTGGGTGAACTTTCACCATCAGTCTTGCTCACATGTCGTCTGAGGGGTGCTAAATTCTTTTTCTTTACAACACCGAGCGTTGTCCATCCTTTCTCTTTATCCCGTTTGATAGGAACTTGGTCACCAGGTTCTAGACCCAGCAGTTCTCTGATAGATGTCTCTTGTGTAAAAGTGTTATAAGCTCATCTTGCCTTTTAATCCAATTTGGCTGCTCTCTGCATGTTTGGCCACTTTAGAGACAGGCTCTTTTCCAGTGTTGGAACAGTAGTTCTGAGTTGTATTCCCATCAGGAGTTGTGCTGGACTATATCCAATAGCTGCTGCTCATATTCATCTGTAGCTCAGAAGAGCAAGAAATGGATCTTCCTGCTGTAGGCTTTTCTTGGCTTTCTGGAGAGGCTGAGAGGGTAATGTGGGCTGCTAGTAATGCGATCAAAATGGTATTTCATTCAGAATGACTTAAATTCTGTTGCAGTGAATTGTGGTCCATTGTCTGTCACTAGATGTACTGAAATAAACTAAAGTGCACTTCAATTGCTCAGTAACGCTGCAACATGTTGTTTCTTTCAAGTACATTATTTCTATATACCTGGAAAAATAGTCCACTACAACCAGGTAATGTCCTCTGAATTCGCATAAATCTGCAGTAAATCTCTTCCAGAGTCTGACTGGTAGAGGTGTTGTTGTTAAAGGTTTGTTGTGCTGTTAATTCTGCAATGGTAACATGTGGATACTTTATTGTATGTATGCCCTTGATGATGTCTGACCACCGCACTGACTGGTTGACCTGTTAATGGTATTTAATGAATCCTTGATCTCATTCATGGATGAGGATTAGGATTTTTTGTCTCATTTTGTTTGGGATTATGATGCAATTGCCTTTAATTGTGAGTCCATTTGGCTAGCTTAATTATCCATGTACCACAAAGTAGTCCCTTGTCAGTTCCTTTGTGTCCTTTAGACACTTGGGCCAGCCACCCCTAATGTAACTTAGAACTTCTTGAAGTTGCATGTCTGTCAAGGTTGCTTTTTGTGCCTGCCATAGTATCTTTTCTGACACTGGTCTGTATGTGTCCAGAGCATCCACCTATGCTTTTATGTCCTCTTCAAGCTCATTAGTAGTTGAGTGCGATCCTGGGCTCTGTGAAGAGTGTCTGCTACAGCCAGATTTTCCCCAGGAACATACTTAGCAGTTGGGTTAAATCACATTAATCTTAGCAATAGATGTTGGCATCTCAGCAGTGCTTGGTCCAGGTCTTTTCCATAGACAATGTTTACAAGCAATTTGTAGTCTGGTATCAGTGTAAATGAATCCTGTTTACACAAAGAAAAGGAGTACTTGTGGCACCTTAGACTAACAAATTTATTTGAGCATAAGCTTTCGTGAGCTACAGCTCACTTCATCGGATGCATTCGATGAAGTGAGCTGTAGCTCATGAAAGCTTATGCTCAAATAAATTTGTTAGTCTCTAAGGTGCCACAAGTACTCTTCTTTTTGCAAATACAGATTAACACAGCTGCTACTCTGAAACCTGTTTACACAGATAGCTGTAATAGTTCTCACATGCCCATACGCTTGCCAGGCTCCTTGCCAATCTGTGCATATCATTTTTCTAATTCTGTGAATGCCTGAGAGCGAAATGCAGCTGGTTTCCACACAGAGCCATGTTGTCGGAACAAGAAACCACCTAGGCCAGGGCTGCTTGTATCTGCACTGCCCAGGGTGGGTTTGTTCACATTGTAGTACTTGAGAACTGGAGCTGTGGAGATCATTTTTTACCCTTTTAAAGACAATTTCTTGATTTTTGGCCCCCAGAGCCAAGGTGTGTTGGACTTTAGCAGTTCATTCCCTGGTTTTGTCAGTGTAGAAAGGCCTTGTTGGTACCAGCCAAGGTAATATGGTCCAGTATTCTCTCTTGGAGATGATTTGTACTGGGTCTCCTTTAAAAAGACCAAATTCACCAAATATTCCATCGAGTTTCTCCACCTTTCTCACTAGGCCCATCACGGTTGCCACGCTGCGGCTGAGAAGGTTGTTGGTCTTTGATCCTTTGACCACATGCACAGTGAATGTGGAAGTTATTTCTGTCGCAAACTGGCCCCCGTGGCTCAGAACACCTGTGGGGCTTGTCAGAGCTGAGCCATGTGATGCCAGCTCCGGGAGGGGTTCAAGGTGATTGCAAGTCCCTTCTGAGAGCACTGTGACGTCCTGAGTCAATTTTAACATCAATAGTCTTGCCATGAATATTCAGATTCACACTCCAGGCAGGTTCTGTGTCATCACTCATGACACATCTCAGAAACAATGGCTCTTGATGGTCCATAATATTAATCAATTCCCTGATGGCTTTGGTGGTGGTAACAGCTCCAAAATGTCCTGTTTTGTGCATTTATTATACCTTGTGCTTTTGGACAGACATCTCTTGGGCTATTCAGTTTTCCTCATCTCGTGCAATTAGGCTAAAAGGCTTTGGTGCTTGACTGGAATTTGTTCTTCTTAGCTTGGGAGTTCTCTCCTTGCCTCAGGGGTTTTATGATATTGACTTTTAGCCGTCATTTTTGTTTACAGCTTCAAAGCCAGTTTCAGGTGTTTAAAGTTGTTCCTGCCTTTTGTTCTGCTGTTTGACTAGCTCAGACTGCTTTGCTGTCTGTACAGCTTTGTCTCTGATATTTTCATGTTTTGCAGTCCCAAAATCAGTTTGGCCAATGTACACAGAGCTCATATAAAACAGTTAACATTTCCCTCTGGCCCTTGAATTCTTTTGTGAAAACGCACTCTTTCATAGACCATATTTCTCTGAGGTATAAAGTATGCATCAAGCCTAGCCAGAACCTTTCCTAGTCATCTTTGTGACTGTCTTCAATAAAGTCAAAGGATTTAAAGATGTGCCCTGCCTACTTCCCCATAGCAAAAATTAAAGAGGATACTTGTATATCTTCAGTTTCCTTGTGGAGTTTTGTTGCAGTGTGAAGTCTTGCAAAATACTGCTTCCAGTCTATCCATTCATTCTGTAGTTCTATCAAACCAGAAGTTCTCTGAGCCACTGAAGAGTGGCATGTGGATGAGACTGATCCTGCAACCTTTTGTTCCTTATGCTTATAACCTTTGTTGCTGCTTTCCTTATGTTTCTCTTCTCCTCTGGCACTAGTTTACTGCTGACACCAGGTCCTGTACCTGCCGGGCTGGTATGAGCAGGTCAGGCTCCTCTACTAGCTATGGATGGGCTACAGAGGCTCCGTATCATGGAGATACGCTCTTGAGATGTTCCCATCAGACCCTTTAATGTACTGCCTGGGGTGGCTGAGGTACGTTGCACACAACATCTCCTCCTGGCTGGACAGCACAATGCAGCTGAGTTTTCCCTTACGGGTGGAGATTGGTGGCTGGCATTGGCATCACGCTGCAGTGTCTAACCTGTGACGTAAGAGGTTGTGATCTACTGGCCATTGTGGTGATTCCCGGGGATGGAAATGATCCAGGCATGGTCCTGCTGTGCACCTCAGACACCGTAGGGGAGCAGATTTGGAGGGCAGTGCAGATTTGTGGCTAGTAGCTGGGATAGTTGTCTCGGATTTGGCTATAGCTAATTGCTATAGCAACACTATGAAAGCTATTGGCAAGTGTTGGAAGAACGTTAATGGGGATATGGAAGGCTCCTGGATCACCAGAGAATGTGAACTGCCCTGGCATCAAAACATTACACATCTGACCTTCACTCTTTCTGAGAGAAGGGGTAAAGCTATTGAGCGGGGGTCAGAGGATCTTTCAAAGATAAAACTATTCTGAAATAACAACGAGGAGTCCAGTAGCACCTTAAACTAACAGATTTATTTGGGCATAAGCTTTTGTGGGTAAAAAACCCACTTCTTCAGCAACCTTATGCCCAAATAAATCTGTTAGTCTTTAAGGTGCCACCGGACTCCTCGTTTTTGTGGATGCAGACTAACACAGCTGCCCTTCTGATATTCTGGAATAGAAACTCTGTGATTTCTCTTGCCAACCCTGCCAAAATCTTCACCCGCCAACCATTGTGAAACACGACCAGGAACGCCATTCCACTGTAACATAGCTGTCCTTCGCTCCAGGCACTGGATGCGAGTTGCAGTGTGGCTATGCGTAAAACAGCAACCAGGGAGTGAAAACTTCCCTGCTTGTGGGGAGGGGGGAGGAGAGCGTGGGTACAATGGGGGGGGGGGGCAGGGGGAATACAGTGACTGGGTCGAAGCATGGCTGGATAGGTCGGCCGAAGCAGGGGTGGTGGAGCCCAGCTGGTTGGGGGATGGCTGGCCCAGTATGCAAACTGTGAAACATTGATATACACAACTGCCTAAATGACTGCTAATCCCTAACATATCTCTTCCTGTTAAACTAGGAAATTCCATGGCAAACAAATGACATTAACCCAGAATTACAGTTGCTTGGTGGTAGGTCATCCTGTTGCTGAACACTGAGCGAAGCAAGACTCACATTTCTGGACCCCAGGAGGTGCAGAGTTAAGGTTGCTCAGACCCTCTTTCTGCAGAGTCCCCAACCCACTCCTCTCACAGGCCAAGGGCACTCTAAAATTCAAGAGGTTCCAGATCCTGGCATTGTGATACAAAGACCCCTTGGCAAAGACTCCCCTGTTCTTTGAAACCAGCTCTCACCTCAGACCTGACAAACTCACCACACCAAACCTGTTTTACAGGATATTTACACATAAAGAAGAAAGCTCAGAGCTTGTCAAGATTCATAATCACTGCCAGTCTACAGGTAATATTTAAGGAATAATTTATATTAAAAGTCACCTTTCTGGGCTTGGAGTAGAAACCAGTCGCTGCTAGATGCTTGGTGGGGGCCATTGTCCAGGACAGCCCTCCAGGTTAGATCTGAAAGAGCCAAGCCATTTCGGGGTGTTTCCTTTCATCCCTTTAGCCTCTTGTAGGCAAGACGGGTGTGATTAATGGCACCAGAGGCTGCCCTATGAGTGTAGATGGGCTCCCTTTGACTACAGGCAGGAGAAGGGCATCCATGGGGGGGCAGAGAGGGCTGGCTCTGTGCCAGGCACTGGCCTGAATCCAGGGACAAAGGGGACCCAAGACAGGGATTGGAATGGGGTGGGATCCAGGTGGCGCTTACCTCAAACAGCTCCTGGAAGCAGCGGCATGTCCCCCTCTGGCTCCTATGTGGAGATGTGGCCTGGCTGCTCCGCACGCTGCCCCAGTTCCAAGTGCCACCCCCACAGCTCTCATTGGCCGGGAACCGCAGCCAATGAGAGCTGCAGGGGTGATGGCTGTGGATGGTGCAGCGCGCAGAGCCACCTGTCTTCACTTCCGCATAGGAGCTGGAGGAGAGACATGCCGCTGCTTCTGGGAGCTGCTTGAGGTAAGCGCCACGCAGATCCTGCACCCCTAACCCCCTCCAGCTCCCTTCCTGCCCTCTGAACCCCTCAATCCCAGCCTGGAGCACCCTCCTGCACCCCAAACCCCTTATCTGCAGCCCCACCCCAGAGCCTGCAGCCCCAGATGGAGCCCACGCCCCATCCCCCTCCTGCAACCCAAATCCCATTTCAGAGTCAGAAGCCCCAACCCAGAGACCCCTCCTGCACTCCAAACCCCTCAGCCCCAGCCCAGAGCCCCCTCCTGAAACCCAGCACCCTCACCCCCTTCCCACACCCCAACTCCCTGCCCCACCTGGTTTTCCCCCTCCTTCACCCTGAACCCCTCATTTCTTGCCCCACCCCAGAACCTGCATCCCCAGCCCAGAACCCATATCTCCTCCCACACCACAACCCCCTGCCTCAGCCCAGAGCCCCCTCCCATACTCCAAACTCCACCCCCAGCACAGAGCCCCCTCCTGCACCCCAAACCCCTCATCCCTGGACCCATCCCAGAGCCTGCACCCCCAGCCAGATCCCTCACCCCCTTCTGCACCCAGCCCCCTGAGGCAGCCTGGTGAAAATGAGCGAGTGAGGGTGGGGAGAGTGAGTGACACAGTGAGGGGGGGATGGCATGACTGGGATGGGGCCTCGGAGAAGGGGGGGCAAGGGAGTTCCATTTTGTGCAAGTAGAAAGGTGGCAACCCTTCCACCCATGCTCCAGCCCCAGCCCCACTCACCCCCCACCTGCCACTTGTGTCTCTTCGCCCCTCCCCCCTGCTGGCCGCTCACTGCTCGTGGGCGCCTCTTCACCCCTCCTTGCTGGAACCTTGGCAGAAAGCAGGTGCCCAAGAGGCCTGGCCATGCTCAGATACCTCCACTGTGCAAAGAATAGAAGTTCGATGTGGGGATGGAACACCAGGATCATCTCCCTTCCAGAGTCACAGATCCGTGCCATGGTCCCCAGCCGGTCGGTGCCTCCTTGCTTATCTACAACATCAGTCTATTGTCAATGGATGAGAGCATTTGGTGGCTGATTCCCTTATCCCCTGGTTGCATTTTGCCTGGGCTGGCTGGTCAATGAGCATGTTGCCCATGGTTCCCTGTTTGTCACTAGAGATATGTCTACACTGCAAGATAACACCCACGACAGCGAGCGTCAGAGCCCAGGTCAACTGACTCAGGCCCCTGGGGCTTGCACTACAGGGCTCAGTGTAGCTATTCCCACTCGGGCTGGAGCCTGGGCTCTGAGTCTCTCCCCCTCCTCACCGGGTTTCCCGTCCCCGGTGCCAGCCCCAGCAGGAATGTCTACACTGTTACTTTGAGTTGACCCAGAGTCTGAGACTCACTGAGGCAGGATTTTTTTTCTTTAGTGTAGATGTCCTCTAGGTGTTTTACTGGGGTCCCTTATTAACCTCTTGTGCAAATGCACTCCTGGCTGCACACACATCTGTAACAGAGCTCCCTGGCAGCTAAGCTGTGCACCATTCATGGACAGACCTCCCCCATTTAATAATGGCTGTACTTTCCCTTGCTCGCACTGTTGCCCCCTGGCACCATTAGCTGCGTCCACTCTTGGCTCTCTTCTATTAGCCACTGCATGTGGCTGTTTCCCCTTGGACTGTCCCAGGACAGGTTGATCTCTCACCTCAGGTCTTTGACCCTTGGGAAGCCCTTCCAGCTGCTTCTAGCTCTGTTTAGCCACAGTACTTATCTGTCCCAGTCCAGGAACTTATGGTCTAGCATATGTCCTCCCACCCCTTGGGGGCCAGGCAGGACTCTTATCCCCATGGCCCCATGTGACAAGGTGGGACTGTTCTTAATGTTTCCTCTGAATATTGTGGGAGTGCCTCAGTTTCCCCTGTGCAGTTCTTAAGTCTCTAGGTGGTGGGATAAGGGTGTATGATCATTGCAGAGCCCTAGAGGCAGGTGTGTGCAGGGGTCTGGACACCGAGAATGGCCGACACCCTGTTTCCTGGCCACTGATGGCCTGGGCCCTTCCCCCCTGCAAGGTGAGAGCTAAAGGGTTGGAGAACAAAGGAATCCAGTGACCTCCTGGCCCGGGAAAGGGACAAAGCCCGGGGGGGGGGGGGGGCTGGAGGGAGTTTCAGTTTGGGGCTGGCTGGGGACATGGAGTGAAGTGCAGACGTGGCTGTCTGGCTCACTGCCCCCCAAAATGGACCCCGCTGAGGGGTCCTGTTCTCTGTAACTACAAGCTCTGGTTTAGACCATGTTCCTGTCGTCTAATAAACCTTCTGTTTTCCTGGCTGGCTGAGAGTCACGTCTGACTGCGGAGTTGGGGGGCAGGACCCTCTGGCTTCCCCAGGACCCCGCCTGGGCGGACTGGCTGTGGGAAGCGCACGGAGGGGCAGAGGATGCTGGATGCTCCGAGGTCAGACCCAGGAAGGGGGAAGCCGGGGGAGCTGTGTGTCCTGCAGACAGGCTGCTCCCAGAGAGGAGACTCCCCCAGAGTCCTGCCTGGCTTCATAGGGAGCAGCTCCAGAGCATCGCCCGGGGACTCCGTGACACCCTGTCATCTTGCAGCCCCTCACTGGGGTTTCCTGAGGGCCCTAACCCCCCACCAGCATCCCATGTCACCCCACAGCCCCTTGCTGGGATTTTGAGGGCCCTAACCCTCCCTTTCCACCCTGTGTCACCCCACAGCCCCTTGCTGGGCTTTCCATGCCCCTGGCTCTCGCACGCACCCCGGCCATGTCCCTGACAGGAGCGTGGCACTGGCTTGCACAGCACTTTTCCCTCATGGTGCAGGAATGAGCTGTGATCTCCCAGGGTTATTTCTGACTCACAGGACAGGAAACATTGAGGGGTTTAAGCTGAAACGACTCATTTCCGTGTTGAGACTACAAAGCACCTGCTGAAGGAAATTTATAGAGTGCCAGCCCCTCAAGCTCACTGCAGAGCTGGATGCCCGGATGTTTTTATTTTCCCAGTATGGCCCACAAGCGCCAAGTCCTGTTTTCCTAAACACCCTGGGTCCCTCCTGTCACGTTCCACCTAGTGCAAACAACACTGAGTGCAGCAGCAAGGCCCCGGGACCCAGTCACCTCCCCCGTGCAGCCAGCATCCGGAGTAACGAGAGGGCCAGCACGTTCTGACCTGCCCGCTCTGTGCAGTTGTGCTCCAGGCGGGAGGTTCCCAGGCCTGGGGCTACGGCAGGGGGATGCGGTCAGCACTGTGGGAATGGCTCAGACTGACTTCAGCCCTGTCTCAGCGCTGGAGGTGCTGGGAGCCGTGACACAGCCGGGAGCAAAGGAGCTGCAGCCACCTCTCAGGGCCAGGGCTTGGCTGGCCACGCAGCCCTGTCTCAGCGCTGGAGGCTCCTGGGATATAGTGGAGGTGATGCAGGGTGTTGGGGGCTTGTAGGGCTTCAGTGCATTGGGGAGAGTGGGGGCTACTGACACTGTTGTTGTGTTTACACTCTCACCAGCCCCGACCTGAGAGCAGCCAGCCTATGCAGCAAGTGAGTAACTGGGGGCTGAGGCAAGGCAGAGAAAGGCCTAGTGAGACAACCCCCTGGGGATGGGGGGGAGGCTGCAGTGACACTCCACCCCCAGGGACAGGGCAAGGGTCACAGCAAAAGGACCTCCTGGAGCAGGGTGGGACTCACAGCAACACAGCCAAATACAAGGTCATACGTCTAGGAACGGGCGTGCAGGCCCTGCCTACAGAATGGGGGCCTGACCTGGGAAGCAGCAACTCTGAAAGGGATCTAGAGCCTACGGTGCACAAGCAACCCAACGGGAGCCCCCAGCATGATGCTGTGGCACAAGGTTTAATGCCATCTGTGAGGGGTTAAACAGGGGAGGAGCAAGTTGGCGCAGGGAGGGGATTTTACCTCTGGGCAGTGTCGGCAATCCCTCGGGGTCGAGGATGATCTCTTCCACAGATTTTATTTTGTATGAGGCCTTTGGTGACAGGAGTCTAATCCCTGAGCCACAAACTTGGTGGCAGATGTTGCAGGAGATGTTGGAAGGCAGGGTTGGGCCAAGCTTGCTGCGTGCCACTCATCTATCCTTTCTTTTCTGGTGTTTTTCTGAGACCAGGGCAAGGCAATTTTCCTCTCAAGTGACTGTTCCTTCTCTGGCAACTCTTCGCCAGTGAGCCGCGTCCTGGGCTGCTGTCTCCAGTGCATGGTGTGGATGCCACATCTCTGTACACAGCCCTGGTGAAACCAATGCTGGATCCTGCATCTGGTTCTGGTGTGCACACTTTCCAAAGGGTCTTAAACCTAGAGTGTTGTCGTAGAGTCGCCACCTCACAGCGGGCCGTTCCAGCATGGGCTGGCCCTGCAGATGTCCCACCCCCCGATTCTCCTTCCCAGGGCTCCTCAAGAATACTTCTCCGGCACAGAGTGGACTATGCAACAGGCTCATTTATGGAGACGGACACCTTCCTTCCTCCAGCTCCTCATCAGCCCAGTCATCCCCTTCAGACTGGCGAGCCTGGAGCCCACTGCTAGAGTTCAAACAGAGCAATAGTTTGAGCAGCACCCACTGCCTGGGGCATGTTAAACATCTCATGTCCCTGCTGGGTCTGACTGCCCTGTCTCAGCTCCCTGCCCTGGGTACAGGACCGTGGCCACAGGTCGCTCCCCTGGGCCTTCCCTGGGAGTCTTCTTCTCCCACTCCCCAGCCTCCTGGCTTCTGGCCTGTCTCCTGTTCCCAGCCCTGGTCTCCTAGCCCCATGTCTGCTCTCCCTGCCCCCTTCCCAGCTGCCCCTCAGGCCTGAGTCACCCACACTCCCACTCTGTAGGCTCCAGGCACCTTTTCTAGTGGGGGTCACCTGGCAGGTGAACTGGCCTCCTCCCTCTCCAAAGGCCTGTGGAGTGGCCTGTGCCATCCTGCCACAAGAGGGTGCAGCAGAGAGTCAAGGGCTGGCAGAGATCTCTGCCGGTGAGCGACGTCAGGCACGCCATCTGCGCCGGGTACCGCACAGAGCAGTGAGAGGTGACCTGATGATAGTGCCCGCATACCTTCCCATGGAGAAAATCCCCGGACCGAAGGGCTCTGGCATCTAGCAGGGAAAGGCAGGACAAGAACCGATGGCTGGAAGCAGAAGCAAATTTGGGTTAGAAAAAGGCACAAATTTGTATCTGTGATTAACCCTAAGAACAAACTCCCCAGGGCAGTGGCGGATTTGCCATATCTTGGTGTCTTCAGATCCAGACTGGAGGCCTTTCTGGATGATGTTTTAGCCCAACGAGTCACTGGGCTCAGTGCGGGGGTACCTGGGTGAGATTCTCTGGCCTGTGATGTACAGGAGGTCAGACTAGATCTAATGGACCCTTCTGGCCTTAAGGTCTCTGAATCTTTGACCCTGTGTGGATGGGGTGAGGGTCACACTGACACGAGCCCAGGGACCCAGCTTTGACATGTGGACATCTTGGTGCTTTCATGTCCTGGCTCAGGAGGCTCCAGGTGTGACAGTAAGCTGAGGGGTGGAGACCAGTGTTGCGCTGGAGGGACCATAGGAGCTGTCGAATGGTCAGACCTGATGTCCACCTAGTACAATATCCTGTCGTCTCTACTGACCAGGATCAGCTCTGACAGAGGAACGTGTAAGAAGTGCACAGCAAGCAGGTG